>NC_051272.1:2162238-2469738 GCF_015220745.1 Sebastes umbrosus
GGTGTAGGCCCAGCCCCCAGGCAGAGTTTCACACAGAAACAAAGCCCGGCCAGACATCATGTACTCACAAACACACACAAACACACACACACACGCCGTGATCTAAGAAAAACTTCTGATGAGCAAAAGACAGAGATGGACAAAATAGAGAGGTGAAGTCCCGCCCCTTCAGGTGGACCACCGTGGGACCTTATATTGGAAAAAATATAAACGGCCACGGTAGTCGGTGTTACTGGTGTTACCCGGTGGTCAGGCACACACTGATTACATTACTTACCAACCGCCCCCACTGGCGTTACGCTTTTTTTATATAAATAAAACCCATTTAGTTCATTTTGGCGTATCAGCATTGTGTTATCAACACATAGTCGGACGACGGACACTACAAAGTGAAAGTGTCTGCTCCGTACAGAATCTTAGCACTGAGCAGCAGGTGTCAGATTTCACACACACACACACACACACACGGGACAAGAGAGAGTTGCCAAAAGCGCCTATTTGGCAATATTTCAGATTTATACCCAATGCTATGAGGGAACTGGGGATGCTAATTTTGAAAAAGTTTCTTAACCGATAACTGACCCTCGTTAACCGATTATTAACCGTTAACCGACAAGATTTGTGCCTCGCATGCAGCGGTGTACCAGCTGCAGTGTATGAGGACAACAGACAACTGAGTCTCCAGTTCACAGTCCGAGTGCGTTAACTTAGCAGATAGATAACTTGGATGCTGCGTGTAGTGTCGCGGACATGCAGCCACTTTCCCAGTAAAAGTCTCAAATGCACATTTAGTTTAGTTGTTAGCTGTGTGTCTGCCCGGAGTAACGATAGCGATCGTCCGATAAACAGTGTGTGTGTTTGTGCTACGTTAGCATCTGTAGCTCTGCTGGTAGCTTCGTGCTCCCCGTAGTCACACACATACAGTCTGTCAGCGCAGGGAAAGTTCATCGAGTTTTCGACAGACGTGGTGTTCTAGCTGTGAACATAGGTGTTTACACTTTATTTGTCAGTGAATAAATGCTACGAGGCTACAACTCCTCCGCTCAAGCGAGCTATAGACGGGAGCCGACTTCCTGTATCTGTAACGCCGGCTCAGACTCTCTTAAGGTGGACCAGCTTTTCCCCTTAAAGTGCCGAGTTTTTCTCAGCTTTTTAATTAATTATTAATATTTCTTTTAACCGTTTTAACTGATAGCGTTAATCGGTTAAAATGCTTAATGTCGTTTAACGGTTAAACGGTTAATTATTAACATCCCTAGAGGGAACCATAACATAAATGAGGCAATCGCCGTGCGGAGGACGGAACGGTCACAAGTCGCAGTTTGTTGTAAAACTGTTGAAGTTTCAGACTGTGAAAATACATAATTAGAAAGACGACACACCCAAAAGTCACGTAAGTGACGTCTCTCTCTCTGAAGCGATGATTATTGTGTGTTTCTTACTGGAATGTACTCACACCAGCAACGGGATTTGCTCGTTCTTTCCCTTCCCGGCTGATAAAAAGACCAGAAGTCGCCGGATAAATCACATCAGGTAAGATAACGTCTCATTTGTGCGTGGAACATAGCTCAGTTAGATAGCTAGCTAGTGTTGGTGATATATATTGTGCGAGATGAAAGATGTAGTTCACTGAGCGGTTTCACACAAAACTAAATAACACTACGACAAACTGAAACTTTCTTTACTTTAAAAATTGTGTTTTAAATTGACAAACATATGTGTGCTTCATGGCACAATTTAAACGGGATCAAAAAATGATGTCTCTCTCCGTTGACTACCGTTCATATTTCTCTGAAATGAAGTCCTGTGGTGGTTCACCAGAAGGTGCGGGACTTTGCCTCTCTATAGGAGAAGGTATGTGGAAGTCAAGACGGAAGGAAGCATGAGGTGGGATTCTGTTTAAACTGGGATCACCTCAATCCAAAACATCCCCAAGCTTCACTCCCCTACATGTGTTCAAAGCAACATTCTGTTCTGGTCGAAACCTGTTCCCTTAACAGCGGGGCCCGAAACAAAAGCTGAAACTCCGGGGCTGAGGTCAGTGTGAGCAAAACTTTCAAGTCGATTGTCCTCCATGTGGTGAGGGCTAAACAACACTGAAAAGTCTGGACAGCCTCGCACTATGGTGCCCGTCACGAATACGAGTCCGAAATGGTTTGTGAAGGCAACTGTTTCTGCCCCCCCGACACACCACCACCACCACCACCACCTCCACCACTTAAAGGAGAACGACTGGCTGGAAAGAACAAGCGAGAATGATGTGAGGAAAAGAACGAGAGAGATGTGCAAACAGATAAGGGGGAGGGGAAATTAAATTAAGAGAAAAGTTCTCGCGCACCGGTATGCACCATTGATTTCCTATTCTCTTGGAAACATTTAATGAGCTTAAATAGGAGCCTCGTTTGACACTGCCACGGTGACTCGGAGGAGCCTCCCAGTGAGAGGAAATCGTTCAGCAGCTGTGACGGCTACCGGAGGGGGGTGGAAGACGGAGAGGAGGTGGAGGTGGAGGAGGAAGAGGAGGGAGGGAGGGAGGGTGGAAGTGAAGGTTGTAATGCCAAAGCAAGAGATGTGTGCAAGACAGATGTTGGATTATGCTCGGGAAATGGTCCATGGGCTGCATTACTTGCCTACTTGTCAATGAGGAGGAATGAAGGATGAAGGATGAAGGAGATTACCGGGAGAGAGGCAGCCGGCGGAGGCTAAAGGTGGTCTACGTCAGCCAGGCTGCCTACTGTAGTTATGTAGGTGCTTACCACTCACAACAGGCACTCATTATAACCCAACACTGTCCAAACTGATTGACAGCTACTGCTCCGCGGCGGCGTTTCACCTCATTACTTCCTGGATGACCTCCCTGTGAGGTATTCAACAGATGCCTATTGCTCGGCGGCGGCCATCTTGTTTTTTCTACCCTTTCCCTGCTCTCTCTTTTCTCCCTCTATCGGCAGCGAAAACTATTGTCACTTCAAGAGAGCAAAAGTCCTGAGGCGCTCCGCTGCTCGCTGCCGCTGATGAGGGCCCACTGGGAGCCATCGGCAGCCGCTTTATGAAGCCGTCTGACAGAGCGAATGGACTCAGCGTCCCGCCACCTTTTGCAGGCAATCATGATAATAAGTGTGGAGTCGTCGGGCATGGCTGTACACTGGCTCCGCAGGGGGGCCTCTCCTCACCGGCTGATGGGTGCAGTGGTGTGTGTGTGCGGAGGAGGGGAGGGGGGGAGCGAGTGTGTTTAGGGCTGAAAAAGAAACTGATTTTATTGAATTTATTACTTTTAATAATCCTCTAAATCCAAACGAATTAAACTGAGAACAGCTACAACAACACCAGACTTAAAAGGACCAGTGTGTAACATTTCAAGGGATCTATTAGCAGAAATAGAATATAATATTCATAACTATGGTTTCGTTATTGTATAATCACCTGAAACTAAGAATTGTTGTGTTTTTGTTAGCTTAGAATGAGCCGTTTATATCTACATAAGAAGCAGGTCCTCTTCACAGAGTCCGCCAAGTTGCACAGGAAGGACAAACCAAACACCGGCTCTAGAGAGAGCCTTTCGCTTCCCTGTGTTACCTGAAGGCCACCGTAGCTCGTGAAACTGCAGAGTGCAAAACCGTGGTACCGCCAGCCGCCGTCTAGACTCCTTTGCTCCTAAAGTAGTGTTATAATGGTGAGGATGGCCTCTGAGCGAGGCGAACAGCGTTACCACAGTTTTGCACTCGGCGGCTCATGTTAACGCAGTCTTTGAAAGGGAGGAGTGAGCGGAGGAGTACTCAGCTGGTTGAAATCTGCAACCACGACGCTAGATGCTGCCAAATCCTACACACTGTCCCTTTAAACCAACCACACCGTCCAGTCATACTGTAAATAATCAGGACAAACATATCTGCAGTAAGCCAACACAAAAAAGGAAGAATGCGCCGCTATAAGAAACATCATCAGCAAGGTCAATCTGGCACTTTATCATGATTTAGTGTTGAAATAGAGACACTAAAGATTTGATGGACAATTACTCAATTATTCATTCTACAGAAGATTCATTGAAAACACTTTCCATTATCGATTTAATATTTCATGTTATAGAATATTTGCAGCATTTCTCAGTCTTTTAAAGGAACAGTATGTAACATTTAGGGGGATCTGTTGGCAGAAATGGAATATATAATATTAATAAGTATGTTTTCTTTAGTGTATAATCACCTGAAAATAAGAATCCTTGTGTTTTTGTTACCTTAGAATGAGTCTTTATATCTACATAGGGAGCGGGTCCTCCTTAACTGAGGACAAACAAACACTTGGCTCTAGAGAGGGCCATTCGCGTTTTCACGTTTTAGAGTTGGCCACCGTAGTTCTCCTACACGCTTGGTACACGGGAGAAGTTTAAGTTGGTTGCAATCCGCAACCTCGCCGCTAGATGCCACCAAATCCTACCCACTGCACCCTGAAAGTGGCAGTAGTCAGTATATTTTTTGCATCATTGGGAAGAAAAAATTCCATAATAACCTTTCATCATATTATAATTCAAGTGTTCTGAGAGAAAACTAGACTTCTGCTCCTCCTCATGGCTCTGTTTTCAGGCTTTAGAACATCTAGCCCATGACAGGAGACTTTGACCAATCACAGGTCATTTCAGAGAGAGAGCGTTCCTATTGGCTGTGCTCCGGACTGGCGTTCCTTCAACAGATTTCACAATGGCGGCGGCGTCACAAACTTTCTCATTTTCCAGCTAAACCGTGCACTACAAGATGATTCTGAGAACATCTGAGGAGAGAAATAGGCATTAACGTAACAGAATATTGATTCATATTTGATCAGCGCTGCCTAGTTTCACCGTTTGGTTGGAGTTTGCGAGTGATTGATAGCCGGCTCTCATAGACGGCAGCTGGACAGCAGACCTCAGATCAGCTGTTACTGCTTGTTTTCCTCTGGTCTGTGAAATCTTGCAGATGCCGTTAGGAGCACCGGAGGACACAGAGGAACATGATTTTTCTTTGTTACCCGTTTCATGTACTACTGTCAGGATATAGCGACCGTTTTATAAAAACAACTTTTTTTAAATCATATTTGCTCCAATCTCTAAACTGATTAATCACTCCAAAAATAATCAATAGATAAATTATTTTGTAGCCAAAATATAGATTGTAGGAGGATTTATAGTCCAGCCTAGAGTTTGTGTCTGCATAAATGCAAAAGAGTTACACCGTACTTTCCATACCTTTAGGAGGACTGTAAACAGAAAACATGATGACCAGCTCTTAATGACTGAGTGTAGACATGCTAATGTGCATGTAAACACGCTAATAAATATGTGCATGTGTAATTTGCTGCTGGTAAGTGGTTAAGCATAAATATTTCAAGGGTCCCTGTCTCTGCTTTTAACTCAGCGAGACATGTTTTCTGGTTTCCAGCAGCTTTGAAATTCCACCAGTGTCTGTTTCATGTATTAGCAGGTCAGAAAGGAGTTCCTTCAGTTCCTGACCCCAGTTTTTTTTCTCCCCCTTCAACTTTGGCTCAGCTGCAGAACGGAGAACGGCTGGCTTGTACCACCTCTGAGTATCTATCCAGACAGATGCATAGTAAGCAGTGCTGTAGCCAGAGTGGGTGTTTGGCACAACTGGCAGCAGTGCTGAGACCATGTTTAGTTGGGCTTTCATGTGTGACTTGCAGCAGCAAAAAAAAAAAGTTGTGCTGAAGGATTTTTTTTTATGAAAATTAATCTTGGGCTGAAACAATCATGTGATCCTCTGGTGATTAATTACGGTGAAAGAAAAACAGACGAGACTGCCCTTTTTTCCTTCTTCCAGCAGATACACATAGGCGTGCACACACACACACACACACACACACCAAGTATAGCTGGAAGTGACTAACAGCTGCATAAGGACGACAACTTGGGAAAGGCGTAGTGGTGAAGTGTCCTACACTGCTTTCTCCGGTGTCCCCAGCTGTCACTTCCACCATTCTTGCTCAACATAGTGCCATCGAGAAACAATTTTTCACTCGAAACTGCCGTTGCTCTCCGCAGGAATCCATAGGCCATCATCTATACGACATTCTCTGAATCATTTACACTGGCCTATATATAGCCTGTGGAGAAAAGGTCATTATTGAAACAGAAAGCTATATTTCATAATTGCACTACCACGCTTCTATCCCCTCAGTGAAATTGGCTCTCTAGAATATATTCTCTCTCACTCTACTCCATCTCTCTTTATCTCCCTCTCTTGTCTGTTAGAGAGGGCGATTTTGACAGGCCGACTGTCTCTCCTGATGCAATAACCACCCTCCATTTGTATCTGAGGAGGGTGCATTAACTAGACAGCGTAATCAGCCCGCACAGGAAAAAGGCAGCAAGCCTCACCAACCGGCTGCTTTTTACCACTCTTTGCTGTAACAGCATGCCATTACGCCACAATTAGCACAGCGCACTCTGGGAAAAATAACCCCTCGAAAGACCTTTAGCCAGCTGAGTGCGAGAAACAAGGCGACTTTCATCCAAAGTCCACTGTTGCTCTAAACACTCAGGAGGAGTATTCTTATTCGATTATGGTGAAGGCAAAAGGACTTTAGAGTAGACTATAAATAAAAAAGCTCACAGTGCCATGGGACAACCTGATACCATTGACATGTTACGGTAGAAGATTTTCAACTAACGGAAAAGGCTTATCGCCAGACACTTCAGACGGAGCATAATTCATCTCAAAAGGCAGCAGGCAAAAAAAAAAAAGAACATCAGAAAGCGCTGCCTTATCATAAGTGTATGCACTTTCCAAAACAGGGAAGTGAGTTTTGTTGAAGTACCCCTGTGGTGAAGGTGCACTTCAGGTGAATGCGTTCATCCAGCGTAGGATGCAGCCCGAGAAAGCTAAGTTCAAGCACGCACAAACACATTCCCTCCCTCAGGGCTTTGGAACAATAAAGAGAAATGCGTGTCCCCGTGGTCATTTGTGGCGTGCTGGCAGTGGACAGACGCAGATAAGAGTTTGGATTGGCGGAGGCTGACACGCTGTGATTATCTCCCGCTGCCGGAATTGACCGTACATCAATCCAGACGAGCCGAGAGGACCGGGGCCGGCCGACTCAATTGTTGCCCGAGACGAGATTTTTATGATTCAATGACCTCGAAGAAAAATGTGTCAAGTGTTTCAAATGTTTTGTCGTACAAGCGCAGTCGTGCATTGTGATTCAGATTCACAAACACTCATGAAGAGACGGGAAAGTGCAAGCCGTCTCAGAGGTACAATCACTAGCACATATGTTATCACGCTACGTCTGCACACACACACACGGCTACCACCTGACTTTACAGGGCTCCCTCTCAAGTCCCAGTCTGCCTTCCTGGCTCTCTCACCACCTTCCCCCTCACCTCCTGCTGTGTGTTCTGGACCTGAAACCAAGTCCATATACCGGAGTGAGCCACAGGAGAGATGGAGGAAGGGAAGGAGCGAGGAAAGAGAGAGAGAGGGAGAGTGTCAAGAAGCACATTCTTTCTGCTGAGCGCCATCTGGAAGTGGAAAGGTAGATAAACAATGACGTGAGCCGCATCCCATCTCCCTGCTAAAGCCCGAACAGACACACACACACACACGCTCGCCACAATGCATGAGCGCCATCGCCACCGATCCTGTGCGGCGCGCCAAGCATTGTCAGGGATTGGGTCTTATCAATCATTGGCCAGATACTGAGCAGCAGCGTGAGGCAAACAAAGGGAAGGGGAGAGAACAGAAATGGAGGGGAGCTGCAGGCGACAATGAGAAACACAAATGAGACGATGGCTGGGAGCCACCCGTCCACGCGGCCCGGACCGACTCTATTTAATCTGGTCAAGTCTGCCCCAAAAAATCAAAGCAATCTCCTCTAGTGAGCTGACAGAGGAAGGAATCAGACAGCCAATCCCACCCAAAAAGGAAGTTGCTGTGGAATTGAATGAGGGGGTATGGGGCTGTGCTGCATTGTGCTAGGCATGCAGACTATTACGGCTGGGGAACTCTCCTTTATTTAAAAAAGTCCATTTGCATTCACTCAGCTTGCGAGAGGAGCTCGGGGGCAACGTTAGCTGCCGCTCCTGCTGCTTTTGAATTCCTCACTATCTTTTTTTTTCGACCCTTCTGGCATGCAATATATCACAGTAGTAGTAGGAATCTTTATTATCCCTTATGGGGAAATTGTCCTTGTAGTAAGTCAGTGATAATAACAAAAACAATATCCATACAAATACAAAAGCGTAGAAAGTTGAAGAATGATGAAGAGCAACAGCTGGAGCAACAGCCGGAGGGATGCTCCCCGTGGATACTACGCCTCTTGGGGACACCCGGCCCTAAAAGAGTGCTAGACTAGAGTGAGACGTATAAAGGCCACAGTGGGGATGACATGAAGGAAGAGGGCCAGAATGAAGAGACTTTGACAGCCATCCCTCGGGCGGCGAAGAGGAGCTGCACCTGTACGAACCTCGGCTCTGCTCAGTTTGTCTCTTCAGACTCCCCGCCCACTCACATCACACACACACACACACACACACACACACACACACACACACACACACACACACACACACACACACACACACACACACACACACACACACACACACACACACACACACACACACACACACACACCTGCTGGCACTGGCGGACACAACAGGAGGGAGGGATCAGGTGGCTGGGGCAAGCAGACGGAAAGAGAAGGGCTGGGGAGGGTGGGTTGACAAATGAGTCTCGTCAGGTAACATTCACAGACGTGAAGGGAAGGAAGGGGAGAAGATGGGTTAAGGGAGGGGGAGGGTTGTGTCAGCTCATATTGGTTCACCAGCGAGAATCTCCTGCCCTGATTAGAAACCACTGCAGTCGGGAGACAGGAGGACAGAGACACTTTGAAGGAGGAGGCAGTTAGGGGAGTGGGTCCGTTTGCACCCGAGGACCGCTTACTGATTCTGATTGAGGAGACAAGGAAACATGGCCTCGGTCTCTCTGCCTGGGATCCTCCTTCGCCATGATCAAAAAGAGCAGGGGAGGGCACAGCGGAGGAAGAACCCTGGAAGCATCCAAGGGCCGGGAAATTTGGGTCAGACGCATGACATATTAATACAATGACTGACGAAGAGAAGAGACGTGAGAAGAGAGGAAAGAGGGAGGAAATGAAAGGAGATGACTGAAAGGGAGCCAAAATATGCACAGCAGAGAGGATTTGTGTTGCAACGTGACCCAGCATGCAGGGAAACAGGAACTTATTTTGCAACTAGCTTGGGAAAATAAAAAGAACATCATAACTAAGGGTGGGAAAGAATCGATTCACCTATGTATCACGATTTCTTTTTTTTACGATTTTGAAATAGATAGTCTGTAGTCTGAGTAACGTGACGTCATATCCGTTCCGTATCCGTCAACCAAAACAAACCTCAGGAAGTATAAAACGTTGGAGGGTCTGCGTGGATACGACCTGCACCCTCACAGGTTAAATCCAGCGTGGTAAACACTACACATCCAGTAGAGGATGGAAACACTTTGGGTTTCACACATTGCAGGAAAAGCAGAGCTAGACATCACGGCTAAAGCTGCATGCTAACTCTGTCACGGACAGGAAAAGTTATCGTATCGCGGTAACGTGCGGTCAAGCCGGCCGTCGCTCTCATCTCCGTGGTCAAATGGGCCGACGCTACAACTGTAGAGCACCCATATACTGATATTCATGTTAAATGCATTCAAACGGCCCCGATGGAGCTGACCATGGGGGGGAGAGCTAACGACGGACTTGGTGAAGTTAGCGTAAGTTTACACGTGTGACTACGTCTGGTTTTCAAAATAAGGTGATAACAAAGAGAACTGTGTATAAAAAATACATATGGAAATAAGATGGATGGATTATAATCACCAGAAGTATAAAACATTACATGTCCCTCATAAATTAAATAGAAAATACCACTAATTTGTGAGGGAAATGTCTTCATTCTTTGATTTTTGGGTTGCTGGAAAAAATGTAATAAATAATGACTGATGTATTTGACTTCAGAATCTCTGACTTCAAACATGCTGAAAATCAAACATTTTTACTGGATTCATTTATATATTATCCAAAGTAAAAGACTCTGCAAGTGTATGATTCAACCTTTTCCCATGGTCTAGTGTTAAAAATCGCAATAACTCGTAATATCGAATCGCAATACTGCTTTTGGCCACATGAACACAGGATCCTTCAGCTGTACTCAGACCTTGATAAATGCCCACTGTCGCGGCTGTTATTAAACACCAGAGAGACTGGTGGGTCCCTGTGCCAGGCAAAACTAATTAAATCCAGGCAGATGTGTCTGGACAGTGGTGTACCACACACACACACAATGGTACACGCTTGTTAACTTGTATGCACGCTTACACAGACACACACACACAACCTCTAAATGGGCTGTTAACCATGTCCACAGTGCAATCAGTGCCGGCTGTTGAGCCGTCAGCGTGCTAACCAGACCAGGTGAGCACAAAACAACAGCATCTCAGCTTTAATTTCCAACTTTGGTGCGTTGATTTGGGGAAACTTTTTGTCAGCCGATGGCCAGAGAGGAGAAAAACGCCTTTCTCCCCGGTGCCTTGTTATCCTCGCCAATACCCGGGTTCCTTTTCTGTATTCCCCTACCTTCGGTGCTGCAGGTGATGATGAGAGTTAGAGCTAACAGCAACCAATTAATCTTTCATGGCGCACGTGTGCTTGCTTTTGTTAGGTCTGCTCCGCCAAATTGTATGAGACTGCAGCTGTACAAAAGAGGGCTGGTGACACTTTCATCCTCTTCCTCTTCTTCTTCCTCCTCCTCCTCCACCTCTCCACTTTTCATTCTCATACTTTGTGAGCAAACAGCTGGGGCTTTTTTTTTGCAAAAGCTATCATTACGGCAGCCTACAGGCATGAGAGCTGCACTCCAAATCGCTGATGGAAGCCCGGCTAGCCGAGTCAGAGCGGGAGATGAGATTGCATTGGGGATGCGAGTACTAGGGAGGGGGGGGGGGGATGATGGCTATTAGATGATAAAACACACAGAAGCACACATCCCTGCACTCATACACGTACAGAAGTGCATGACATGAAGCAATACAAGTGGCCGTGTTTTATCTTCATTTAGGCTGTCGGTCCCATCGTCTTGTAATCACGCCGATCTACCAGCAGCTCTCTCAAAGACACATGCACACAGTGGTGACTAATCACCCATCTGGAGCAGCCATTCCCGGGTCTGGATGACAAAGCGCCCATGCCCACAAATATAGGCTAATGCCCTTCTCAACAAAAGGCTTAGGCTGCATTACAGCCCAACAGACAGGTCTAAAGAGAGGGGAGGCTGGCTTATGACCCGGCTCAGACAAGCATGGACAGGGGAGGAAGCAAGTGACATCACAGATAAGGGTGATGTACTGAGGGCTAGCTGCTAGTGGCTACGCGGAGCTGACAAGTCTGTACGTGCACTTGATTTCAATAGCAGCTCCCCGAGTCAAGGGCAGGGAGAGGGCAGAGCCAAAACAGCAGGAAAAGCCATTTCAATGTGACTCGGCTCGTTTGTGAAGTGAAAAATCCGGTGTGGCTTACCCACAGGGCTTTGCTGAAACCCTCTCGTCGCTAAATATTAGCGTGTTAGCAGTGGCAGGTGCTAGCCGTGCCCTCTCGGAGCAGTCCTTGGGGTAGGGCTTATCCTCCAAATGCCTCAACCGCCGTGGAAACACCGGTTCCCTCTAGCAGAGGCTTGTCGCCGGCTGGCATGATCCAGGTAAGTCTCCGCGTTGTGAGAAGGGGGCCCCGATGCAACCAAAGCCAGGTTCAGACTGTGGGATAAGGTTGGATCAGAGCCAGGAGCCATTAGCGAGCAGTGTGTCTGACACAACATTTTCAAAAAAAGGCGTAGAAGGACTTGAACGGAGCCGTGGTGAAGAGTGCTAGGCAGCTGTTTCATTCAGGCCCTCTGATAACAACCCCCCCTGTTCAGATTGGCGACTGCAAACAGGGCCGGGGACCGCACGGCAGCACGAATACAAATCACTTCTTTCGATAGTCTACACTGAGCTAAGCAAAAAACTACTGGCATTCTCTCCTTCACTTCTTAGCTGATCAATCCTCTTGTGATTCAACGTGCGCTGCTGAAAAGAATTTTAATGTACTTGCGTAGCATTTAGATTAATGTGCATCCTTACAAAAGAGCATATGACAGTATGGTTAATAAGCAGAAAACACTTACGCTATCGGGAAGGGCCAGCAGTATGAACAGACAAAGATCTAGCTAATGGCCCTATATAGCAATATCATTTACGGTACAGCCCCAAGCCAAACGCAGGATCACATACACTGACTCTACAGACGGGGAAGAGTTTCACTACTCAAGAGATAACATCCTAAGAATGCTTTCTTTCAACCCTCACTGTGAATAAGCAAAGTGCATCAATTATAAGTGTGGGAAATGAAAACTCAGGGTTATTAAACTCTCTTTTTCCACTTAGTGCTTGGATATAACTACTAAATAAAGCTTGTGAGCAATGTGACTAACGAATGGAGGCACAGGCACTTAACCCCAACAGCACAGGCCTAAAAAATATCTTGACATTGTGACTCTTATTTCAATTATATTAAAAAAAAAGTGATTTAAAATACTGGTGGGGAACCATCTGGCTTTGAGTTGTGCTTGATTTTCACACACAGATTCAAGTTGACTGTCCACCTATCACATACAATCACCAAAAAACAACACGCTTTTACATCTGTGACTGTGGCTCAGTCCCATTAAAAACCCATCACGCCCACTACAGCCACGCTACGCTTACTGCGCACAAAACCCATTGCTATAATTGGCTCCACTGCACCCTTTTCCCTCTCTGGACGGGCCAACCGGCAAATGCGAACCAACCAAAAAAAAAACTCTGCAGTAACTGGAGGAGATCCAAACTCTGGTCATGTCTCCGTGATAATCAAGCATGACAAATTATTTCCAAACATGGCGAAGAAGTGAAAACACGAGGAGCGGTTCGATCAGACGGGAAAGAAGGGATGAAATAGAAAAAAGGAGGTGAAACAAAAACATTGTTCATTGCCTGCTTCGGGAGGCTAAGGGTTGATGGCACGCCTCCAGATGACAACACACACTCCATCACCCCCACATATAAACAGACAAGAAAAGGTGCGGTTGTGAAGCGGATCTGTTGTTTCACGGCGACCGCAGCGAGGGCCACAACCATGTCATTACCCCAGCCGGCGAAGGAGAGGAACCCCGGAGCCTGGTATGCTGAGGAGAGAGAGCGGTTGTGTGTGAGGGTGTTTGACAATGAGAGAAAGATAAACAGAAAGCGAAGGGGGGAAAAGAGTTAGACTGTGAATGTGTATGAAAGTGTGACTGAATGAAGGAGGTGATTGTGTGCCATCAGCTCTAGTTTGCCGCGGAGATGTTTGTCATACCAGAACGGGGAGCGTGTCTGGACTGGGATGAGACTGAGAGAAAATGCTAGCGGGGCCCTAAGGCCCTCTGAATGAAAACACACTGCCCTCTCTCTCTTCAACAGAACAGACCGACTTGTAAACTCATGATTTGAGGGAAAGGGGGGAGAGCTTTAGGACACTTATTAATATAAAAACAGAAAATCGCAACTGATTGGCGAAGGGCAGGAGGGGGGGAAAAGTGTAATTTATAAGCAAAGTAACTAATTATCACCAGCGAGAGACAATAGAAACTCACAATCAGTCATAATTGTTTCTCGGTGTGACATGACTGCAGATAAAGGGGAGCTATAATTGATATTCTGAACTGAATTTTGTTAATTAAAGCACTGATTATTCTGCTAAACAGACTTCGACAACCAGAGGCGCAGCACTGCCCTTTAGAAAAGGCACTTGCGCAGCGTTTAACTGAACTCCTTTGAGGCCTATGTGTTTGGCAGCGATGTTGTCGGGTAGGGTGGGGGGGGGATCAGGACGTTCAATGATATGTAAACAAACACAAAAATAGGAGAGCGGTTTGCACACGAGACAATCCCCAAACCGGGGATTTTTATTTGTTTTTCTCCAATAAATGTCAAGCCTTATTAATTGATTGAGCCTGAGAGGGATAGAGAGACTGGGAACGGAGAGTGAAACAGTGTGTGTATAGACTAATTGTGATTTCATCCCTTCTCTGCTCTCGGGGGAAATTGATGCCAAAACCTTAACACCAACAGATATTTTTAAAAAGCCTCAACTCTGACAAACTCCAAAAAATAAGCCCTAAAAAATGATCTAAATCCTCATGTAGGAAAAAGTTTACAGAGAGAGAGTGGCCTGTAATTACTACAGCGTATCTGTGGACTGAAGGGTTTGTGGATTAGAAAGGTTGGACACTGAACAAAAGGGGACCTTGGCTTACAGAGAGCCTGGTCTGGGCATATAGGGGAGGCAGTGGTTGAGGACAGCACACTTAATGGAAGTGACAGTCAGCAGATACGCGCCAGTCCCCTCCAACCGCAATCGCTCCCGCCACCGCCTCCTCCTCTGGCGGCCCGGAAAAGAAAAGGAAAATAAAAAAAAAAACACACCCTCCCCCCCCCCCTTCCCCATCTACAGATTACATACAATGCACCCAAACATACCGGCAGAGAGGGAGGGGAGGTGATGGGTGGAGCGGGGGGGGGGAGTGAATAGACAGGGAGTGCTGCCAGGGCCTACTTTTAGATAGCGCGGTTATCAGCGGGAAAAAGGAGAGAGAGAGAAACAAAGAGGAAGTTTACTGGCGTTGTTTTATCTAGAAGGGCATTAAACTGAGAGGCACACAGGGGACGAGACGGCGAGAGAGTAAAGAGAAAGACCATTCAGAAGGAAAGGGAGAAACTGTCCAAAGTCAGGCAACCTTCAGAAGCGTCTCTAACTCACAGTCACACGCATCACACTTTGCCCTTGGCTGAAAGTCATCGCCCGGTTCATGGTTGCTGGCTTTGATAGGAGCCCGGGCCCCCGGAACGAGTCGCTAACGACCCAGAAAGCGATTGGTGCGGCTTGATATGCGGCGAGAGAGGCTGTCGCTGGGATGGAAAGTGAATGTGGCCTTTGATAAAACACTCAAAGAGGGATAAAAACAGAACGGGGAAGAAGGCAGCCCATTAGGCGGTGATAGAAGGAAGGGGGAAATACGGAGGGCCAGGCGGGTAAATCCGCAGCTCTGTGTGTTGTCCTTGACCTCGTCAGATGGGGGCTGAGGCCTGCGGTGTGAAAGAGTGTTGGGCACGCTGCCCCCCAGGTGTGGGCTAGAGAGGGATGAGACGCATGCCGATGAGGGGACCGCCACCCCCCCATCGGTAGCACCAAGGCAGCCGCCGGAGCCCACTAATCAGAGAACTTAGCCGCTGACCTCTCCACAGGCTCTATACCTTTTAATGAGATCCATGCCTTTGATTCGTCTAGCCGCCTAGAGGGAGAGACAGATCATGCGTAAGCTCCTCACACACACATATACACACACACACACACACACACACACCAACTTCGCCAACTGTAGACGGACACTTTCACATCCACCGCTAAGACACGAGTTGAAATAATGAGCGCTCTTGTAATCCACGATGGCCAAGGGGCTCTCATGCGTGTCTACATGCATGCACGGGGGAAGTAGTGGATACACAATGATGGTCTAGAACAAGCTCTGTCTGAGAACTAACTAAAGCAAACTAATCAGCGTGCACCGGCACACACACAAGGACACACCGAGCCACACAGACATGAGCTGAGACCCGGCTCAAGGACACAACACCCACCTTGTTAAGAGAAGGCCGAGGGAGGAGCAGGTGAGATTGGATCCAGACATGCTCGCTCACATAGATAGAATTGAATTATTGATCAGCCCAACAGATTGTGTTATGAGGAATTCATGGATTCACGCCCGGGCTGCCCAGCTCCCTTAGGCTGAAAGACAGACTGTGTGTGTGCGTGTGTGGACTCACTGTACATGTATACATTTGTGTGTCTTGTGTGCGTCCCGCTTCCCAATAGGAAGCCTAGTGGGAAGCGGGGTTCGCGCCGGTCGAAAGTTGGAATTGCTTTCCGTGGGCGGAGTGGGGCAGTGTGAGTTCGCACTCAGACAAGACAGAGCAAACCGTGAATCGATCAAGCTGGCTGGGGTGATGCATACAGAAGGAAGGCCTCACCCTCGCTGCGCTGGGAGAGCTTTAACTGCTCACACACTGAGTGGCTTTTTCATTGGCACTCAGGCAACAGCACAATCCTCAGCTCTTAATACCGCCAATGGACGGAGAGGAAATGGGACTTTTATTCGTCTGAGCTCAGCGGGTGGTCAGCTGGCTGCTGCTGCTGCTAATAATGCACTGAAATACAGAGCCTGGCTTTCCGTTACCAACATCAGCCAACATGAGGTGCATGCCATTAGACAAAAGTAGGACTATATTCTGTCATGAGGCTGTGGCACCTAAAAAGCCCACTTTAACCCAGAAACCTTTCAACACTTCCTTCATGGTGATCCAGAGCATGAGGAACTGGACAGCGTGACCGAACGTTTCGTGCATCATTTTTTCCAAGGCTTAACCTAGTTCTTTAAAAAAAAAAAACACAAGTCTGTAGCCAGGTCATGCTGCTCTATGCCTGAGCTTCATAGAGTAAGGACACATCACCATCACTAGCGTCTCAAATGCTAACTTTACTGATAAGATGAAAACAGCTTTATGAGCTCACACTGTGGAGCCTCAGTATCAGTATTTCATGGACACTATGTCCAGGACTTAAAGTCCAGGTAAAGTAGAATTTGTTTCTAAACACATTATACATGTTACAAAATAATTGCTGAAATCATGTGAAAAGACTGAACTATATTGGACTGAATTGAGGTTTTTGGGCTTTTCTTTTTGGGCGGGCCTGACATCATGGCTCGATGACGCACTGGAGCTATCCTCAGCACAACCCCTCCCCTGACACTATATAAAAATTAGAGTGCATAACATCAGCGGTTCTCCCACTCAGTCGCCAGTTACAACACTTTCTCCCCACAGCCAGTGGTGTACTGGCCATCTGGCATACTGGGACAAATACCAGTGGGCCGCCGCATCGGCCGGCCGGTGGACCCCCAAAAAAAATCCATAAAGTTTTTACCAGCCATCCAGCCCTGACTGTCTCCGGCCCCTCTCTGTGTGCCTGTCATTCCGGGTACGCATGAGAGCCAAGGCTCAAGGAAGTGCGCCAGGCTTTGAAGCAAATTTTCGTAGTGGCCAAACGGCGGTACTACAACTTCCAGGTCCGTCACGTGATGCCATCTGGCCCAAAAAGACTTTTCCCCATAGACTTAAATTACGGAAAGAGAAGTCTGTAACTCAGCGGATCTTTTTTTTTTGATGTGAATCAACTTCCCATTACGAACACGAAGAATAGCCCTTACTTAAAGCATTAGGTCCTAAAATTTGTACAATGCACTAATAGCTGAATCCAGAGTTATTTCCCCTCCTCCGTTCATGTGAATGAGACCCAGGCCGAGGCTGGAACGAGGGGTTAAAGGAAACGCTACAGCGCCTGCTCTGTGGGCCCAATTGATGCGGTAGATCGCCGAATGAACCGGGTAATTTTATACTCAGAAGTCGAGCGTTTTTTGCTTCATGCACTACTGAGCAACTTTAATAGGAATGAACGTGTCCCTGTCTCGAAGCTTTATCCAGCTCTCTTTATACATCCATGATTACAACAAGCTGCGTGCGTGTTCCGGGTCTGGGCTCACTGGCCAATCACAACCAAGTTAGTTTAACTTATGCTTACGTCACATGCTCCGCCGTAGCCTACTTCGCCGCTACCGTTGCGGCTGTAAAACGGTGGATAAATTGTTTTGAGCGTCACAAACCCCCCGCGACGAAATGACTCGTTTCACTATCAGAACTTGATCAATTTGGTCCGATAACATTTGGAAAGTCTAGAAAAGACGCACGATTGAATTATTTTTCCGGTGTAGCGTAGGGCTAAAGCGGAAGTCTCCGTTACTCTGCCCAAAGAGCATGCATGTTAACCTTCTGCAAAAGTAGCGTGCAGCAGTGGGACGGCCTACAAGAAGTGTTGTATGAACTGTAACTGGATATAATCAACCTTCACCTGCGTTTGGGTGTTGTTTCAGCGCCTTTAGCGGACACATCCCCAGCATTTCAGAACAGAGAATACAGCTTATTTTTTCACGATTTTGAAACCTAATTTTATATAACTTGGCAATTTTTTTTTAAACATTAAAATTTGTCTGGTTAATAACGAATTTATTTTTGCTCTACCCAGACTTTAAAGACCCTTTGGATCACAACACTGTAGAAATACCAGGTCACTTTAATCCAGTCTAATCAGATTTCCCATACAGAAAAAAAACCCAGACACTCTATCACTTGGAATTACACCATATTTAATCTCCCTTGTTTTTGGTAATTAGGACTTGTTTAAATGTTATATGCAGAGCAGATGTGTGGTTTTAACACGCTGCTCAGGGGGGATAATGTTTTGTTTTCAAGCAGGAAGGTGGAGAGACACATAAGGACCCAATGGGACCAAGATGTGAGTACATTCTTTTTTCCATTACCCTAAGAGGAAGCGATGTCTATATGACTAATTAAACTACAGACACGGAGGAATGTGTGATGACATCCTGACGGCGGCGAAAAAAAAAGAGGGACTGGCTGTAAGTGAAACAGAACAGAACCTGGTTAAAAATAAAAACACTGGCTGAGGGAGGCGGAGGAGGAGAGAGCCGTGTCAGTGGAAGTGTACTGTAGATAGCAGCAGGGAGGACAACAGAGAGGTCTTAATGGAGGTCTGGAGTGGTGGATAAATGGCTACTCCGGTCTGGTCACGCCACCGGTCGCCACCGGCCCACCAGTAAACAAGCAGCGCCACACTGACATGGCCTCTTACACCCCACTTTGCTTCAATCTGCTACTGGAAAGCGGCGCACTTCTCCTCCATAACCAATTGAAAGAGGATGAAAGGAGAAGGGGAAAATGTCTCCTGGTGAGACTTGTGTGATTTGGGGATCCAATTTGGCAGCCTGTTTTCTGTAAACATTGTAACTGCGGCTTGTTTTCAGAGAACGCACTGGCGAGCAGCATTAAGCCGTTTCGCAGTGTGGGGAAGGAAAGACACAAGGTCTTGGTAATAAGGTTCTCTAACCCCAGCAGCAGATCTACTCAAGCTAATGACTGTAATTAAAGAGCCCAGCTCCACGGAGGGATCAATGACGTGGGGATCAGCCCAGACAGGACGTAGAATAGACGTAGCTGCAGCAGAAGGGAGCGACCACAGGGCTGAGTTTAAAAACAAATGGGAGGCTGAGTGGTAGGCTAGCATGTGTTATGAGGGCCTGTAAATATTTAGGCATTCTTACAGGGGACATGCGGCTGCGACTCTGATGTCATTTTCTCCCAGGCCTGTCATTTGCTTTAGTTAGAGGCTGAGAACCGTACCGTAAACACAGATCTGTGAAAAGGGGAACTCTGGGAAACTGAGTGTCACAGGACAGAAATTAACCGTGCAATGAGGCGCAAGTTATCTGCATGACCATCACATGTCTGAGCCACTGTATACACATTACGAGAGAAGGGGAGAGAAAAATGCAGATTCCATGTCTACGTGATTTGCAGACACCAGCATAAAATATATCAAACAACTTCCTTTTTTTCTCATATAAACTTGAGGGGGGGGGGGGGGGGGGGGGGATACCAGAACTGGGCAGCTCTGAGGCTGCCCAGATGAGTCAGTGAGGAATAATGCATGTCATCACGGCTGCGTGAATAGGAGAGTGAGGCTGGGGGGCGAGCGCAGACACCCAAGACATAGAGCTATCATGACACCTCCACAGATCTGCATTTCACAAGACAGCTTCGAGCCCCGGGCAGGTTTGAAGCACCAGGATTAATATCCACCTAGACTAAAGACACACTGAATAAGAAAAAAGACAAAGAACAAAAAAAAAGATTCAACAAAAAAAAAAGTTACGGAGCGCTAGAGAAGGGATAAAGAGAGACTCTGTTCTGCTGATATAAGGGAACTAGACAGTGCTCAGAGATGGTTAACATAAACAGGAAGTTATAAACACAAGGCCAGTGGGTACTTCCACATTGCTCCAGCACAAGGGGTCATGGTTGGCTGGTCAGGCATAGCTAACATTCCTGTTAGATCACGACCAATGCCAGAGAGGTGTACCGTGCACTTCTACAGGTCTGCCACAACTCAACAAGGTCGAAAGTAAAAGCCTGACTCATACTAATGCCCTACGAGAGCCTGCTATGCAACTAAATGTGACAGAGCTCACCTCCACACGGCATTATTTCCACTGCTTTATTGCATGTTTTCCGTTCATGCCCATTTTTGCTGTTTTTATTGCAGATTTTATTTGTTTTTCTGCTTATATTCTACCTGTCTTTTTCCTTCTGTTGCTGCACTGGGTGGTTAATTCCCCCATGGGGATCAATAAAAAAAAAACTTATTTTAAAAAAACATCATTTATCTTAGGAAATCCCACGTCAAACATTAGCAACCACAAAATTTTAGCGACCGGTGGTCACTACGAAATGTCAGCTTCTAAGGTTACGGCCATATCTTTGGCAGCGGCGTTATTACTGCTGCTACAGTAAAATGGTCTGTCAGTTTACAGATGAGAAGCAACAGAGCCGGTGGCATTTAACTAGATTCTCAGTAACTTTAACAGTTGCTGTATGAACAGATTTTAATAGGTCCCTCTTGGATCATAGGCTACTGAAAGGCCACGATACCCAGCTCATTTAACGGAGACAAGGACATGACACTGACAAAGAAATGATTTCATTTTCATAATACCATTTCAATGCGGACTGTAATAAAGGCAGACAACCTTGCCGGTACGGTGTATTATCCCAGCTTGATAATAACGCTGTATAAACCGCCTGCATCTGCGTAATGTGCAGCTGAATGAGAAAACATACATTTCCATGTGAACTCTCTGCTTTATGCTTTCATTTCATTTTAAAGACCGACAGCAACCGAGAGCTAAAAGAGGCCTGCAAGCTTCACACTGCCAAGCACAGGTATGTCTATGTATGACGAACATCTCATCTTTTTTCCCCGCAAAACCTTGCCCGACTTCTAATTTGGATTGAAACAGACAAGCAAGAAGAGATAGACACCCAACCTCCAGCAGCGCTGCCACCCCCATGTCCATTTCCAGCTGCCAGCAGGTTTCAGCAGATGCCAGAGATAATAAGGACAGCATATGTTTCCCCGAGATCTAATGTCGCCATTTCTATTTTAAAACACGCGCTCTGCCTACAGGATTTATTAGAGCTGCAACCATTAATTGATTTGTTGTCAGCTATTAAATTAATCGCCAACTATTTTGATAATCGTTGAGTAATTTTTTAACAAAAAAAGTCCAGCTTCTTAAATGTGAATATTTTCTAGTTTCTTTCCTCCTCTATGACAGTAAACTGGATATCTTTGACGTTGTGGACAAAACGAGACATTTGAGGACGCCATCTTGGGCTTTTTGGAAACGCTGATCAACATTTTCTGACATTTTATAAACCAAACAACTAATCGAGAAACAAGACTCGGTCAAAACGGAGTACGTGGTTGGACCGTGTACGATCAGTCTGTGACTTTGTGGCCAAATTGTTCTACAAATAGTCAGTGGTCATGTCTATAATGTAAAATCCAGCGGTACATGTCCACCAGGTCCGGCGAGGTCACTAGGAGACACGCTGCTCCACTCAACTGGCCATCAAAGCGGTGACGTACTCGTATCGTTGAATGCACCTGACTGGTCCCTGGTTTTCTACTTTCAAACAGTAAAACAACATGACGGCCTGCTCTTTAACTAAACAATCCACCAAAATCTACTTCTGAAAACATTTTAAGGGAGAAATAGGCGATGATGCCACGGCTTAATCTAGTTTTATTTTACAACTAGATCGCCTAGTTTGACAGCTCGGTCCAAGTTTCATGAGCGGGAAGCGTCGCGCTGGACGGGCTCATTTGCATAAAGGACTGTTCCCCGCCTTTTCATTTTAAAAGAGAAATGGTCAATCAGGAAACTCCATCACTCTGTCAGTCACTCAGTGACAGACTTCTGTGTTTGTAGGGCTGACCCTCTGATTATCGACGATGTAAATGACCGTTAGTTGCAGCCCCAGAATTCATGCTATGGTTTCTAAACGTTATTCAATATAATCGTGAGGTTTTTATTGAAGACAATTTCAATAGTCAAATTCAAAACGATAATACGAAACGAAAAGTTATCCAAAAATCTACAGAAATCAAACTATATAAGGCGCAAACGCAACATAACTTTTGTGTTTTCACAGGATTCAAGATCTCATACCACTTAAAAATATAAATGCCGGACTCTAACACCCATACAGTATACCTGGCTGGTCATCTATGATTTTAAATATGCAAAAGCATATAAAGAAATAGCAGCTGTTTGCAATATGGAAATTCTAGTAGTAAACTGTTTCATATATTTCCAATCAGTTGTTGATGCCAACAAAGGGGCCACAATGAAGCATATGTGTATTTTTTAAAAGCAGCATCTATTTAAAATGAGGTTGTTCAGAGTCTTGACTCTGCAAGTGAGTCACTTCCATGTGGATCATTCATCTCTTCTATGAAGTTACACTCTCACAGACCATCCCTCTACGTCTTCCTCGGTTCGCCACACTATCTTCCCCCCTTTTGCTCTCTCAGGTTGGTGTGACCTTCATCTCCAGCTGCTGCCAGTGCGCTGACCCGTCATGCATCTGTCACCCGCCAGTCCTGGCTGAGGCTCACGTTCAGTGCTACATAATTAATCGCCCAGCGTGCATACAAAAAAAATAAATAAATAAAAAGAAGAAGAGGGCCAACTCGACTGCAACTACCATATTAACATAAACCAGCTGGATGTCGTATTAGCTGTAAAGCAAAGGTGATAATTAAAAATGATCTTGGCAGAAGTAAATTGGTCAGTTTGAGGATTAACTGTGAAATGACTTGGATGAAAATGAATTGCACCCTCTGGTGCCTTAGCTAGGATTAAATGGCACTCAACGTGGAGCAACTCTCAGTTATGAACAAAAAGTGGAGTGAAAAATGTATTACAGGTGGAATAAGTGGCTTCACACAGTTCCCATTATTCCTCTGCTACTGTAAGTCCATTTCAAACCCAAATCTCTCGGAGAGAGATATATCAGCACGCTGCCAAATCCTGTACCCTCAATTTGCACATGCCTCGACTCATCTATCGAAAAGTCGGAGAGATCTGTGAGTTCGTCTTTACATCGTGAAGCAAAAAGGAGCTGGACTAAACATCAGCCCCGTCACATTACACTGATTGAAGCAGGCACGACCAACTTCCCTCTGAAGTGTTTAAACGGAGAGCATTTTGATAGCAATACGTGCCAGACTCAATTACAGAAAGCAAAAATTACATTAGCTTCCTGCTCTCTTTTCCGCTGCCAATACAAGCCTTAAGAAGAAAGAGTCTGACTGAGATTTCCCAGGATAGGAATCAAGGTGACCCCCTCGCTCTCATCGTTGCCGATTCGTTTTCAGATACCTGCTTCTGTGGTGTCTGTCTGGCTGAAATGACTGGCTAGCTGGCTGGCTGTGAACTTTTGCCAGTGGCCTAAGCTGCATGTCATGCCTCCAGTGAGCAGCTAGCATCAAAAGCCCTCAATGTGTCTGTGTCAGCCTGTCAGTTCAGCCGCCATGTGGAAGTGGGTGAGGGGAGGCAGATATCTGTATTGTGTATCCATCACAGTCCTCAGCTATGCAACCTCACGTCTGCTGACAGCCAACACCACACAACATGCCTTTTCAACAGCAAGGGAGTTTTCCTCGGGGCTAAGTTTTTTTTTTTCCAAGTAGCCGGCGCCGACCTCTCTAAACCTCATATCATCTCTCTCTCTGCTCTCGCTCTCTTTTATAAAAAAAATATTAAGATGTCTCAGTTCTCGTGCAGAACATCCTGCCCACAACCTCTCAAACGAGCAATTAAGGCAGCTCCCTCCCCACGTGAATCATTTATCTCTTTCAGGAGTGTGAGCATGTTTACAATATTCATCATCATGTTCCTCTTACTCATGGCGCCCGAGCACTGAGAGAAGAGTAGGGAAGAGACACAACGGTTAAAAGGTAGAAGTGAGGAGGGCAGCAGCAGCAGTAGCAGCAGCAGCAGTGGGAGATAAACCAGCATGAGTTGGCAGCGGCGTGGAGAAGAAAGTAAGCCGCGACGGGTTGAGTGCACGGTGTGGTCGGTCATGGACATGAGATGAAAGACAGTGTGGGTTGAGAATGTGTCAAGGTTGTTTTTTAAGAGGTAAAAGTACACCCTGCTGAGCTGAAGTTGACCATAACATGTGGGGCTGAAGTGCTCGGCTTGGAAGCCATGTGGACAGTCCAGGATTGTAGTGAATTTAAACCTGCAGTAGGCTGAATGTTGTTGGGAAAAAATTACATAATAACCTTTCAGCATATTGTAATTCAAGTGTTCTGAGAGATAACTAGACTTTGGCTCTGTTTTCAGGCTTTAGATAATCTAGCCCGTGACAGGAGACTTCCTATTGGCTGTTCATTCAACGGAGGCAGCTAACAGTCACTCGCAAACTCCGATCAAACGGTCAAACGAGGCAGCTCTGATCAAATATGAATCAATATTCTGTTACTGAAATGCCTATTTCTCTCCTCAAATGTTTTCAGAAACATCTTGTAGTGCACTGTTTAGCTGTAAAATGAGAAAGTGTGCTACGGCTGGTGGGCGGTGCTTGGTATTTCCTCAACTGATCTCACGCATGGCGGCCGGGTAACAAATTTTCTTCAGATTGCCTGTCTCATGCACTACTGTCAGGATATAGTGACCGTTTTATAAAAATAGCTTTGTTTCAAAAGGGACTCTATGTAAGAATCAGAAATTGCTTGTTAACAGTGACACCTGTGGCCGTTAAGTCAACGTCAGTCAGCGTCCTGTTGCGCACGCTTGTGCTCGTAAACGAAGGTCCCTCCATGAATCAAAGGCCCGGCCGATGTTGATCCTAGTTTTCTCCCGACGTCAGTCACATTCCTGTTTTGAAAGACGGGCTTCACCAGATATAACTTTGTTTTTTGTGCTTCCGTTGAGTTTGTGTTGGAGTCTGAGTTGTGGTGGGGGCTGGTCGTTTATTGGCGTTAATGGACTCGATTTCTAACCAAACGTTAGCTATGGTTGCACACTGTTAGCCCTATAAACAGAGCTGAAAATAAAGGCACTCCGTTGGATTTTCCCAGTATAAACAGCCTGGTTTCATCACATTAAAAGTAGTCTACAGGCTGGTAGAGGAAATCCAGAAAGTTGTGGAAGGGCTCATTTTTTAGGTTACAACCTGTTCACACACTGGCAATAAAAAAAATTATTTATGTGTGTAAAAAGTCACATACAGTCCCTTTAAATCATATTTGCTCCAACTTTCCTACTCCAGCTTTAAAGTGGGTTGGCTGCTATCTTCTCCCACAGAGCCCATCCTTCCTCATAGCCTGCTGCCTGCGGGCTGGGGGGGAGTAAGCGTGAGAATTAGCATGATCACACCTCGTAGGTCTGTCATACATCAGCTTTGTTATCTCCGATCTCAAGCACACAGACGGGGAGAAGTGTTGAGTGGCGATGATTCAGTGTGTGAAGTACAAAGCAACGAGACAGCGAAGTTAAAGAATAGGAACTGTGTCGAGGGGATAGTTTAGGACAAGGTCGTGAAGTCCAAGGGCAAGGGTGGCAGCCGCAAAAACCCGGCAGAAATAAGATCAGAAATCCACCTCACCATGACGTCCCTTCATCATAGGATAATCCTCGAGACATGAAAAGACGAGCCTATCTCCAATCTGAAGGAAATCTCTATTCCCCAGATTCTTCAGCCGTCTAATGCCGAGCTGACACGCCCTTCACGCATCTGCCCACACTCCCCTCAAGTCTTTGTGTACTTTAGATAAGCGAGAGGAACAAGGTAATGCATATGGCTCGTTCTCATGAGCGCCACACCTATTTTATGACCAATAAGTTTACAAAGTCCATTCACCAGAGGTTGAGAAAGGTTGGTCAAACAGTGCCTAACAGTGAGCTCTTTAAAGTGAAAGTAGGTCTGAAAGACACAGCAATATGATAATTATTTTTTTAGTAGGGACAGGAAGAAAGGAGATTAACTCGTAATTTAAAATGAACCACTTGGGATGAACCAACGGCATTACACACTGTTCATGTATCAGTTCATTTAGTGCTGTTTTCCTGTTTGTGGGCAGCAGACAGGAGGCATGGGATTGCTTGTTGCTTACGAGGATTAAGGTTTTATTTTTCAAAATGAAAATGACAGAAGTCAGTAATCCAATGCAAAAGGAAACAAAAGAGACCGGGGGTAAGTTCAAATTCATTTGACCTAAAAAATATTACTCTGAAAACGCGGCACATGCTTCCAGGACAACGACATGGTTTAAACTATCTGAGAAAACTATGTAACAAAAAGAGGACACGGTGAACTTTGGCTCACCCAAAACACATAGCTGAGTGCCTCCGTTTCTCAGCTGGTCAGAGACTGTTTTACTGGATCCAAAAATACTCAGAGTGGATTTCACCACAAAGTTTCATTTCCAGAGCCAGCAGCCTATTACCAAAAAAAAAGAGGGGGATTCATGGAAATGCCTGCTTTGTTTGTTATTTTCTCTGCTTCCCTTGTATTACAGAGTAGGAGTTTGCATTCGGCTTTGGGGATTGTTTTGCAGAATCCTGAAACACCGTAACATGACCTGAATGAGAAATGTCTCCGCTGAAAAGAGCATCTATGATGAAGAAGCGTGGTACGCTTGTCTTTTTCACCCTTGCGGGGAGCAGGAGAAAACATTTATCACCACTCTCCTCTGCGCAGATAAGGTGTCTCTATTTATTCAGAGTGGAAGAGAGATAAACCCTGAATGAAGCATTGTGGGGCAGCGAGAGAGAGAGAGAGAGAGAGAGAGAGAGAAAGAAGGAAAGAGACGGAGAGATGGTGGAAAGAGGGAAGCAGCTTGGGTTTTCAATTGCTCGTGTGTGTCCGTGTGAGCAGATGGCATCTATTGGAAAGCCATCGCCGCTCAGTCGGGAGACTGGAAGGTTGACCCCGCTGCTCCAACCCCCTTCCAGCCACCACCGCCACCACCAGCAGCCGCCTTTCCTGCCACCACGTGCCCCCTGCCCACACTAATCCATTCCCACTATGAGACTGCTTGTATAACGTTATCTAATAGGAATAATCCCCCAGGAGATGGAGCATCCTATGTACAGTAGATGTGCGCACATGGGGCGGAAAGTGGCAGGGAATATAAAAGGACGATTTAGAAAAAGACAACAAGGCAGTACAGTGGTCTGACGAGGGCCGTGCCACTGAGAGACACAGGAGATTCAACAGGGACATGAATAGTGCTTCTGTCTCCTTGTTCTCCACGAGAAAGAGAGGAAATAGAAAAGCAAACAGCTCACTACTACTGCTGGTGGTGTGTCCTCTCAGCTGTTGATGTACAGCCTTACTGTCTGGAGGTGAGGAGCACAGTTCACATGCCCATTTCTCACTGAAATTGCCTTTGCTTGTGTGTGTGGACAGGCGGCTCCTTGTGAGGCTGTGAATGCTCCTGAGATGAAATGGTTTAGTGAAGAGCATGTTCTCCAAAACACACAGCTGTTGAGTTTAACAGAGAGCAACTTTGCCTCTCAGACATGGCAACAACTAATAAATGGCACATTTTATAAGTCCTGTACAATAACACAGCTGTATACTATAGAAGGGACAGAAAACAAGAAGCAATACACACATAGTCTTTAGTAGCAGTAGTGTCCAATGTCTCCCTTATTTGTGTGTGCCTTAGGGTGTTATTTGTGTTTTATTTATTTATTCATGTTTTTTTTGTTTTTATTTTATTTTATTTATTTGTTTTCCTTTCACTACTTATGTTTTTTCTATTTGCTTGTCTCCATTTTTGTTTGCCTAGTTCCTAGTATTCAGTCTGTTTTTGTTGATATATATATAAAAAAAATGAGGCACAGAAGTCTGTATCAGTAACATGCACATGCTTCTTAATAAACATATTTGAAACAATAACACAGCTGCATATATATATTATTATTATCTCAGTCTCTTTACAGAAGTCTTTTCATGATTATTGTGATGCTTTGGTTCTCCATAAAGCATATTTGTTTTCGGAGTGGCATGATAAATAAAGAGCAGTGGTGTTATTAGAGGTTGGGTACGGTTTACGCACACATGCCGTGTGGATAGGGCGTGTGATAGGCTATCAAAACTTGGAGCTCATAACGCACCAGGGTTTGAAATTGATAGTACAGTTTTAAACTCACTCTGCTGGGATAAACACAACTCACCTTGGGAGGAGAAACAGCGAAGAGAGGAGTTGCTCCAACGCGGAAAGTCCAGATCCTGAAGAGAGAGAGAGAGAGAAGCTCTCTGGTGAAAGAGTAAAAAAAAAAAAAAACACAAGTCCGTAATCAAGTTCACATCTTAGTCCCCTCACAGGACGTGTGAGGGGTTCCAGGAAGGCACTATATTCCGGAGAAACACGAGCTAAAGACGGTTCACTTGGTTGGAATGAATTCCTGTTGAAAGGCGACCCGAGCAACTCCTCCAACAAAAGACTCTCCGGGCTGAATATCAGGGACTTTCTCTCCACGCCCAGGTGACGAGTCACATGGTAATCTCCAGGTGCGTGTGTGTGTGTGTGTGTGAGTCTAAAGCAACAACACACCTGTGGGATCCGCTCACGCGTTCCTCTCGACTGTCATCGCTGTTTGAGAAACCGGGAGGTTGTTCGGAGGGAGGAGGAGGAGGAGAGGAAGAGGAGGAGGAGGGAGAGGGAGAGAGAGAAGCGCGCACTGGAGGAGAGGAATGATTCCTCCTCCCACTGCTGCGCACACACCGCCGGGCACAGCCACTGTGCATGTGTGTGTGTGTGTGTGTGTGTGCGTGTGTGTGTGGAGAAAGCAAGTAGAAGAAGGAAGAAAGGGAAACAAGTTGTGTCGTCTGTTCACCAACGCACCGAAATATTTCCGCTTTGGTTCCCAAAGTGTGGTCCGGGGACCAATGAGGGGTCTGTGTGGGGGGTGGTTCCTGCAGGTCATTCCAGGCTAAATAAACAATATAAGGAAATGTTCAGAAGTGATGGTTTTCTAACACATTATTCAGAGTTACATAATTCTGTCAAGTCATACCAGAGCAGAGCAAATATGAGGATAAGCTGCGGTTAAACGTAAAATAAGACTTGTTGATCCGTGATAAGTAAAAACTTTGGGAAAAATTAAAGGTCCCATATTGTAAAAAGTGCGATTTTCATGTCTTTTATATTATAAAGCAGGTTTTAAAGGGGCTATTTGTAACTTTCAGACATGCTTGTTAACAGCGACACCTGTGGCCGTTAAGTCAACGAAAGTCAGCGTCCTGTTGCTGGCACTTGTGCTCACTCTACATAGACATGAACAAGCATCGCTCAACACAGTGAGGCGACACACGTCAGCTGAAAGCACAATATCACTCTATATTTCAGCTGCTTGGCAGTAATGTTAGCTGACCAGACCAAGGTCTCTCCATGAACCACTGCTGATCCTAGTGTTGGCTTTTCCTGCCTCAGCCTCCCGACTGCGGCCGGAGGGAACGGGGGAGACGCCGGAGTTTTGGTCGGAGACGATAACGTTTCTCTCTGTGGAGCCCCGTCACTTCACAAGACACGGGAAACCTCTGTTGGAGCTGCATCAGTTATTTCTGCACAAATGTCCACTGTACATTCACTAGATATTCTCAGAGCTAAACTAACTCTTCTGCAGTGTGGAGCGAGCGCGCATGGGATTCCAACCCGGTAGATTTATACGTGTAAAAAGTTACAAACAGTCCCTTTAAATGTAAAATAAGACTTGTTGATCCCTGATAAGCAAAAACTTTGGGAAAAATTAAAGGTCCCATATTGTAAAAAGTGTGATTTTCATGTCTTTTATATTATAAAACATGTTTAAGTGCTTTATATAAATACTGTTAAACGGAGAAATACACACACAGCCCGTATTCAGAAATTGTGCGTTTGAAACAAGCCGTTAGGATTTCTGTCCATTTGTGACGGGGGCCGGCAGCAAAACATATTTTAGCCACCTAAAAGAAAGGCTAACCTAAAAAAAATCAATATCCGTTGAAGTGTACACTATATTTAGAATATTTTCATCGCTTTATCTTGCTGTCAGAGAGACCTTTCCGACGGGGAACTAAACTGAAAGTGAAACTTATCTATCTCCTCAGAGCCAGCAGGCTCAGATGATAAAAACAGTATAGATAAGTTTCACTTTCAGTTCAGTTCCCCATCAGAAAATATTCAAAATATAGCGTATACTTAAACTGATATTGATTTTTGTTAGGTGGGCCTTTCTTTTAGGTGGCTAAAATATGTTTTGCTGCCGGCTCCGTCCACAGCAGTACATCACTTTGCTCTTGTGTCGGTCCTCCTGTCTGTTTCTCCTAACCGGGGGCGTACAGACCGCAATCTACTGTAGTTAATACACCGACTATGGATAAGTACCTCATACACCACTTCAAAACACTCCAACTATTCCTTTAATGTTAGGCCTACTAATAACATTAACAATGGCTCTGTTGTGTTCAAGTGCTCCAGTAAGCCGTGATAGTGAGCCAGCATGCACAATACCAGGACCCTGAAACTGAGGCAGCTAAATGGAATTAATTCATCCATCCATTATCTGTAACCGCTTATCCTATTCAGGGTCGCGGGGGGGTGCTGGAGCCGATCCCAGCTGACATTGGGCGAAGGCGGGGTACACCCTGGACAGGTCTCCAGACTATCACATGGCTGACACATAGAGACAGACAACCATTCACGCTCACAATCACACCAACAATGAACCTAACCTGCATGTCTTTGGACCGTGGGAGGAAGCCGGAGAACCCGGAGAGAACCCACGCTAACACGGGGAGAACATGCATAAATGGAACTCAGATATCGTTTATTTTACTGTTTACTTCTCTGTTTTTTCCTACCATGACATGTCAAAATGTCTTCTGTGAAAAAGACCTGTAGAGGTGCAGGAGTTTAGAAATACTGAGGGGGGTCATGGGTCCAAATTCTCCCCACCACAACCAATTAACGTTTGACACCACACTATCTTTATTTCATTTTCATTTATGCCTAAAAATAGACACGTTAAAAATATTAAAGGTCCCAAATTGTAAAACATTAGATTTTCAGGTATTTTACATTATAAAGCTGGTTTAAGTGCTTTATAAATACTGTTAAACTATCAAAACGCTCAATATACGGAGAAACACACACAGCCCGTATTCAGAAATTGTGCGTTTGAAACAAGCCGTTAGGATTTCTGTCCATTTGTGATGTCACAAATATACAATATTTAGACCATTACGCAGTTTTAAACGTAAACATTCTAAATGTGTCCCAGTTTATTTCCTGTTGCAGTGTATGTAAATAACATCAGCTCACAGGAAGTAAATATGGACCCAAACTGTTGCCTAGCAACGCAATTCCATTGCAATTCCATTGAAATGAGCTAAAACGGAGCGTTTTAGACAGAAAGGTAAATACAGGTATATTCAGGCAGACAGTATGAGGAAAATAAAGTGTTATTTGAACATTACAGCATGTAAACATGTTCTATTAGAAACACAAAATACAAGTATGAACCTGAAAATGAGCACGATATGGGACCTTTAACTCTAATTCTAAGTCTTTGTGTGTAATTTTAGAAAAACTCCTCCTCAGGTCTGTACCTCACATTCCCACAAACAACACTGAAGACATGACCTCAGTGTCCGATGGTAGCTACAGCCGTTTTATTGAAGGTACAATAACAACATTGAAAAATGGCATCTGAAAATAGCCTACGGCATGTGTCTATTCAGAAACAATCTTATGTTTACTCTGGACAATCAACAGACGTCACTGTGGACAGCTGTACCAAACAGTTTCCAGTGAAAACTGTTGACAGGGTGGTCTGTCAGTTATCCAGAGAAAGACACGTTGCTGTTGAGCTTTTCAAATGTCACATTTTTATCCTTTGAGCATCACCAACAAGCAGAAGCCTCAGCAGCAGGAAGCTCTCTTTAAACCACGACTTAACGGCATCACAATTCTTGAGCAAAACGGACCCTTTGAGGTTGATTAATAGCGATGTAAACTAATAGTAGTATCACTATGATCATCGATACTCTACTTTTTATGTTCCCGTGTTTGTGTTGTTGTGATGATTTACAGTATAATGTGAATTATATTGTTCTGTTGTTGTAAAATCAGGTTTCCTTTTAAATTGCGTAATTTATCTAAAAGCCCACCTAGGGACAATAATAGCAAATTAGCTGTCACTATAAATTCTACGTGCAACAAATCTGTTATATTTTTAGGGGCTGAATGCAATGATGTTAACTGCACTTTCCCAGTCAAATGAACAGCTAAATAAAACATAAATAAACCACTGATATTGCATGCAAATGAACACAGATTAATGTGGAAAGGGAATTTGGGGACATTGCTTGGTTTAAAAATATTTTCAAGAGCAAGCGCTCCTCATTTATTTATATTTCACTGAGCCCCATTTGACTACGTCCTTACAAGAGGCGTATTAGTAGTCATTATAACACAAATTATTGGTGTGCTCGCTGTACCTTGCCTGCTGAATCATTAATCACAAGAAGTATAATTTTGAAGCTCTTTAGTCAAGCTAAGTTTTAGAAAGTGCAACAATCTTTCATTGCCGCGTGAATGTGTACTAAGCTTTGAATCAGCCATATGTTTAGGTCTTTTTAAGTAAGAAAGTCACAGATTTGTTTGACTCATTCAGGAAGCGAGGGGCTAAAAGTCGCTCTGATTTCGGATACGGGCCATATGTGTGCAAGTACTACTCGAGCGTGATTGGCTCTATCATCACCCAAGAGGTTACGTGAATAGCTTATTTTTGCCTTAGAGCCTAATATCGCGTAACACTGCAATTTGGCACGCTGAGTTTTCGTTGCTCCGTGTCACGCCTTGTTGTGTGGCTCGGTGTCAGATTTGTGAGTGATTTATGGGCATGCAAATGAGGCTGTCTGTTTGGGGGAGATGTGCTGCCTTTGCCCAGTGGGCCCTGGAGCGAAGACTTGGGACTGCGTGGGTGTGAGTCAGTCCCTAACTGCTGACACAAGCACAGAGCTGGCAGAGATTCACAGAGCAAGATGGGGAGATGGCCTTCACAGGTCTTCACATTGAGTGATGAGATCAAGGAGAAACTAGGCCAAGCCAGACAAGTGTCGGGCAAACAGACACCCAGAGATAGAGTGAGAGAGACAAACACTTCCCAATCACAAACAGAGCCGGGAGAGTGGAAAGTGGCGGGGTGGAGCCGAGTTGTTTTGGGTCTGAGTTCAATATGTCCAAACCGGTTTATCTAAAGAGTAATGCTGAGTCTTGGAACGTGCCAGCCCAGGGGACGCCGGTCGCCAGGAGAGGCCAAGTCACAGCTCTCTAAAGTGGAAAAGAAGTTCACTTTGTTCTACCAGATAGCTTGACTGTGATGACATTTTGATCAATGCGCCTATACCTTGCTGCAGCTTGCCTTTATGTTGCTTGAATAGTGATGATCTGTTATCATGCCGGTGTCAAACAGCCCCATTTGTCATACAGTGTCCCTCAGCAGGTCCGGACTGTAAAATGTTTTGACTATCAACACGTTATACAACCTAATTTATGACACAGCGTTTCAGTTGTCCATAATGATGTAGTGGTCATATAAGATTCAAGGTTCATAGTTCAGAGGCTGTTTGCCATGTGGATAGACTGCCCTCTGTTGGTGGCCGCTGGGATTGTCTCATCGACTAACAACCTCATGAACAAACAGATGGGCGACACACCTGTTCAGCATTTATAAGCTGTATAGAAACATTTAATAAATGGTTTATAACACACTGTAATAGTTGTACGCAGCTATAAGGACATGCACAGTATTTGTGTACAACTATAACGTGTCCTATGAAGACATATATTAATGCAGCTGTGTTTTACTGTATTGTCATTCATTAGCCTCCACTTATGGGTGCCCACAGGAGGAATTATAATTGCATTAATAAACAATAACTAGTATGTTATATCCATTTATTCAATATCTATATACTGATTATACATGCTAAATAGGGGTACTTAAAGTACAGTGTTGCCAACGGGATGAATTGTTAGTACACAGTGTGGTTACAACAAATGTACAAAATAACACTATTCTAGACAATCTAACCCAATACAACAACACTGCAACTTACAAATAGGTACATCAACACCTCTCTGATTTACAGATATTAAGGCTAATATATGTATTAGGGCTGTCAATCCATTAAAATAGTTGATCGCGATAAATCGCAAATTAATCACATATTTTTTATCTGTTCAAAATGAACCTTAAAGGGAGATTTGTCAAGTATTTAATACTCTTATCAACATGGGAGTGGGTAAATATGCTGCTTTATGCAAACTTATGTATATATTAATTATTAGAAATCAATTAACAACACAAAACAATGACAGATATTGTCCAGAAACCCTCACAGGTACTGCATTAAGCATAAAACAAAATGCTCAAATCATAACATGGTAAACTGCAGCCCAACAGGCAACAACAGCTGTCAGTGTGTCAGTGTGCTGACTTGACTATGACTTGCCCCAAACTGCATGTGATTATCATAAAGTGGGCATGTCTGTAAAGGGGAGACTCTTGGGTACCCATAGAACCCATTTACATTCACATATCTGGAGGTCAGAGGTCAAGGGACCCCTTTGAAAAAGTAGTAGCTAGCTAGTATGACATGGTTGGTACTAATGGATTCATTAAGTTTTCTAGTTTCATATGATGACAGTATCTTCACTCTAGCTTTAAAACTGAGCCCGCTACAACCTCTGAGGGATCTGCAGCCCATCGGATTTTTAAGAGTTAAAGCTGCAGTGGGTAGAAATGGAGCAAATAGGATTTTAAAAAAGTCATTTTTATGAAACGGTCACTATATCCTGACAGTAGTGCATTAGACAAGTAATGAATCATATGACATTTGGTAAATAACATACACCAGTTGGTCTTGGCTTTCATACAAGAATGCACTGCAGTCCCACAACACTCATTTCTAGTACAAGTGGCCAAAGTCAACACTGGGAATGTTAATAATAAATAGCTCTATGCATCTCATTACAAAAAAAAAAAACGGGAACTTGTTGTATTAATCTCCAACTTCTCGTATCAATCGTACCCTTGGTTGTGCTCTTGCTATGCATCTGTGTTGTCAGTATCTATCAGCCCTGTTATTTATTGTATCACCAGGTGAAGGTTGCCAGATATGCTGTAGTGGCAAACCTAAAGATGCAGAGATAACAGATGGAGCAGCTCGCAGACACAGGAAACTGTCATGGTGGTGAATGATAAAGGTGTGAGGAGAGACTCAACGGGGAGACAGAGGAAGGTTATTTACATCGTAAGGCACACTTTGATTTGAATGGCTTCCTGACCTAGCTAAGTGCACCTCCAGCTGTCAATATGACTTATAAGTAATTGCAGAGAGATGGAGGGAGGGATGTGTGAGCGGCCGAGCGATGGCTACTGTATGCAGGGCTCTGTTTCTCCGCCAAGGCATGTGCGACAAGGAGACATCAGGTTTGGCATAAAACGGACAGACAGGCTTATGGTGCCATTCTGACTCAGTCTGGGAATAACCACAAGCTGGGAATAGTAGGGTGGCAGCAGTGTGTGGGTTGGTGTGAACAGTCTGCAAGCATGTGTGTGTCAGAGAGAAAGAAAGACAGAATATTTGAATCAGATGTTTAAAGATGCTGGTTGAGTGTACAGTATATTACACATACTTACAATTTACATGTATATATTGTTTATTGCTGTGTTGCATTGAAGAGAGAAACTAATGTAACGCTGTCTTTGACCTTGAAGTTTAGGGAGAAACTAAAAGGCACCGTGAGCGACATTTGTCTTCTCTTATCAGATGTCCCCGTGCACTGGCGGAGCTGTCACTTTACCCAAGAAAAATGTCATTGTTTTCCTCTCCCTGCTCATAACACAATCTAATCACAGTTTGCCCGGCTCATCCTGTATTGTCCAGGTGGCCCCACTCTGAGAGGCAACAGAGGGACTCTCAGCATCAATAAATGCCCTTAACCAGCCTCATGAGATGTAGCACAGATTACACAATGGCCAACGACACTCATGTGTAGGTAAACAAATACCTCCTTGCTTGCACGTACTTTTACACAAAAGCGTGCATCATATCCCTATAGAGTCAGTAATATCAGTAAGAGGTTGTGTGTCCTTGACAAGGACTGTGAATGTGTGATTATAGCGAGAAAGCTGCACTGTGTGGTCTAAGCTGGATCAGCCAGTTGGCACCAACACAGTCTACAGACTTTACTGACAAGCTTACATTTCCCCCAAACCAAAGCAGTCTTACTTAACCTACTATGAGCCGCTCCACATGGTGTAAGATGAGTTAGATTGGGATCCAAGTATGACATTGATTTTTTATCTCTTTTTTTGAGCCCTGTGATTGATGGTTCAGGAGGAAAATAGCTCTCAGCATGTTGAAGACTACGGGCAGCCCACTGAGTCCCTTTTGGATGGGATGGTATTATGTGGGCCGCCCAGCAGCCTGTGCTGAACGGCGGAAACAGCTAAGCCATCTGTTTCACTCTATTTTCATCTCTCAGCCAACCAGCGGGGAGAGCCACGGCCCAAAGGGACTTCAACCGCTCTCACAAAGTCCTATTTGTTCAACAGGTCAAGTCTAAGCCTTGCAGTGAGGGACCACCAAACCAGTTCTAATTTATGGCGCGGCCCAGGTGATTACAGAACCACACACACCGCTCGACTGGGCAGAGCTGGTGATAAAGGAGAAAATACTAATACAAAAAAGTAATCAGGTGCCTCTGAGAATTAGAGGAGATTATTACTGTCACAGTTGTTAAATGACCATGTGCCCTCAAATGCGTTTTAAGCCAGGTTAAAGGGATCATCTTGTGAATTTAACTCGTGTTCGTGTGACGTGTTTCACAGGTTGAGAAAAGAGAAATTTGGGCTTTCCAGGTGAGGATGAAACAGAGGCTGGCAGGATTCATATGAGATTACTTGGCGCAAACACGGTGTAATCCCCTTATCTGCGTACTTACCTGTCCCTGACAGTGATCCAAGCCTACCTCTATGAACCTCATTGGCCTGACATTCTGGCAGGAGCAAATCCCTGTCTAATTTGTCAGCCCAGGCAGCTTTAACACCTGGCATGTCAATGCTTATCTGCTGAGCACCCAAAAGCACCTGCATTATCCCACTGAAGCTCCACAACAAGTGAAAGGGCTTCTAATATCCACACAGCGAAATTACAGTTTGTGTCATACCGGAAACGCACAATGTGCATAGTGCATACCATTACTGAGGGCTTATGGCCGGATCAGAGTACACGTACAGTATCAGACATCCCCCATGTAAGCATTAGCATTTCTCCTGGTGGTTGGCTCCTAGAGGATTTAGAACTCATAAATGTCTTATTATTTTTTGTTTAATGAAAGGTCTAGCATCTGTTACTATTACTGAGTTATTATATCCATTAAAGTGGAAGTAGGCAGAATGTTTTTGGCATCATTGGGCAAAAATTACATGGTAACCTTTCAGCATATTGTAATTCAAGTGTTCTGAGAGAAAACTAGACCTCTGCAGACTTTGGCCAATCACAGATCATTACAGAGAGAGAGCGTTCCTACTATAAACATCTTGTAGTGCACGGTTTAGCTGGTGGGCGGTGCTTGTTAATTCTTCAACAGATCTCAACATGGCTGCCGGGTCACAAACTTTCTCATTTTACAGCTAAACAGTACACTACAAGATGTTTCTGAAAACATTTGAGGAGAGAAATAGGCATTACAGTAACAGAGTATTGATTATCATTTGATCAGCGCTGTCTAATTTGACCGTTTGATCGGAGTTTGCGAGTGATTGACAGCTGCTCAGAGACGGTAAGATTGGTTGTTTTCCTCCGGTTTGTAAAATCTTACAGATGCCATGAAGAGCTTCAGGGATGGTGTATTTTTGTAGGCCAAACAGGAAGTTAGGAAAAATTTATGATACTTACACATTTTGTTCAGCAAGATAATCACCACAAATGAACACCACTTTATGATTTTTGAAGTGTGAATGCAGTCGCCAAAGCTAATGTTTAGCTGTAAACCAACTACACCCCGGTTGCATGAGAGTGAGTATACACAACGAGGCTGTAAAGGAGGACGGGTCGGCGTGATGACGTTTAAGTAGTCTCATTTAGCCACTTGTTAGCAACCGCCTTTTTAAAGACATATACAGGCTTCAAAATTCACAAGTGGAGAATTTATTACAAACAAAACGTTATAATCTCTTAAATTTGTGTTAACCACAGACCTTATTTCAGGCATCTAACTAAAAACCCAATCAAAAAACCCATTGACTTGCAGACGAGGGAACTGGAATGTGTTAAAATGCTAACTCATTTAAGGGTTTTATGACTCATTCCTGTAGCACTCTATTAGGAGCACCGGAGGACACCAGAGGACAGAGGCATATGATTTTTTTTCAGATTACCTGTCTCATGTACTACTTTCAGGATATAGTTTTATAAAAATAACTTTTTTTAAATTATTTTTGCTCCAATTCTATCCACTGCTGCTTTAATGTCTCATTATTTTTAAATTAATTTATTATACCCATTAAAACTTTACAGTTAATCCCTAGATCCAAACTGTGTTTGTTAATCTGGGCAGGATTATAGGTGTTTATTTTGTCTTTTTTTTCTTGCGTCTCTGAAACATATGGCTCTGTAACCTTTAATAAAAATGTTAAATATTGAAATGAGAAGATGAAGGGGAAAAAGAAGGAATACGACAACCGTTAACAGGTAAATAATTGGCAAAAAAGCAGGAGTCACGACTGCTAAGTATACGGTGCAGTTTACCTCTTTAAATCTTTCTCAGGGATATTAAATATTCAAAGACATATGCTTCCATGGTTGACAGTCTAAAGTCGTCTCCGGCCTAGTTAAAATTAATGGGCTTCTGCAAACATGGAATTTGTTTAAGCAATATATTATGAAAGGCAATCCATTACAGAGCCCGAATAATAGCACCAGTGTGAAAACGAAGAGTCGACGCGTTTAATCAATTTCCGGTCCGGACATTTTTCATTCCCGTTACACAACCTCAGCATCACCGTGAAACATCTCTCTAACAGGTACTGACAAGGTGAGGTTACTTATCACCCTGAACGCCCCTGTATGGATTAATCACTTTGTGTTTTGGACTCTTTGGAGACGAGTTTTTCTTCTTAAAAGTTCTTCAACAGACTTTTTATGGAAGCTAAAGCAGCGAGCAGGTGAGAAAAGTTCAATCTTGAACTTGTTAAGGTGAGGGAAGCTAGTATGGCAAGGTAGCACCAGACTACATTCAAAAAAGCTTAATTTTTTGCTGCTTCATTATCTCTTCCCAGCCAACATTTGTATGTGGGGCCCATGTGGGTAGTAAATGGGCTGAAAAATGGGCCCTATATGGGATTGTCCATGGGTTCCATAATGGCCCCGTGCCAATTGCCCCTTGTGGGTTTCATGCAGGAGTACACTGGGTGTTATATGGGCCCAATCTGGGTAAAATAAACCAACTAGTTGTGGGACCAACTTAGTTGATCAAAGTGGGCCCCAGATAAGATGCCCATTTTGGCCTCATACCAACTTGGTACCCAGGTACCCCCAGCATAACCCATGTGGGGCCCACATAACCACGTTGGCTGGGTTATGATAATTCTAAAGGTATCTGAAGGTGATTAATCGTGTCAGTTAACGGTAATTATCCCAAAGTTACATAAGCATTCTGCTGAAGGTGGTAAATACCCCGGATGTGTGCAACGTTAACTTTGGTACTTCATTAACACAATGTTTTAAGATGTATATAAGATGTGTAACGTACATATGTTCTGGACATGCAGATGCCTGGAGCAATACTGGAGATCTATCCTGGACATCATTTAAAGGATTGTGCAGTCGGAAATCCCAACAACCCGAGACTGACACTACTGGGGGACCACTCAGTTTTACCAGTCAATCTGAGGGGCAATATTAGCTTTATCAGACTAGCCCTAATCGCGGCTAGTAAATGTATAGCCATTCGCTGGAAAGATGAGGAGCCCCCTAGTGTATATTTTTGGCTTAAAGAGCTCTCATCATATTTACCTTCAGAAAAGATTATGTTTAATCTCAAAAAGAAACCATGGCTCTTTGATAAATGCTGGGGTGACTTTGTAAATTTTTACATACTAGTACTTCTCTTAATGGTGTTGTCCATGGTCAGACCGTTTAAGAGAATACACTGCACGTATATAGCTTGTCTATCTCTTCTACTAATATTACTTCTGTAATTCTCTCTCTTTATTTGTTTTTACTTATTTATATGTGTATGTATGCATTTGTATATGTATATATGAATATATATGTTCTTTCTTCCTTTTCTATTATTTTTTTACTTCCTCCTTTTGTTTCTTCTTTTTTTAAATGTATATATATATATATATATATATATATATATATAAATTTGTATTTATTACAATTGTGACTACTGTTATTTTGTTATCATATATGCTAAGTTTATTCATGCAATTATCTTACGTCGTTTGTGGGAGGAAAAGGGGTGAAAAAAACTCAATAAATATATTGTTAAAAAAAAAAATGTGTAGCGTTGTATATTTTGTCTGGAAGTAGTTTATATTACACATTTGGTTGTTTATAAATCAACTGGCCCTCACGGGGATAATAGAGCAGGTTTTACCCTCAGGGTCTATGTCGACATCTGGTGGTGTTTCAGCAGCAGAGCCTCGTCGAGGAGCCATGATGAGCAGGAAGCTGTTCTCTAAGTCGTTTGAAATGCTGTTAATAAAGAAGTAAAAAGCATGAATTTACACCATACTTAATATATATTTACAGAGCAATCTCTGTTTTCTGTTGTAACACTGAAACACTTCGTTTTTACCCGAGTCAGTACTCCCAAACAGGAATTCGCGTTTTGAAATCCGGTCAGACGAGCCACCGTAGACTCGCCAACTACAGTTGCATTTTCCTTCAAATATATTAAAATACACACTTTAGTGTTACTTACATGCTTAATATATATATGTATGCAATATTACAGCTTATATGCCTTTTAAAATGAACGAAAAGTGTCCGTTAGGAGCGGGGTTAACATTATAATGAGTGTATGGGTTAGATTCTATCCCATGATGCATTGCGCCACGGCAATAACTATAAATATATAAAATATATTTAAACTTAAAACTAGTAAACTACAGAAAGCTGCAGGTTGTGTTGATAAAATGTGTGTCGTCTTTTATTGTGCTCAGATGGCAGATTGATTGTCTATATTTAAGACTGAAGCACCGTAACTGAACACCGTATGTCGCAGAGTAAGTGCCCTCTCTCTGCTCAGAAATAATCAGCTTTGCGCAGTGGCAGTATCGTAGCCTATGAGGTTTATCCGAGGCGCGATTATTGCTAGTTGAAAACTTTACCCAATACCCCGCCTTGACGACTTGAAATATAGTCGGCAATGGCAATTTTTGACGGTCTCTAAGGAGACTGACTATACTGTTCAAAATGAAAGAATTATGAAAAAGAACGAAGCTCTCATGCTCACTGTAATTGTCGCCATGTTGGACTGAATGTTCTGATTTTATTAATAAGATTCACTCGTTTGACACAGGTCATTTTCGGTAGAGTATCACAATAGAATATAACTAATTTTGTTTTTACTTTTGTAAGGCACTTTTAGGCGCTGACGTTACAATGGAACGAACAACTGACTTTCACTTCTTGACAATATATACGATCTTTGTTACTAGCAGATTAATGTGTACTCCTATGTTTGTAATGCTTTTATAATCTGCCACATGTGGAATTTGCACATTGTTTTACTGCCTCATTTAATTTAACTTAATTTTAAAGTAAAATTGTAACTTGTACACTTTGCTAATGTGTGTATATATATATAATTTTAATTATATATATTTATATATAAATATAAACATAGAATAACAATAACACACACATATATATATGTGTGTGTTATTGTTATTCTATGTTCATATTTTATATTTTCTAAACTAGTTGTATTAATGTAGTATATATAGTGTATTCTAATATATTCTTTATATCTATCAATCTATCTATCTATCTTATTCTTTGTTTTCACTTATTGTTCTACAAATCCCCTCTTAATTTATATACTTATTTTTATGTATGGATGTACCTACCTTACTGATAATCTTTATTGTTTATATAAATATGAACATAGAATAACAATAACGCACATATATATATATATATATATATATATATATATTATTGTTATTCTATGTTCATATTTTATATTTTCTAAGATAGTTGTATTAATGTAGTATATATAGTGTATTCTAATATATTCTTTATATCTATCTATCTATCTATCTATCTTATTCTTTGTTTTCACTTATTGTTCTACAAATCCCCTCTTAATTTATATACTTATTTTTATGTATGGGTGTATCTACCTTACTTATTATGATCTTTATTGTTTATATTTTGTTTTATTTGCACACTGTATATTTGCCACTTTGTACTGCAGCTGCTGCACAACAATTTCCCTGGGGATAAATAAAGTTTTATCTTATATTTAAACGTGTGTGTATAGCGTTTTATACAGGAAGTATACGAGGTGATTCTGTATTTTTGAACGGTTCTATGAAGCATTATCAGGCCGAAATAAAGATGTGCTACTCTGGCGACTTCAAGTATGATAACTACTTATTTTGAACCTTCTCAGTAAAGTATCTTTAGTCTCATCCAGCCCCGTCTGTGGACCCGAAACACGGATATAGTAAGTCCCTCCTACAATCACTAAGTATGCAAGACACACCCAGAATCCCCAGCTGACCCGACACATAATAACGTTTATTCTCCTATATAAACAATAGCATGGTAGTAACACTTTAACCACATATAAGTGCAATTAAACGGACTTGTTTTACCAAACAACACTATTTAAAATCTGTATGCAGCCATTGCAGCATGTTGAACCGTAACAGAGAGGGGTGAGGATCTGATAGACTTCCCCAGCTGTAGCCCTCTATCGTTAGCTTTGCGCAGTGGCAGTATCGTAGCCTATGAGGTTTATCCGAGGCGTGATTATTGCTGGTTGAAAACTTTACCCAATACCCCGTCATTGACGACTTGAAATATAGTCGGCGATGGCAATTTTTGACGGTCTCTCCGGAGACTGATTTCTCTGTTAAAAACGAAACTAACTGAATGAACTGAACTCTCACTGAGACAGAGTGACTGTTTCATGTGACCAGCCAGTTCATTGTGCTGTATCTAAATAGACATGTTCTTGAATGTAAGTTTTTTTAAGAGTGGGTGCACTTTTATCTGTATTGTGTATTTCAGTGTAATGATTAGGGGTTTTATGAGTTTTATTTTGGGGGCATTGTAGTTGTGATACTATTATGTTTAGTTTCGGTTTGTTCTGTTATCTCTACATGTTGTCTCTGCTCTTAAAAACACATACACCATAAAACATCACATCAGCTGCTATACCTGTCCCTTTATACCTACAGATCACCAGCTGACCTGCCAGATAAATAACGTTTATTCTCCCATATAAACAATAGCATTATAGTAACACTTTAACCACATATAAGTACAATTAAATGGACTGTTGTTACCAAACAACACTATTTAAAGTCTGTATACAGCCTGATTTGTTTCAGTCATTCAGCAGCATGTTGAACCGTGACAGAGAGGGGTGAGGATCTGATACACTTCCCCAGCTGAAGCTCCTCCTCGTCAGCTTTGCGCAGTGGCAGTATCGTAGCCTATGAGGTTTATCCGAGGCGTGATTATTGCTAGTTGAAAACTTTACCCAATACCCCGCCTTGACGACTTGAAATATAGTCGGAAATGGCAATTTTTGAAGGTCTCTCTGGAGACTGATAAACTGTTTAAAATAAAACCGAATAACTGAACTATGTACCTCCTGAGACGAAGTGAAGATTACATGTGATCACAAAGCACAAAAGTTGTACTACACAAAGATACACATTTCTCTGTAAAAGTCTAATTTTTAGATGAATCAGATGACGCATCTTATTTTTATAATTTCCTTTAATGACAGATGTTAGGATCTGGACACTGTTTTATTTGTTCTGCATTTTACTGCAGTGAGAGGCATTGATTTAAATCCAGTGACAGATGAGACCTCAGTCTCTCTCTCTGTGTTTGAACACTATGAAGTGTAAGTGGCAGAAAATCATCTGATGTCAGAGGAGAGATGAGGAGTTTTGTTGTGAAACAACATTTTGAACTGAGCTATGTTGGTTTTTGAAAAAGCTGAATTAAACGGATTTTATATGTATCAAAATCAAGTTCTTGAATGTGAGTTTATTCCAGGAGTGAGTGCACTTGTATCTGTATTATGTATTTCGGTGTAATAACAGGTCTTGTGAGTGTTTTATTTTGGGGCATTGTAGTCGTGATACTATTATGTTTAGTTTGGTTTGTTCTGTTGTCTTTACATGTTTTCTCTGCTCTTAAAAACTAGTGATGGAGAGTTGAAGCTTCATGAAGCTTTCCAGCAAATTGGTTCGAAAAGTTTTCATTTCTCTAGGCTTCATGTGCACGAAACCACCTGGTGGTCAAAGAGTGTAAAACAGGCAGATATGATCTTAACCATGTAATCTGTGATGTACTGTATTTTGCGCCAGTAAAGGCTGTTGGGAATGACTATAAACAATGAAAAAATTATATATTACCATGTAATCCATTTATATCTATATAATATATAATATAATGCTTATTTTCTAGTAAGTATATTATGAGTATATAACATACATGTATAATAAACTGGAATTGTTTCGTGAGTAATGCATCTTATTTATCCATATTTTAGGGCATTGTAGTCGTGATACTAATATGTTTAGTTCGGTTTGTTCTGTTATCTCTACATGTTTTCTCTGCTCTTAAAAACACATACACCATAAAACATCACATCAGCTGCTATACCTGTCCCTTTATACCTACAGATCACCAGCTGACCTGGCAGATAAATAACGTTTATTCTCCCATATAAACAATAGCATGGTAGTAACACTTTAACCACATATAAGTACAATTAAATGGACTGTTGTTACCAAACAACACTATTTAAAGTCTGTATACAGCCTGATTTGTTTCAGTCATTCAGTTGAACCGTGACAGAGAGGAGTGAGGATCTGATACACTTCCCCAGCTGGAGCTCCTCCTCGTCAGCTTTGCGCAGTGGCAGTATCGTAGCCTATGAGGTTTATCCGAGGCGTGATTATTGCTGGTTGAAAACTTTACCCAATACCCCGTCATTGACGACTTGAAATATAGTCGGCGATGGCAATTTTTGACGGTCTCTCCGGAGACTGATTTCACTGTTAATAATGAATCTAAGTGACTCAGCTAAATTCTCACTGAGACAGAGTGACTGTTTCATGTGACCAGTCAGTTCATTGTGCTGTATCTAAATAGACATGTTCTTGAATGTAAGTTTTTTTAAGAGTGGGTGCACTTTTATCTGTATTGTGTATTTCAGTGTAATGATTAGGGGTTTTATGAGTTTTATTTTGGGGCATTCTAGTCGTAATACTATTATGTTTAGTTTCGGTTTGTTCTGTTATCTCTACATGTTGTCTCTGCTCTTAAAAACACATACACCATAAAACATCACATCAGCTGCTATACCTGTCCCTTTATACCTACAGATCACCAGCTGACCTGGCAAGATACATAACGTTTATTCTCCCATATAAACAATAGCATTATAGTAACACTTTAACCACATATAAGTACAATTAAATGGACTGTTGTTACCAAACAACACTATTTAAAGTCTGTATACAGCCTGACTTGTTTCAGTCATTCAGCAGCATGTTGAACCGTGACAGAGAGGGGTGAGGATCTGATACACTTCCCCAGCTGGAGCTCCTCCTCGTCAGCTTTGCGCAGTGGCAGTATCGTAGCCTATGAGGTTTATCCGAGGCGTGATTATTGCTAGTTGAAAACTTTACCCAATACCCCGTCATGACGACTTGAAATATAGTCGGAAATGGCAATTTTTGAAGGTCTCTCTGGAGACTGATAAACTGTTTAAAATAAAACCGAATTACTGAACTATGTACCTCCTGAGACGGAGTGAAGATTACATGTGAACAAACAGTACAGTGTGCTGTATCTAAATAGATCATAACGCACAAAAGTTGTACTACACAAAGCTACACATTTCTCTGTAAAAGTCTAATTTTTAGATGAATCAGATGACGCATCTTATTTTTATAATTTCCTTTAATGACAGATGTTAGGATCTGGACACTGTTTTATTTGTTCTGCATTTTACTGCAGTGAGAGGCATTGATTTAAATCCAGTGACAGATGAGACCTCAGTCTCTCTCTCTGTGTTTGAACACTATGAAGTGTAAGTGGCAGAAAATCATCTGATGTCAGAGGAGAGATGAGGAGTTTTGTTGTGAAACAACATTTTGAACTGAGCTATGTTGGTTTCTGAAAAAGCTGAATGAAACGGATTTTATATGTATCAAAATCAAGTTCTTGAATGTGAGTTTGTTCCTGGAGTGAGTGCAGTTTTGTCTGTATTCTGTATTTCAGTGTAATGGTTAGGGGTCTTATGAGTGTTTTATTTTGGGGCATTGTAGTCGTGAGGTTTAGTTTCGGTTTGTTCTGTTGTCTCTACATGTTCTTTCTCTGCTCTTAAAAACGAGACTGACATTCGTTTTATATTAAAAATGCCATGGTCTTATAAACATTCGTCTTTCTATCAGAGAACGTTTATCTGTCCAAGAAGTGAAAGAGCAGCAGAACTACACCACCACCGTACGTCACTGAAACGTCCGAATAAAAAGTAAAACAAAAGTATTTATACGATTTTGTCATATTTTACTGACATGGCCTATGTTGAACAATAAAATAATACAAATATAATAAGCGTTTTCAGTCCAAAAAGGCGGCAGCGGCGGGAGATTCATCTCTTTGCTTCTTTACTCTTTGTTCCTAGTTTAACTGAGTTGAGGGGGGACCGTAAACAAAGACGGACCGAAGGCTACGTCATTTCCGTTTATAACCTCTCTCAACTGATGTGTATTTTATTTATTTAACTTTATTATGAGGCGAGTTTTATGTTGGATTGTTTATTCATGGTGTTATTGTTATTGATTACAAGTTCCTTCAAGTTTTGTACCACAAATTATAGGATTATAAATCAGGACATGTCTGTGTTTTCTATTATTTATCATTTATCTTCTGTATTTATTGTGTCTATATATGGAGATACATTTGTAAAGTATCCTTGTTTTTTTCTCTGGAGATACATTGGTTTATATTTCTACATAATTATAATGTTTTGTTATAAACTGGTGTACTTCAAGCCTCACCCAATGCTGTTAACACCATGACAGAGAGGTGGGCTGACAGGAGACAGTAACCTGATGTTTACAGATGTGTGCCAGCTTTGCTCAGTGGCAGTATCGTAGCCTATGAGGTTTATCCGAGGCGTGATTATTGCTGGTTGAAAACTTTACCCAATACCCCGTCATTGACGACTTGAAACATAGTCGGCAATGGCAATTTTTTCAAAGTGAAACCAATAAGTTCCAGAAGCACATAATATTTCATCTAGAACATACAGTATATAATATAATTATAATAATTTTCCACAATACATTTTCTTAATCCACTCTATTTGTATCACTATATATATGTGCATGCATGTCACACTTATTATTTAAGTATGTTGTACTCTGCAATGACAATAAAGGAATTCTGTTCTATTTATCCCAAGTTCGTATAAAGTAAGTGAAGTGTTTTGAAGTTATTCCTTAAGATTTATTTGAGGTGCTTGAAATATACTTCACTCCTGAGTGTATTACACTTTCTATTTTATACATTTGCCTACAAAGCTCTAGTTTACTACTGTTATCTTTGATTGATAGACATCAAAGTATTGGCTCATAAGGGGTTAATACTAGAAAAAAATGTTGTGTTTTTAATAAATACATTTTTACAATAATATGCAGAATTGTTTGTACATTGAATCTTTATTTATTTGTGGTGATCATTTATCACACTTTATTAGTATTACTTTGGGTCTCCATAGTTGACATTTGTTCTCGTTCTGTATAGTTTTAGTGGAGTCTGCAGTCCCTTGTAGAACAATAGTGGTTTACTTCACTGTTGAATTTAATGTTTGACAGCTGTTGGGAGTTAACATTTTAGATGCTTTTTAAAAATATAAATATATATTGATAAAGCTCCAGCATTTGTCTGTCCTCACTCTACTTGTGAGAGTTATTTATGTATATACTGTACATTATATATAAAGTAGATTTCTGGTGCATGTATGCATTTTTTTAAGCCACACCCCTGTTAAAACCATGACAGAGAGGTGTGCTGACAGGAGACACTAATGTGGTGATAACAGATAATTGTTATCTTTGCGCAGTGGCAGTATCGTAGCCTATGAAGTCTATCTGAGGCGTGATTATTGCTGGTTGAAAACTTAACCCAATACCCGCCCTTGACGACTTGAAATATAGTCAGCAATGGCAATTTTTGACGGTCTCTAAGGGGACCTATTTCTTGTTCAAAGTGAAAGCAAAAGTTCTAGAAGCAGATAATGTTTCATCTAGAACATACAGTATATAATATATATTTATAATCATTATCTACAATACATTTTCTTAATCTACTCTATTTTTATTACTATATATGTGCATGCATGTCACGCTTATTATTTAAGTTTGTTGTACTCTGCAATGACAATGATTAATTCTAATTCTATACGGTCGCTAAGGGAGACTGATATGCTGTCAAATAAATCCTATAACTTTTAGAATAGTTTGACAGTTAGATAGAGAATAACTTTATTGATCCCGAGGGGAAATTCAAGTTTCCAGCATCACAGTTCCACAGTGCAAAACATGTTAGTAAAAAGGCACAAGTTAATAGTACAAAGTACAAAGTATAAAAAATATACCAGATATAAAAATAATGCGGGATGAGAACTGAGGTAGAGAGTTTTTTAAAAATAGACTAAAGTGCAGAATAAAGCTGTTCATTATTGGTAGAATACAGTAAAACCAGTCTGTAAAGGTGCAGAGTAGAGCTGTTTGTGGTGTGCAGAATTAAAAAATATCTCAGTGTATTAAAGTGCACTGTGTGCATTATTATCTGTCCTGCAGACCGTGCATGTATGCATTTTTAGTCACTTCTATGTACATGGAAGCCTTACCTTGTTTTCCACAGTAGTCTGGTCACGGTGCGGTGTGCTTGCTAGACCAGCAGAGGGCACTCTGTAACAGGATATGAGACGGTGAATGAGAGGAGAAAATAGACTGTGAAGTAGAGGAACATACATTTTAAATCTTTAAACATGAGTCAGTTTGTTTTCTGTGCCAAGTGATAAACAATTAATAGATGCATTTTAAAGATATTAATCAATTAGGTGTTGGAGTTCTTGATGATGATTGCTGCATCCTGAAAGAGTTTGTGCTCAATAGTCTCCTGTGATTGAGACTGTCTTTCTAAAGTGAAAGAAACAGTCCTGTTTTACCACCCCGTAGAGAAGCGTAATTGCAGTGATCTCTGATTAGAAGCAGGGTGGGTGTTAGGCAGTCACAGGGGTGAGGGGTTTAATCAAGTCAGTCTTTTCATTAGGCAGATGAGCTCAGAGCCTCTTGTCACCCCGTGAACTCTCTCTCGTACATTCTTGCTGTCATGCAAGCAAACTTAATATTCTGACTTTCTCACACCGTCCGTACTTGTAGCTGTGATTTGGTCGACATTTCTACCTTCAAAACTGTAGCTCTCATTCACAAAACAGTAGATATTTAACTGTAGAAAACTGCACCAAGGTCAAGAGTACTTCCTAAAGTTGTATTGCAATATTGAGCTGCAACGATTAATGGATTAGTTGTCAACTATTAAATTAATAGCCAACTATTTTGATAATCGATTAATCATTTTGAGTATTATTCCAAATTCCTTGATTCCAGCTTCTTAAATGTGAATATGTTCTGGTTTCTTTCCTCCTCTATGACAGTAAACTGAATATCTTTGAGTTGTGGACAAAACAACACATTTGTGGACGTCTTCTTGGGCTCTGGGAAACCATTTTCTGACATTTTATAGACCAAACAACTAATCGATTAATCGAGAAAATAATGGACAATGAAAATAATAGTTAGTTGCAGCCCTATTGCAATACAATCCATTTAATTATTCTAGCTTGATAATGCATTTTGGTCACATTCGGTTGCATCGGGGTTACTGCTTTCTATATTCATTATAAGTCATTATAATCTGATACATTATCATAACCAATGTCAGTAGACCTCATGTAAAATTAGTTTTAAGTGTGTTTTCATCTACAATCTTACAGTTAAAGGTACAGTGTGTAGGAATTGGTGGCATTTGGTGGTGTGGTTGCAGATTGCAACCAAACTAAATACCCCTCCGCTCACTCCTCCCTTTCCAAGACTGCAGTAATGTGAGCCACCGTGTGCAACACCGTGGTAACGCCGTTTGTCTCGCTCAGAGGCCATCCTTACTATAACACTACTTTAGGAGCAACAGAAGTCAGACGGTGGCTGGCGGTACCACGGTTTTGCACTCTCCAGCTCATGTTACCTCAGTTTCACAAGCGTGTCGGAGAGCTACGGTGGCCTTCAGGTAATGTAAAAACATGAAAGTCTCTCTCTAGAGCCAGTGTTTGGTTTGTCCAGGGCTCATTCCAAGCTAACGAAAACACAACAACTCTTAGTTTCAGTTGATTATACTCTAATGAAAACATAGTTATTAATATTATATTCCATTTCGGTTAATAGATCTCTGAAATATTGCCCACCGTTCCTTTAAAATGTATTTTATTATTTATGTTTCTGAGCAATCATGCATTTTGCCAAAAGTTATCAGAAATGTCATTACTCTGGGTTTAGTTCAGTATCAATAATTAATCAGAGGTTCAGATAGCCTATTATGTAATGTGATTATTGTAGTCCAGCTGCTTCTAATATATATTTCCTCCACTCTGGTAATCAAATTATGGGGGGCAAAAATCGGACCATGCTTTTAGACAAATGTAGAATTAGGTTGTCTTTATCAAAGGTGAAACTAAGGCTTTGAAGAGTGATTCATATTTACATAAATTACCTGCGGCTTTTGCATTTAATCTTCATTAAGTATATGACCACATGATACACTCATGATACACTGAGCATTGATCAGGCCGCACCAAACGGAGATTCAGAGTTGCCTGTGTGAGGTCCTCTTGACCTGCATACGACCCAGCGTTTTCTACATGTTAAGATGCACTCATGGTACTCAGACAAATTATGCAAGATAAGCAGGAGTTTTTCGTCCCTCGTGTCACACTTGACATCTCTCAAACTCTGACCTTTCAGATCTCACTGACAGCTCTTTATCTGTCACAAATGAAATGGAAAGATATGGCTTTTGTTCTGTGTAAGCGACAGCTGGAGACTTGCCAAACATAAACAAATAAATTGCACAGCATCATAGGACTAGTTCCTAGGTAACCATGTGACAGTGCCGACAATTGCTATGGAAACCAGCGTTTCCTCTCTCTCTCTCTCTTCTCTTTCTCTCTCTCTTTCTCTCTCTCTCTCTCTCTCTCTCTCTCTCTCTCTCTCAGTTCTTTTGGGAAATGTGTGAGAATATTTCCTTTCCTGTGAATTGGTTTTACTTTCCAGGTTTGACAGTTGTGGAGGAAGACACCGTCACGTCATAGAAAGTAATTTCCCCTCATACTCTGTACAAGATGTACAATACATCTAGACAGGTTTCTACACCAAATGCTATACACCAGGGAAAAACCACAGTTGATAATAAAATGTCACTGGTGGAGCTGACAAAGCATTCTGAAATATTACCACTACTTTTGTGCTTTACCGTGCAATTAAATGCCCAGCTTTCAAGCGTTTCCTCCAACTAGTGTATATGAAAACTGTAATTATCATGAACAACATTACAAATGAAGACGTGTTTCAAGATCAGAGTAAACAAAAACTAGTTTTAATCATTTTCTTTAGATCTTTTGTTCAGTGAGCTAATTTGCAATCTGCTTTGCAGCAAGCCTTTTGTTGTGATCCTGTTTGTCACAAATCCAGTTACAACTCGATGCTTCAAATGGAAAATAAGGCTTCTCTTCAAAGACGGAGACATCACAGCCTATTCTATTAAAAAAAAAAAAAAAAAGCAGGTGCAAATATAAAAGAGATGCTTTGATTTGCGGCCAATTATGGACATCCTTGTTGCATCACCTTTATGTGAGTGCTCTTCCTCTTTCCTCAGAAGAATTAGCCCATTATTCTTGGTGGATAACCAGAAATGTAGAGATCACATGAATGAACAGAAACCTCAAAAGTTATCAAGTTATTCAACACACCCAATTAAACTTGTTCTACCCCTCTAATGCCATCTCGCTCCAAATCACCGCGCGGTGTACGAGGGGTTGCCCCCAATTAGCTGCCTCCTGTGACACCCTGACACGACGCTGCATCGTGATTGTGTTTCAGCTTCAATTACTTTCAAAACCCTTCAGGCAGAGGTGATTGGTCCGCTCCGCTCTTTACTTCATCTTTCTTTGCTCTGTTTCCCCTCCTTTTGATTGGAAGGGGGTGTCAAAGCATAGTCCATCATGTTTAGGAATAAAAGAGCCGCAACCTGTAACGATTATCGTTATGTTTTACTCGGTGCTTGGCAGCTCGGTGCAGAGGAAACAGATGAAAGCTTCCACGTTATTTAAACTTAAAGGGGACATATCACGCTCATTTTCAGGTTCATAATTGTATTTGGGTTTCTACTAGAACATGTTTACATGCTTTAATGTTCAAAAAACACTCTATTTTTTATTTTTTCTGAACCTTTATTCACCCTCTGTCTGAAACGCTTTGTCTTAGCGCCTGTCTCTTTAAGCCCCCTCCCGAAAAAGCCCAGTCTGCTAAGCAACGGCAATATCAACGTTACTGTCGGCGTCTAGAAGCCACAGAGGCTAACAATATAGCAAGCTACCAAGTGGGTAACATAATGCAGGAAATGTAAAGGCATAATGACAGAGGAAAAAGATGAGGCCGTTGGGAATATCAACATTTTTCTCGGACATATTATAAAAAAATGACAAAATTACAACATATTCACTTATCATCCACCGAAAAATGAACTACCATGGCCTCCGCCATTTCTGACGTCAGCAAACACTTCACAACTCGGAGCTTTCAGAAACTTTCCACCTACAAGGTTGTGAATACGACAAGAGGGGCGCGTTCATTAACACGGTAAATACGACCCCATTTCAAGGCATTATCACAGCCAAAACAAAGGCATTATCACATGCACCCGAGTCTAAAAGGTCACACAGAGTCAGTAAAATTTCATTTACATTTTTTATTTATGTTGGCAATTTAGATTTCCCCTGCTTCACAAACGACCTGTCTCAATAATAAACGAGGTAGTCTGATTTCACTATAAGAATCAAGTAAGTTACAGTACATTCAATGTTAAATTATGGACCATTGTAGGAACATTTCAGACACTTTTCATGGTCCAATCCTGCCGGGCATTTCCATTTTTTTATCATGTGTAAACCCGGGCTAATCCTTCTAATTAGCTTAGCAGACTGACGATGGATATTCACACAGTATAACTGGGATGTAATTGGGATGTTCACAACAGAAGTCTTCTACATTATGTTGTTATAAGGCCTCTCCTGCGTGTTGAAATGAAGTCAGGATATCAGTGGTATGAGGAGTTAATATACTTTGCAGTTTGATGGAGATAGGGATGCCCTGAGCTGATCCCAATAACCAGTATCAGGGCTGATCTGGGCATATTTTAATGGATCTAAAATAAGTTCATAAATCCATATGTGAGTGAACTTCACATCAATTTCAGGAGCCGTATTCCTGTAGTTAAACTTTTATTCATATCAATAATTTGAGCGTATTAACTTTATAGTTTAGAATCAGGACCTTCAGTATGATGGGCCAGATTTAGAAGTCTACAGCTATTATTTCAATGTTCCATATACATATTTTATTGGATCAAATTTGGTATAGGCAGTATTAAAAGACTTTGATCAGGGCCAAAATAAAACTTGATCAGGATATCCCTAGTTTGAGATCTAAAGTGTATGTTGGTGTGTGCTGGCATGTTCGTTTCTACACATGTTGTTAGAAAGGGGAACCCCGGCCCCGGCAGAGCCCTGAAAGCCGCAGGCTACTCTCTCAGAAATGGCTTTTTAAAAGGTACCAGTCTCCCCTGTTTCCTCAGGATCCAGGTGCTTTTAATTGGATTTCTTTGACAAGATTATTTCCTGCTCTGAGGCCAAGCTTGGATAGTGTGTGGTTTTAACAAGGGTGCCTATATAGCCACTTTAATCATAAGTAAACTTCACAAAGAACTTTGATTTGATTGGAAATTACAATTTGACCAAACGTTGACCCCCCTCCATCCTCGCTAATGGCACAATTCGTTGTAGTCCTCCATAAAGCCTGGTGAGACTTCAAGTTGTATGTTGTGAATCATCAAGTCTGACACACATGTTGTATATCTCCATGTAATAGCTTTGCAGCACTTCCAGAACCACTTTGCACAACCATCTTCACTAAGGTATGACGTAAAACCTCCAATGTGTAGACAGCATAAAAGCATTTATTCCCTGGGCCCCCTCAGCCCTCCGAGGTATTCTGACCTTCTTAAATGAGACAGACTTAAGGAGGAGCGTCTACTGAAGGCAGTGGGTTATACCAACCAGCCCTATAATCCCTTAGAAAATCATGGCTCCTTGAAAATCCTATTATAACGACAGAGCAGCTCCAAGCTGGCTCAAAGCAATTAGTCAGAGGAAATGAGCAACATTTATCTGTCTAAATGGGCGCATGAATTCATAAAGACAAAGAATAAGATGGTATCGTGCCAATTTGAATGTTTTATTGTTTAGTATAATTGTGCTTGGCTATTTGGTGCCCATCAAAAGACAAGAGGCTTTCACAAGGATGATTAATACATTAGTTTTAATAGTTACCGACCCAATACTTATTATGTGCTGTAAAAATGTGCTCTAAAATGAGTGCAGCATGGTTAAAAAGGTGGGTTATTTATTGAATTTGAATTGGCAGTCTGCTAAGAGGTGGTCGTCCAGTTTGAATGCTTTAGAAAATGCTCAATTAGAAAGATTTATGCCATTATTATTGTAGCGAGTCAGTGAAATCCAAGTGAGCTGCTGACTTTAGCCAGTTTCAAACAGCCTGACAAATTTAAATATTTATAAAGAGCATTAAGTTCACTGTTAAAGCAAGGTTTAAAGGTGTTATTGATAACATTTTTGCAGACGAATAATTAAAAAAAATAATACATCCACAGAGCTTTTAGAAAGGTGCAGAATAAAAGTATAGCGTATCACATTTTACAAAAAAAAACCTGATTGTGAATTAATCATTTAAAAAATGTTGACGGGTCCAAAATGAATGTTTTGTTTATCTCTGTGGAAGATGTCTGACATCACGTTTGGTTCCCACTTCTAACGAGGCTTGTAAACCAATAGTATAATGACGATGGTGTCACGTGGTATCTCTGTGTCGTCATTGATCGAGTTGCCAGCAAGTGTGGTGAAAAAACTAGTGGACAACCAAACCTGCTTCAAAACGGCAGATCACAACGTCCACTTCTTATATACATACTATGGGAAAAAAAACGGATAAATGGCTGAGTTTGACAGTAAGTGTCCAAGTGCTCAGTGATAAAGGAAGCTGCTTCGATGCCTTGCCTTGCCTTGCTGACATTGGCATCTCTATCAGGCTGCAGAATACGTGAATATTTACAGTCGCATCAGGTGACAACTGACATTAGCAAATATTAGCCGTATTAGCTTAATCGTCCGAACAACAATAACCCATAAAATTACAATTCAGCATATTTAAACAAAACCTAATGTTAGCATTAGTGACTTGACAAGTCTCACTCCACTCCACCATCAAATATACAGATTGTACAACGAACTGGCAACCCCTTGTTGTGAAGTGAATGCACTGGAACAGGGGAGTGTGACATCTAGTGTCTGAATGTTATCAATGTTATCAATAGCACCTTTAATTATATCTTTGTCAAACACAAACAGCCTGTTCATGATAAGGTTCATGTAATTTAAAATGGTCACCCTGTGAGATATTAATTATGTTGAGAATTTGACGGCCTATTGTAATTGATCTGTCTTAGATAGCATTGTGTTGTAGTACTGCTGAGAGGCTCTGCAATAACTGAGCGAGAGCAAAGTTTGAAGTGAGATATAGGCCACTTTTCTCAGGGCTCAGCTGGGAAATTTTAACAAGGTACAGGGTTTTGATGTTGGAGTTGATTAAGACACTACGTCTGACTCCACTCCGGTGTCATGCCCTCCATGCTGTGTCTCATCTGTTCTCCTCACGTCATTTGTTAGAGCCAGATAAAAATGGGTTCTGGTGTTGCTTGCACTAATCTAACACCATACGGGTTTTTTTTAGAAACATTGGGGAGTTGAGTAAATTGAAGTGTGAGATCCCTACGCTGCTAAACTTCAAAAGTGTCAAGGGTGAAAAAGTTCTGAATTAAGACAAATGCATGAGTAATCATTGATCCCTTTTACACCTGGAATCAAAATGCATCTCGTATCCAGACTGTTTCTAGATATGATTTAACCTGATTACATTTACACCTGGTATTAATATGTGTCTCCAGTGTCCACATTGAGATCCCATTGAGATCCGATCACTGTCTGAAAGGGCTGAGAAGAAGGCTGCTTACACACGGAGCTTGCAGCCGGGCTTTCAGAGTGTGTTTTCAGGTCATAATGTCTTATTCAGCGTTTGGTTGTACTTAGCTCCACCCTCTCGTGTCACTTCTGGTTGCAAAAAAACAAGATGGCGACGGCCAAAATGCTGAACTCAAGGCTTCAAAAACGGCAGTCCACAAACCAATGGGTGACATCACGGTGACTACGACCACTTCTTATACATAGTCTATGTTTTACTGTTAGGTGTAAAGGGGTCTTTTGATCTACTTCTCAAGCACTGCAACTCAAGCAAGCTTCTGGATGTGTTTTTTTTATTTTTAAAATAGGTAACAGTTTGCACAACTAACTTCAGCCAAGTAAAAACAAACTCCTACATTAAACATACTAATCTAAATATAGTGTGTTTTAACAGGTTTGACTGGTGGTGTTATTGGTGCAGATGTTTAGGAAGCTTCTACGAGTTGAGCTACTTTAAAGAAAACGCTTGAAAGCACCAACTGTAAAGTAATTGTTGCTGCCACTTATTAGCTTCTGTGAAGGGCTACTGTGCTCCAGAGGCAGAGATAAATATTACACGCAGTTTACTTAAATAAGCCATTATTCCCCACCAAAAGGAACTTCATTAGTGGCAAAGGAAGGGAAGCTGTTTCAAGAGACTAGATGTCCTTGCCAAACAGTACGTTGCTATTCCTGCCGCCGGCGTGCCTGCAGAGAGTGTTTTACACTGCGGGGTAAGTGGTTAACAGACTGTTGAAGCCTTGGCCAAGGATGCGCTTGTTTTCTTTCACAGGAAATAGGCCCGAACATTCGCAAGCACGGGTTCGTCATTAGACCTATATGTTTTAATTAGACCCAACACAACATTTTGACTCAAAATATACATATGTACTATATGTTAAAGTGCAAGGAATATGAGTGTTAAATCCTTGTAAATACCGGTTTTGGTTTATTTTATGTTTAGATCTTCTGTAGCTTTTAGTTGCCCCCTAATTCAGATGGAACTGTTATAAGATATTAGCATGATTGTAGGATTATTAAAAAATTGTATTTACTTTTAATTTATAAATATTTTGTTCATTATTTGAACTACACGTATTAGTTGTAGTGGGTGATTACAGTCATGTATTTACCTTTGTTATTGGTCATCTACTGATTTGTTATAGTAGAAGGGTTTGTCTTCACAAGTTTATTTTATCAGTGACATTGAATAATTTTCACTGAAAATGTCAGATGTTTGTGTAATTACGATCACATGTAAAATAAAAACATACTCAAATAAAAGTAACAGTAATAATACTAAGTATAACTCATAAATTGCGAACATAATTTAACTTCTACTACGATACTGAAGTTGTTACTAATCTATTTTTCAGTGAAATAAAGTGTCTGTTAGACAAGTAAAGTAAGCTTTTATTGAGAATTTATTTAAATGGTTTATTTTGGTGTATTTTGAATTCACGCTGCTTTCAATCAGAGCAATCCAGCGGGAGGCTCAAACAACAAAATACAATATTGATAAGCAGCATTTTCTTGTTGGTTTGTAAATCTTAGATTAGGATGACAAGTGTCATGTACACTACACGCAGCATTTTTTTTTCTTCGCTTGATTAAATTTGTGTTAATCTTGGCACTTTAATCCACTTTAACATTTATATGATATGCATAATTCATACTGAAGCAGAATGTTTAATATAGCAAGGCGAGTACATTCCCAGTGATGTTGTGGCGGATAACTTGGCCCCCCGTGAAACGTAATTAGGAAGCCATCGGAAGAGCAATTCATCTCTCCTTCCGTACAAATCCGATTTAGAGGACATAATCATATATGCTCCTCTGTTGGCAGATAAATGGATCTCATCAGGGTCCAGCAGGTCTCGAGGCTGCCATAGTATTTATTCTGAGATCACATGGTCCACAAACAAATGCATTGATTTTTTGTCACTTTTTGCATCTATCATCTTGGTAATTAGCACTTTTGAGATGAGGCGTCATATAGTCACTTTTCCATTTCTTTTGTTTTTCTCATAAAATGCTGTGTGGCACTTAGGCTGGATTTATATAAGTTTTGATTTATAGTGCAGTGTCAGATTTCACCCATTGAAAGCACTACCGAACACCGGGTGGATGTATTGTACATCACCAGGCCGTATTGTGCTTTAATTATAACGTTTACATTCTTTCATTCACTTTGAGCGATGCTGGGAAGGTTCGCCTTATTGTCTCGTTACTGAATAGGAGACGACTGTTTTGTTACTGCCATGTTTATGTTCTTTTATTTACTGTGGTAAAGAGCAGCGGTCACAGCAGATGCAGCTTCGCTAGTTGTGTGTTACTGAAAAGAGGAAGAGTGTTTCTTTACTGTCAACAATCTTCAACGGTATCATAAACTAGAAAATACAACCCAGATGAGTAGTAGAATTTCTGAGGAGATTCATGTCAGCTATGACGTACTGTAGCTACTAACTCTGCCATAACCTCTTTAACACACAACTATAAATCTCCATTTAGGCTTTTGACGCACTAAAACGTTACGTCTGACAGGACTTGATTTACATCTTGACGCTTAAACAGTGTGGATGCTGGAAGATGAAGTTAACGTCAGGGTAGCACATTACATGATGCAGTTTGTTTGTGGATGCTTTGGTTTTTCAGTCATGCTCAGTGGGCAACCTCCGGGTCTGAGAAGTGAAGCCAATGCTGAAGTGCATTAAACCTGCATTCTTTCTAACAGCCAGCAGGGGGCGACTCCTCTGGTTGCTAAAGAAGTCTGATTGTATAGTAGTCTATGAGAAAATGAGCCTACTTCTCTCTTGATTTATTACCTCAGTAAACATTGTAAACATGAGTTTATGGTCTCAATCGCTAGTTTCAAGTCTCCTTCAACACAGCATGATGTTCATTTAGTAAATGATGGTCCCATTTGGAGTCAAATAGACCATAAAGCAGAGGATGCTTTAGGGCGGGTCTACCTTGGGATTGACAGGTCGCTACCACGTCAGTGGGGGACGTCATGGTGACTACGTCCACTTCTTATATACAGTCTATGGGTGTGCTATCTCTAGAGAAAAAGCAAAACCAGACGGAAACTGAACCTTAACTGTATTTAATCCATATCTCATTGCAGCTACAGAAGAAACCTTCATCAACACTGGGTGTGTTCAAAATACACATACTGGTGTCACACATTGCGCAAATTTCATTGGCCAGAGAGACGCAACTCGCAAGACATTCTACTGCCAATATCAAGCACGTTTGACGGACAACTTGACTTGAGCTCATCTCGAAAAAGGAGCCGGTCCTGTCTGTAAATGGGAGTTTGCTTTTACTTGCATAAAATCAGTTGGAAATAACACTCCATAGAAATTCGAAAGTCTCCAACAGTTTTGCCATTTAATTCTGCTGACTGAATCAGCATGTTAGGACCATTCATTAAAGAAAGAATCATTGTTGTTGTCTACTAGAACTGTGGGGGGCAAAGGTCAGTCAATGAAACCAGCCGGTTTTGACATTTGCCGTACAAAGCTCTTTAGTGTCGATGCCACTAAGTCAGCTCCTTCAGAAAGTGGGTCTATTGACATGTGGGGAATGTCAAAGCAGGAACCAGCATGCAGAAACAAGGACTTAGCCAAGTTTATTATTGGATTTCTGTCCTAACCTTCAACCTGTTCCTGTGAGAGTGGTTATTATTTTCCAAAGAGCAGGCTGATCTGGGTCTGCGTCCAGGTCTGGTAGGTCACAAACACCCACACTGAGACTGGGCAGTGATGGAGCGTCAGTACATGGTTAACATCCATGACAAATCTCCTGTCAGACAGGTTCTCATTCCACCTGCTAAACACAGAGGGCAAGACTGTACAGGAACCGAAGCCAGAGAAAATGACAAAAGAAATGAGTTTTCTTTTGACAAATAGAAATATGATTAGGAACAGAAATGTTGCACTAAAAATGTCTTTCTAAAATTGATCTAATCTTGTAAAACACTGAAAAAAATCAATATCCAAAACTATCCAAGTGAAACATACACATTGTTTAGGAACTGTATTTTGAAATTATTCTGCCGTTTTGTAGAATTACAGAGACTTTAATGTCAACCAGAAAGCGTGGACCATGACAAACCCATCTGAAAGCTTATGTAACAAATGCTAGGGATGAGTAAAGACTATGGATCAAACGAAACCAGTTGGTAATAGTATGAATAGTAAGAGATGCAAACTGTGAAGCAACAACACCATCTGGCCATACTTCTGTTTGTACTGTATATTACTGATGATGTATTTTCTGTGAATCTGCTCTAAAATGAGTCTTCAGTGTATTAAAATGCCATTTTGGTGTAGAAACATAAAATAAACAACATAACCAGTATGTCTGGGACAATACACCTATCTCCTGATTCTATACTATCACGATACTTGGGTGCTGATTCCACAAGTATTGCAATTCGATATTATGATTTATTGCAATTTTTGTTAAGTTTTTTTAAATACTAGACCATGGGAAAAAGTTTTACTTTAGAAAATATCTAAATGAATCCAGTAAAAATGTTTGATTTTCAGCATGATGGTAGTCAGAGATGTCCTGTGGTAAATGGTAAAGTAAATATTCTCACTGGTGGTTGTGTTTGGTCCATCAGCTTATTTCTGTCATTGTGTTTGAAAAGTAATCACACGTTAATTGCACAGTCTTTAATTAAACACTGGAGAAGCTTCTCGGGAGAATCCCATTTACTGAGAGAGACAGTCTAAGTTGTGCCAAATCACCTAAATCAATTACAAATTAGCATCCTAAAATGTGGCGACTTTAAAGACATCACGTTGAACAGACAAGAAGGCGCCAGAGATAAACACAACGCCTTGTTCTTTCTTTTGTACACCGAGCAAATTAGGATTCAGGTTTATTTGTTGGGAGCCCTTTTAACAAACAAGAGTGTCATTGTATTCTGGTGACAAAGTTGTCGAAGGTGCATACTGTACAATCGTGTTCTCGGGTCTGACCCGGCCTGGAGCTTTTGTCATCTGTCACTTTGCTCTCTCTGCTGTGAAGGACTAAATAAAAAGCTAGCACTCAAAAAACCAGCAGCAACCTAAATGTCAAAGAAAAGGGCTTGTGACTCAGAAATGAGATAAGGCTTTATCCCTGTTGAAAAGTGAGTGAATAATACTCTTCCTCATTAGCTACTGCTTTTGAGCACCAACTCCCTTGGAGCCAATCAGTAATATGAATGTCAATATCAAGTTTTCATACAGTTTTGCCCCAAATATCATTAACTAGAGGTGTAAATCACCAGTTTCATCATAATACAATATTATATTGATTCTTTGGACAACTATATGATATTTGCTGATATCACAAAGTCTGCCACGATACGATTTCGGGGCCTGCGATCGATATGAGACGATCAGTTATATTCACATCAACTCACAAAAAGCAACTAAAATATTATTTGACAATGGGCTCTTCCAGACATTAAAATGAAAAACAATCTATCTTTTAAAATAAAAATAGACCTCCTGTTGTTGGAGGTCTGGTTTCCGATCATTGCTGGTGAGCGGCTTGTCAATAAAATGAGAATAGCTGGTCCACCTTAACAGCCCACTTTAAGTGAGCCTGGGCTGACTTTAACCAACAGGTAAGCAAGACACAGGAAGTTGGCTTGGGTCTTGAGGAGCTGTAGCATTACTTTACGTCGCTAGCACCGCTCAATAACGGCGCCCGTTTCCTCGTCATGATTCCACGTCAGCTCACGTCCGTGCAGCCGTCCTTGCGGAAAGCATAACTGAAGCTCAACCAACGTCGATAGCACTGTTTGGATGTTTAGGAATGAACTGCGCTTGGACGGCAATGGTGAAACAGACGTGCCATGAGAATGTCAAAATAAAGGCGTATCTTAAAGATGATGATATGTATCGATGTTTTCACTTTGCATCGATGATATTGGATTGTTAATCATTCAATCGATATATCGATCCAGATCAATGGATCGTTACACCCCTGTTGTTAACAGTATTATCAAAATATACATCAAAATACTGCTTAAATATAGTTAAATAACTTCAGACTATGCTGACCTCGGAACAAACACTGAGCAGTAAACCGTATATTGCAAATTTGTTGAGTTCTGCAAAAGAAGTACCATAAAAACTTAACACTAATTCACCATCAGCACAGCCGGTTGGGATATGTGTGAAAGTTTGGATACAAGTATTTCTCAAGTATATGAAAGCAATTTAAAGGACATTCAGCTACTTGACCGACACGCCATGCTGCAGAACTTTCACATGTATCTTACTTCACACTGATTTATTGTGAAGCAGTACTGCATTTGTATACATGATATTTTACTTGTTTGATAAGAGCAATTGTGGCAAACACGGATCAAATTGAAATGTTAATTTAAATATTGAATTCAGTATCAGATATACGCGAGTGAAACAAGTGATTTCAGTCTGAACAGCATCTGTAATGGCCTGAATCTTACATTCTTCTGTTTAAACTGGCAGTGAAGAGCTTAACAGGAAATCAGTCAACATCCCATGCAGCTTTGCATCAGATTGTGAAAAAGCAATTTAACCAGAAGGAGATGAATCGTTTGGTATCACACACTGAGTGAGGGACTTCTTTAAATGTCAATATACAGCGAGGAGCGTGAGCACAGAGAAAGCCAAGTTCCCATGGTATACTGATAAGAAAACAGAGCACTGTGCAGACCTTCAGCTTTAATATCCGACGTCAAAGAGAAGCAGAAAACAGGAGATTGGCCGTTGTGTCGATCGAGTCGTCAGCTCCTGTTTGAACGCTTCCTCCAAATAGCAACCAGACCCCCTTGATTATAGATAGACTGTGAGGAAGTGAAGGAAGTGGCTTCCACACAATCTGGATTTCAGTCAGACACAGGTACATGCTGCGACAACCGTGTTAAAGTCAACGGGTGCGATAAATGGCCTCCTCCAGAGACAGATTGCTAACTGTTAAATTTAGAGCACATCACCACCCGTTCACCGCCTCCCTGCAGGGCGGCAGAGATGATCACCCAAGTGTGTTGTAATCTGTGATCAGCACCTTAACTCTCCAGGAACCACTGGAGCAATTTTCCCTTTTTGACTGTGGGAAACTTTTAGAGGAGACTTTATGTATTTTCATCTGTGCCTGCATTTGGAGCACAGGACATAATGTAGTACGTTCTGATGGACCAGGGACCATCAGGGCAAAGACTGCTGAACATTACTGACTGATTAAACATCAACCTCAAGACTGATTTACTATTGCACTGGTTTTCACCTAGTATCAGTATTTTAATGTTATTGATGTCTAACAAAAGTTATATAGATAACTGCCTGACTACTCTAAGGCACTTACTAATTGTTTTTAGACCCTGACAGTTACTGGATTTTTCATGGAGCTACTGGTAACTAGGGCTGCGTATTGGCAAGAATCTGGCAATACGATACGTATCATGATACTGGGGTTATGATTCAATATATTGTGATTTATTGCGATACTATAAGCAAGGCTGTATATTGTGATTTTTTAAAAATCTAATTTTAGAAAAACTGTCACAGTATAAAGAATAAAACGCCATATGCATAAAATATGAGAAAAAAAAAGTTGACTTTTTTATTCAATCAGATCAGTGGGATCTGCATTTGTATTTATCACACTCTCTGTAATATCCAACATCATAGCACTACGTTGAGAGGACGTATCTCTTTGCAAATGACAAAGTATTAGTTCATCTTTGCATGTATACTATTAATAACAAACCCCTACTGGTAACGATATTTGAGAGTTACAAGAATCCAATAATGACATATCTTTTTTTTTTATATAAACATGAAACAAAATTTGTTATTGAAAGAATGTTTTTCTATCTTCCTGCCAATTTATCAACCTAGCTCTAAATGTTTCAATACAGTTACATAATGAGCAGAAAAATAAACACAAATAACACTTTCTGGTATTCTCACTTTCCACCATCGCACAGTTTTCCAACATCAAATCAATGTCACAGTCACACAGAAGTTTGATTTTTAATCCATTATCGGTCTAATTTTCACACTTCTTGAGATGTGGTTGGAAATCCAAAGATGATAAAGCAAGCTGTAGTTTCTGTTTTGGGTCCTGAGTTTAATTGCTTGGACTATCTGTTCAAAAAGACCCACAAGCTAACTTCTCCAAGTGGCAATTACAGCCCTGTCTCCTAAAAATTACGTTTCCATACAACGAAACTGTATTGTCAACTACGTTTCGAAGGAACATATAGTCTCACGGAATGCATTTGTTGTTGACGTCTCTAGAATATGTTTAATCAAAGTCCGCATAGGGAGAAGGTCGGGATGGTAACACCCAGGAGACCAGTGTTCATGTCCCGTGTGTAAAAAACAAAAGTAACATACTTATTTTAACCCAAACCATGAGCTTTTACTAAACCTAACTAAGTAGTTTTGTTGCCTAAACCTAAACTAATAATTAAGAATCTAGTTTTTTCGAAACAGCAAAAGCACCACAAGTGGTTAAAACACTATGACGTTGATATACACGTGTGTAGAAATGTTGATTATGAAATGTATTTTTGGTTCAGAAATTCAACGATCCGTGATTTGCAGAAACGTACAATGCCAACATTTTATTCTGGCGACCGGGTTGGGCAATTCACTGATCTGAAACCTTCCCCAAACAAAACCTCAACCATGTCCCTGCTCTGTTCTCTGAACCTCCCTCCTGTTTGTTCTGGCTGTCATCCACACAGCCATCTGAGCCATCAGCTCATTGACTAAGACCCAGGCTGACTCCCTCAGCCTGTGGCCTGGGGTGGTTGCCTGCCATCCATGCTGACATACAGCTCTAAAGGGTGGATGAATAATGGACGAGTGCAGTCCAGAGGTTTTTCATCTCCCCAACCGGTGTGCATGGAGCTGTTGTCTTTCTTCTTCTTTTTATGTCTCCCACATCAAGAGCCAGTGATTCCAAAGATGTGAGAGAGTAGAACTACTTGTTATGAAATTAGATTACTGTTAAAGCAATAAGATAGCTTTCATTATGAGGTACAGCGTGTGTGCGTTTGTATTTAGAACAATTCCGATGCCGTTATTTCATAAATTCCACAAGCAATGAGTCTGGTTTCAACTAGATGGAAAATACTGCTGTTGTGGAAGCAGAAAATGTGCCGATAGCAGTTGCTAAGAAACTGCTGAGGCGTCGGTGTCGGACAGTGATAATTATACTACTGGAATGTGATCACTTGTGAATAATTTATCCAGCCTGTGATGGAGAGACAAGAGCAAGGGGAATGTTGCATCCCCCATATGTGTCCTGAACTAAAGTAAACACAGTGATGAGGAGTCTGCTAATGGAGCCCCTTGGAAGACCTCCGACACAGCCAAATGAAGGACAGCCTTGCCAGCGAGTGTGATATAAATAAGCGCTATAACAATTTTGGCTGGAGGAATCCTCAGACGGAGCAAATGACAGAGTCTACATCAGGATTCAGAGGGAAACGCAGCAGACATTGTAACAGCTTGTTACCACAATGAATTTAACAGCTGTCACAACTTGCCAAGTGAGAGTTGAATGACTGCTCCGTTTTGTTAAGGGAAATTTGAATTGCCTGTCTCCTTCAATATACACATTCTTACATTCACTCCCCCTTTGTTTTGGCAGTTTCTGCAGATTTACATTACCTAGAACTGTATTAATGCTCACTATAGACAAGCACGGGTTGGGTTATTAAAACTGCCCCAGTTTTTACTTTGCATTCACACAGCAAGCACTTCAAAACAGCTAAAGAATATCAAGTACTTACAGCCAGATAAATGCCACTCAGTAGATTCATCTCTGTGAATATAAAGCTGTCTGCAGCTCAGTCATTGGATTACCAACCACGCAAAGTGCTAACCCAAAACTTCAGGGACCCTGAAAGCCCCAGGTTCACTGTGTTTAAAGTTTTATGAGAAGTGAAGCCGATGCTGAAGTGCCTTAAACCTGCATTCTTTCTAACAGCCAGCAGGGGGCGACTCCTCTGGTTGCTAAAAGAAGTCAGATTGTATAGAAGTCTTTGAGAAAATGAGCCTACTTCTTTCTTGATTTATTACCTCAGTAAACATTGTAAACATGAGTTTATGGTCTCAATTGCTAGTTTCAAGTCTTCTTCAATACAGCATGATTTTCATTTAGTAAATTATGGTCCCATTTAGAGTCAAATAGACTATAAAGCAGGGGAGTCTTTAGGGCGGGGCTACCTTGTGATTCACAGGTCGCTACCACGATGTTGTGCAGTCTGGGAGTTGTCCGTGTTTTCATCTTACTTCATCTTCATCTTATCACACTTTTCAGTGTGTTTTCAGTTCATGAAAAGTTAGTTATAAACATTTTGGTGGCGAAAAATGTCTTATTCAGCGTTCGGTTATACTTAGCTCCACCCTCTCGTGTCATTTCTGGTTGCAAAAAACAATATGGCGACGGACAAAAACCAAGCTGGCGACAGCTTCAAAACCGTAGTCCACAAACCAATGGGTGATGTCATGGTGACTACGTCCACTTCTTATATGCAGTCTGTGGTTTTAACTGGTTTGTGCTAATTAGATTGTCAACTTGTTTGGGAAAATACACCACAAAAAGCAAAATATCAAGTTAGGTAATAAGGGCCTTCATCTAGTAGAGCAAAGGACCTCTGTGTCAAAATCTAGCTTAAAAGGCTCTGAAAACTTGGCTTCAAATGTTAATTATTTCACCATAACATTAAATATACATGACTCAAAAACCAAGGACCGAGGTTAAAAACAGCCTTAAGTATTATTAAGTAGGGGTTTAGCACTCAAAATTCAGTTAATATGGTTATCAGAACTGTCAATCCTGATTGGTGCAACGAAGTACATGACATCATCTTTTTTCTAAATAAGCCCCGCTCACTTAAAGGACCAATATGTAATATATTTACTGTAATAAATCATGAAATGACCATGATAGGTCATCAGAGATTAAGGAAACATGCTAAATTGTGGCTTCTCTGCCACATATGAAACAAATTGGCAGACAAACACCGTCTTCTGCAGCCATGGAAGTAAGCAAACCAACTGGATCAATACAGATAACTTAAAGTTAGATTCTATCAAACCTAAAAAGCCTCGGCACATGTCTCCGTGGGTCGTGTGCAGCAGGGTTATCAAGGCAGCGAGTATTTGAAGCAGACAGCCAGAGAAGTGGTTCCGACTACTGCTGACCAGAGGTTAACGCTGTGATGCTGGTCAGAGGTTAACGCTGTGATGCTGGTCAGAGGTTAACGTCGTGATGCTAACTGCTATCAGTCACACCGGAGGAGAGGATGGGCCACGCGGCTCCAATGTTTTGAATTTGGACTGCGGCACCCAATTGAATACGCTAGCTGTCAGTGCTACATATTGTTCCTTTAAAACCATTGAGAAAAGCACTGGGAAAGAAAAATACAGAAATATATAAACACAAAACTATGATAATAGTGGCAGAAAATTGTGTGTTCATCGCTCACAGTAAGAGGCTGATTGAAAAAAATTACTTTACAGCAAACCTGGGGCCAGTTACTATTCCAGTACTGTACACAATGCACAGAGAGTGGGAGGAACAGGAGGGTCAATAGGGGGCCCTGTTTTGCCCTGTAACCCTCTCGCAGGTTAATCTGGCCGTGCAGCAAGTCACTACATATGCAGCTTATTAATGCTACATCACCGGTAGCACAGCTGGCAGCACTTCAAAGTTGCCGCTCGCAGTGTAAAAGTGGGTATAGCTGCATATATTATCTACTAACTATCGTCCTGGGGGCAAGTTAGCACATTTGATTTCTAGAGGGTGTATTTGAAAAGGATGTGTTTTGACAGGGAATATGCTTTCAGATTGTTTTATATCCTGACTGCCTACACCAGGCTCTCATATGTCAGGATCAGAATCATAGCAATTATGTTTTGTTAAAATGTGCAGCATTGTAATGTATCAGTGTAGTGTACTCATGCTCAGCTTGGTGCTACAGTACAGGTACCTCATCCATCTTTTAACCATGAATAAAACTGGCAGAATATGTAACCCAAAGGATCTCTTTTTGTGTTTAAAGAGACCAAATTCACACAGAAACACCTGCACTGTAGCTATTTGAACTCATACCAAAAAATACAGCCAATGGCACTCCTGTGCTAAGTCAATGGATTTCGGGCGCCCCTGTTGTGTGTTTCAGCTGTGAACACACTCCACTCAGTCAGGGCAGACAGGCCTTACAGGCTGCAGCTACTTCACTGATGTGACACAGCATGCTCTTGCCTACTGGCCTCTCCTCTGCTGCCAATCATTTTATTTTTGCACATCCTCTCCTCCAGAGTCTGCCCAGAAAAATGGGATTTACTTGCAAAGTGATTACTTCAAAGGACAATCCTTTCAGAGATGCATGAAAAGCAAACCAACGATCGTCTACGACGCCGCACTGTTTTCCACATCAATTTCTCATCTGCGCCTCATTTTTTCTGCTATTGATTTTAAAAAGGACAACACCTGTGGCTGCTTCTTTATTTCTTTGGGTTTCGTTGTTCACTGATTGGATTGAGATGCTCGGTGAACCTGCTGGTTTCACCTCCAGGAAGATGGTAAAATAACAGCAGCATCTGACATTATGCTGTATATTTTCACTGTTTGTAAATGTCATGGATAATAACACATTGGGAAGATATTGTGGACGGTGCAGCGAGGACAATTGCTGTTAAAAATAGGAATTTATTCACTCCTCTTTTCAGACATGGATTTTAGACATGGATAAAATACATTTTAAAAAAAGCTGAATGTGACAGGCATCAGATATTAATCTGATGCAGCATTTTTTCAATTTTATTTTTTATTGGCAACTGCGGGATTTAGAGAAGGAGCATTACAAATATTCTATATATTTCTTGCCGTGTTTACCAATTATATAATTTTAATTATATAATACAAAATAATGAGTAAATAAATTGTAAAGAGGAGACAAAGAAAATCCAAACAAAAGATAGAAAGAAAGTAACAAATCAGAAATAGCGAAACAAAAATAAAGTTCCTTGGCAACATGTGTGAGGTACATAATCGTATTTCATGTTAACTTATATCATCCGGATGTAATGTACTCAGTCCATCTTGATCAGATCTTATTAAATTTGTCTTGTATTATTCTTGTCTGTATTGTGTTTCCATTATATATATTTATTGAACTTGATTGATCTCTTTCCAATCATCAATCAAGGAGGCCTCAGGCTCAAGAAGAATCAGCAAATTTACTAATTCCAGCTCAGTAAAAGTCAGAAATATTTTAAACCCTTAATAACAGGCCTAACTTGATTTAACAAAAAACTCTTCATTAACTCAGCTACACTTTATGACCCACATCTGACAGAGATGGGGGGGGCAGCATTTTCTTGGGGTTGGTCTAAGCAGTTATTCAGTCAAAACATCGGTTCGTATGATATCTTATGAAAAGTTATGCCTCATTTTTTGTGCATTAGCAACGTGTCAATTTCTGCTCATTACATGCATACGTACTGTACATCTTTTTAAAATAAACTTTACAGGAAACAACTTGGTTAGGTTTAGGCAACAAAACTACTTGGTTAGATTTAGGAAAAGATGGTGGTTTGGGTTAAAATAATATGCTTGAAATCTTTTTATTCTTTATTTATTCAGGGGAGATTCACTGACAGCAATGCTCTCTTTTTCAGGAAAATACTTTGTTAGGTTTAGTCAATAAAACTACTTAGTTAGGCGTTTGTCGCTCTTTATACTTCCTGGTTCACGATTACGTGGATTACATACGAATTGATTTCGTGGGATATACTGTATATGAAATATGGTGCATTGCTTTTCGTAGGTATAGCTATGACCGATGTAAGAGAACAGCCTGAAACAAGACACATGACTGTTTCCTCTTTGAGCGATGCTTTCATCTGTGACAGATGATGATGGAAAGATTGTGTCCTCTCTTGGACCAGGGGGGGTGGTTTCCTACAAATGCATGCACAGGGCACACGTCCATGTCCAGGCCTATGGGCAGGACCCGTCTGTCTGCAGTAATGATGTCGCTGATGCAGAGGTTAAAGGTCAGCCTCCGTCATTTCGTCTCTCAGCTGGAGGAGCTGGAGGATATGTCCGATGTTACCGCTGCACATTAAGCAGACAGTCGCCCAGCTCAGCACAGCTGTTCTGAGCTCTGTTTTAACCTTACCTCACTTAGTCCCAGATTCATCTCGGAAAAACAAAAAACAAATGGATGCCTCTATTCATTGTTGTGTCACAACAAACCATATTTGTTTTGTTCTGAATTTACAGACTTAAATACTCTAAGAAAAGTAAATGGATGTGGACATGCCTAAGATAAAAGCTTAAAGCAGGATCAGTAAGATTGACTCTCTCAAGAGGGGCTGTAAATTTCCCCTCTAGTCCATTTTCCTCCGAGGATGAAATCAGAACAACTTTTTAAACCCATCAGCAATACTCAGCTTAGAGAAGCGTCTATTTTTATTTTCTAAAAACTCCCAAAGCAGCTTAATAGGAACAGTCTCCCGGTGCCCCGTGGTAATAGATGTTCTCTCAAATGCTCTTCGAGTTTCATGGCTCAGGTTTAAGAACTTTTATCAGGTGTAACTGTGAAGAGAGTATTGCATTTCTAAACTGATTTGGAGCCTTTACACGTAAATCTTATCTGAAAGGTTTTGCTAGTAGTTTAATTGGACGGATATGTATAATTGTTAGACACTGAGAAGCAGAAGTGTCTGTAACAACAACGCGGTAAAAGTTTTAACCTTTAGCCTTCTAAATTAAAATGGTTAAAGGTTCTGTCTTGTCCTGATATTTTAAATAGAGACCTAATTTAGACCAAAATGTCAGCTGGAACCTTCTAATTCAAAAGGTCAGTATTTACAACCCAGCGCAGTGACTCAGTGTCGTGACCTTGTAATGGTATGTTATCTGTGACAGCAAACGATAAGTATGTAGTGGAGAGAGCTGACTGCTTTGGCACTGGCTTTGTCATTGTCCTGGTAGCTCATTCAAGATAATTAGCTGCGGGAGAGCGGAGTGTCTTGTCCCTTTCAAGCCTGTGTGTTGATCAAAGGCATTTGACGGACTCACTAATCTCCTCTGACGGATAGAAAGGAACAGCAGCATCAGAGTTCTGGAGTGGCAGCTGACACACACAAGGACTTTAAACAACACAACGCTGTTTGGCATCACTTGAGCTCATCAAATTGTGCTTATTTAAAGGATACGGCTGGTCAAGAAAAAAACAAAAGCAATAATAATTGGTCTCTCAATACTTTCCACAGCTGACTTTTAAAAAATGGGTCAAATATATACTTAAAAAAGGCTCAATAATTCATTAAACAGCCGGGCACTTTAGTTATAAGCTGCAGTTATTGGGGACTAAGTTAAATTGTGGATTAATACCATAGGCTGTATATAAGAAGTGGACGTAGTCAACGTGACGTCACCCATTGGTTTCTGAACTGCCGTTTTGAAGCCTCGAGTTCGTCATTTTGACTGTCGCCATCTTGTTTTTTTGCAACCAGAAGTGACACGAGTGGGTGGAACGACGACCAAAATTTAATAATTAACTTTCATGAACTGAAAACAAACTGTGAAAGAGTTAAAGTTGTAACACGATAGCACGGACAACTCCCAGACAGGACAACAATGAACATCAAGCTGCACTGAAGAAGACTTGAAACTAGTGATTGAGACCATAAACTCATGTTTACAATACACATATATAGAAATAAGATGGATTGGATTATATTCACCAGAAGTATAAAACATTACATGTCCTTCATAAATTATAAATAAAATAACCACTAATTTGTGAGAGAAATGTCTTTATTCTTTGATTTTTGGTTTGCTTGAAAAAAATGTAATAAATAATTCCTGACAATGATCCTGGTATATTTGACTTCAGGACATCTCTGCCTATACATGCTGAAACTCAAACATTTATACTGTAATAATTTAGATATTTTCCAAAGTAAAAGTCCCTAGAAGTGTATGATTCAACTTTTTCCCATGGTCTAGTGTTCTAAAAGTTGACAAAAATTGCAATAAATCGTAATATTGAATCGCAATACATGTAGAATCGGCACCCAAGTATCATGATTGTATCAAATCAGGAGATGGGCGTATCGTCCCAGCCCTAACAAGCGACCCCTTTAACATCACACATTGATGCAGCTTCAAAGAATTAAGGAACAGCTATTAAATGTGTTTTGTGAGGAGGATTCATGAGGGTTAAAATGACCCTTTATCTAAATAGAGAAGGTGTTGGCCACAGGGCCCACTTTTGTTCTTCCCTGCAATTCAAATTCAAATTCTGAGGAGATAAATCCTCGACACAGTACAATAGCCGTCAGTGTCTACCCTGAAGCTCTTTTGCTCTCCTCTGGTCTCTGTCTTACTTCACCACCTTCCCCCCCTTTGTGATTTCAACAGAGGCTCTTGAGGTGACAACTTAAATGGGTCTTGAGGAGGACAACAAATACAATTTAAAACGGCAGCCTCCGTCACTGGGGAGTCTGCTGTTAAAGCCATTTGGGAAATTAACTGAACAGCCGGAGTTTTCAAAGGGGAACCGGTGGACAACACCGTCTAGTGCTCTCTCTCTGAGAGTAAGTTAAAAGGCGTATGTGGTTTCTGTCTTTCACAAATCCTGCATTTAAATTCAAACTGGGAATGTTATGGGTCAGTTTTAACAGGCAGTCTTAGATCGAAGAGCATGATTCAAAGTGTCAAGATCGCTTCAGGCCAAAGCTTTGCTCTGTGAAGCAAAAGCATTGAAGACGGACTGATATCTGACTGCTCAAACCACCTTCGGAGTGCTGCGTTTCTGTTGTGCGCCAGTGTAAGATCCAGCACGTCACAGACCACAATAGGTAAATCATTATACTGTCACCAATATTCAGTGGTTGATTGTTGAACATGTTTATTATCCTGCTTCATACTCAGCGATTAGACTATATGTGAAAGTGGTTGGAGCTTTGCTTTGTTTCAGGAAAGCACTGCAATTTACCCATTTTTCCTCTGAGTATTGATTTATTATTAATAATTAATGATTTGTAGGATCACTGCTACATGGCGTCATAAATCATTAGTATTATTTACAGAAACAGTTGAAGTCTGTATTTTTGTCCCTTATTCTCTAATGCTGGGATCAGACTGCACGATATTTTTGTCTTTGACGATGGTCACCATGTCAGATCTAACGATCACAGCGCCATAAACTCTTGCAGTGTCTTGGTCGGGTGACTGGCAAGACTATACACGTATGACAACCACCAATCACGGCACGTCGTATTCCGCGATCAGGCGCGAGTTCAGACGTCATCGGGGAGGCGGTTGAAGCAACTGTCAATCATGGCGACAGAAGCGTTGTGTTTGATGCTGGCGGTCTTGTGTTGCGAAAAGAAAAAGAAAAGAAAGAAAAAACGGTTGTGGATGCGCTCCTGGGTGGAACAGAGAGGACGGTACGGGCTGTCCATACTTCAGTCAGTTTTGTTGTCCCATCTGAAAGCAGCAAACTCGGCACCCCTCCTCCTTTTCTACATGTTTGTTTATTACCAAGTGACCTGACTGCGACTGCGCGCTGGAGAGAGCACCTGATTGGTCAACGGAAAGGAACACGTCATTGGAGATGTCACACTAGGCGTTTCAAGACGAAAAATTCTGACAGGCAAGACTTTTCTTCGGGGTGTCGTGGGTCGTCCCAGACGTGGCGTCGGTTGTCTTGTACTATGTCACCCTACACGAGATAAGAGGATCGATTTTCGCACACGACACTCATTTATCGTTCCCGATCCCCTACGACGGCTGTGTCGGGCTATAATCGGGCTGATATCGTGTAGTCTGAACCGGGCATAACTCAGAATTTAGTAATTTCTTTAAGGGGTGAAATCCCATTCACTTCAAACATGCATAACCTCCTGATAGCACAGCTCACACATTAATTTAACCATTTATAAATGATTTTTAATGGCTGCTTTTCAGTGCAAACACACAGTGTCAGCGAGCTAATGAGGCTGTTGTATGAACGACAGAGCTAAACCTGTGGAGTGGCAGAGCATCTTCCCGTGCTCCCATCAGTGTCATGTCAACAGCAGCAGAAACACTGCACATCTCTGTGGCACGGCTGCACTAATTGTTTTGTCAACCAGGAATCCAGCAAAGCAAATTGAATCCGGGTGTCAGAAATGTTCCTGTTGCACTTATAGCAATACAGTTAAGCGTGAGTTAAATCTTCCTGTAATACATTACTGAAAGATACACCCCGCCCGATTTTGTTATTGTTCTCAATAGCAACCCCAAAATCACAAATTTTCTTTAAAAAAAACAAGACAAGTTTATTTAAAAGTTGACTTTTCTGTGAAACATACTCTGGGAGGACTTCACGAACAAGAAGCTGCATTACTTTATCTTATTCTATTAATGTAGAAGCAAAATAAATATGTAAATATATTATGGTACTAACACAAATACTGGCCTGGAGTTTAGTTTAGGGAAATAATTGGAAGTATAATCACAATTGCAATATTGGTCAGAAAAATCACAATTAAGATATTTTTGTCAATCCCTTTTATTAATGGGTTGAAATTAAACAGTCAAACAGGGATTGTAACTTTAAAGGTTCTCATACAATATTCAGAACATTAATATAGCAGCAAAGAACTATTTGCTATGTGAAGATATAGAGGAGTAGTGTCTACCTGAGCAGAGAATGAAGTCGCTCTCCCTCTGTGTGTGTGTTGGAATCAGAGCTTCTCTGTGATTTGTTGACATAGCCGGGACGGCCTCACATACATGTTAGTGCATGTGAGTCTCTCTGTTGCGCCCAGTGGGAAACTCCGGGGTCCAAGAAATGAAGCCAATGAGGAAGTGCCTTAAAGTTGCATTCTTTTTAACAGCCAGCAGGGGGCGACTCCTCTGGTTGTATAGAAGTCTATGAGAAAAATATTTTACTTCTCACTTGATTTATTACCTCAGTAAACATTGTAAACATGAGTTTATGGTCTCAATCTCTAGTTTCAAGTCTTCTTCAATACAGCATGATGTTCATTTAGTAAATTATGGTCCCATTTAGAGGGCGGGGCTACCTTGTGATTGACAGGTCGCTACCACGGCGTTGTCCGGTCTGGGAGTTGTCCGTGTTTTTGTCTTACAACTTTAACTCTTTCACAGTTTTCAGTTCTTGAAAGTTGATCATAACTGTTAAGGTTGCCTAAAAATGTCTTATTCAGCATTCAGTTGTACTTAGTTCCACCGTCTCATGTCACTTACGGTTGCAAAAGACCAAGATGGCGACGGCAAAAAACCAAGAAGGCGACGGCCAAAATGACAAACTCGAGGCTTCAAAACGTCAGTGGTTGTGCCCCACTGGCTAGCTAATCGCTGCCGCTCCTTCTGCCCCATATGTCAAAATGATCCATGACAAATGCAGGAACTGATAAAGATATTAATCATTACTAACAATAACATTGCCAAGTGCTAAAATGTTTGTCTTGTTAAGCACTTTATGGTCAAACACGTTTTTGCAACAAAAGCTTGGTGGAGTTTTAGTGCATGCCTTTTAACAAGCAACTAACCTACAAAAACACTTCAGCTATGAAAGCTACTCCCTCACGTCTAGAACACTCAAAACAATGAAATCTTGTTCTTTCATCATGATTAATCAGATGTAAATGTTCCTGCAAGGAGCTTAACTCCTCTCTGTTGTGAAAATGTGACTTTTTTTTCTGTTAATTATAGGCCACCTTCACAGAGATGGGAGGGAGACTTGTGTGGGAGGAAATAAGTTCTGATTATATTGATGCAGATCTCAATAGTAGCGGGTAGAAGTCAACGAAGGTTATGTATTACATAATGCCCCTCCGGGGTCAAAGGATATTAAATTGAAAAGGCTGAAAACTTGTTTCACCCCTGGGTATGTTTGGTCTAACTTAACACCAGTGTGCACATTAAACTGTGTGGTGTAATGAAATTGCCTCAGTCGTTGGAACGGTGTTCATACTCCATATCTGCCAAAGCACACAAGGTAGATCATTAAAAGTGAGAAGTGATGGATCCTATTTGCCAGCCACCTTACCAAACTCTGAGACTGTCTATTAGTTTGGCACGGACAGTCCTATCTCTGTTTACTGCTCTATCTAAACACGAATGTCAGTAACTATGAGCTCTGACACAAACAGAGAACGCTCAGTGGTCTGAACTACCATTCTTTTCATGCCACGTCTGGTGTGAAAGGCGCCTCGGTCCAGTATTATGCAGACGCTCTAATGAACTCGCTTATAAACTGGTATTTCAATAACAGTTCTGTTCCAAGAAATGTGAGTACATTTAAGATCTGCCGCTTCATAACAGGTTCACTGAAGAATCTCAAGAAACAGAAAACAAAGAGCAAGATGGCGTGTGGATATGGCATCATTAAAAGTTTCTGGTTCATACACTGCTATCAATGAAATTTTCTTCACTCCTCATTTCTAAAACCACCTGAATTCAGTGAACTGAACTCCCCGAGCATGAGTCAGAGCTCGCCCTCTGGAGTGAATGCACCCAGACTGTGGAAGTTGACCTTTGAGTCATTCAAATCATTTACAGAAATTGACTCTTTGCAGGAAGACTGGAACCTTCTGTGCTGCTAATATCTAAATCACAAAGGCTCAAACTGGAGTTTCAGGCTCCGAACTTTAACCAAATCCGCCGCTTGTTCAGTAAATTCAGCCGTGCAGCCATAAGAAAGAGGTTTCAGGCAGGTGATGATGACCATGAGCAGCAGACAGGAATGGAACGTTAGGGTTATCTTTTAATATTACAGTGAATTTCTTTGCATAAAAGGTCAATGTATCGACAGTAATGGATGGCTATGTCACTCGTTACTGATTAGTTCGGGCAAAACAAGACAAAATGGTGATTCAGTATGATCAGAATTATATGCATTTTTTTGCAATTCAGCATGAAATATTTTCTCACTATAATTTAAAAATATATTTCTGTCTTAAGAAGGCTTAACATTTCAACATACCTTGGCACCTAGCATACAAGTTGAGTTTAATTCATTGACTGTATAAAAGAAGTGGACATAGTGAAGTCGCCCATTGGTTTATGGATAGCGTTTTGAAGTCTCGAGATTGGCATTTTGGCCGCTGCCATCTTGTTTTTTTGGAGCCAGAAGTGACCACGTGATTTGGAAAAGAGGGTGGAGCTGTGAAGGAGCAAGGCCTGGGGGGGGCATTAGCATAGCAAACGCCACGTTACCAGCTAACGCTTTCTTACTAGCTTGGTTAACAAGGTGCATTCGCAATTCATGATAACTGTGATATAAATTGGGATGCTAATTTTGGCTAGCCGAAAATGTGCTCTTTTGTGGTTCTTAGACGGCGCTCCTGCAGTGCTCCAGCACTTTCATTTTGACCGAGAAAGGGGTAAAATTTCTAAGATGAAAACAGGGACAACATCCAGAAACAAGTTCAAGGCTATTTAAATGTACACACAGTGCCATGGATATGTATCGCTACGCCTCTGTCATAATTGAAAGGTCACTATGGTAGTGACATGCCCTAAAGCATCCCCTGCTTTATGGTCTATCTGACTCTAGATGGGACCATAATTTACTAAATGAACATCATGCTGTATTGAAGAAGACTTGAAACAAGCAATTGAGACCATAAAGTCATGTTTACAATGTTTACTGAGGGAATAAATCAAGAGAGAAGTAGGCTCATTTTCTCATAGACTTCTATACAATCAGACTTCTTTTAGCAACCAGAGGAGTCGCCCCCTGCTGGCTGTTAGAAAGAATGCAGGATTAAGATACTTCCACATTGGCTTCACTTCAGTCGCCCCTTTGTTTAATAGCAGTACTCCAATAGTACCAATTCACTGCATACGTTTCTATAATGTCAAACACTAGGGACTATATCCCTCTTAAGTCCCAGAGCATCAATGAAGCCTGGATATAAATCACTGTGGACTAAGGGTCACTGTCACTGTTCCCGACCGTACACACTGGAGATGACTGATGGGCTTCATAAATCTGAGGACACAGGGGAAAAATCAAATGTAATTAAGCCTCGCCTGTGGATCAATGAAAGTCTATTCGGTGTCCCCGAGAGCACTATTATTGTTTGCCAAATTGTGTTCTTCTATATCCAAACATGATAATGCCATTCTCAAATGGTCTTAAGATAGCTGCACTATATTCTGCTGAAATGATTTTTCCCCCCTGTTAACTTCATATTGATCTAGCTGTTAAAATAAGGACTACAAGACCATTGTTAGTAAGTGTAAACACTCTTAAGATGTGCATGCCCCTCGTGTCGGATGATAAACATCCCCCATAAAGCATACTGTATATACTGTATACTGTACTGCATAATGGCTGTCAGTATTTGATTTTAACCTACATTTATGACTTTTATTCTCTGGATATATTTTTTGCCAATAGATGTAACACAGAGCATCCGGGGATCGAACCACCGACCTTCCGATTGGTGGACAACCTGCTCTACCCTCTGAGCCACAGCCGCCCCAATTAAAATAAAAATGAATGGAAACATTTGTTTTTTTGCCGCACCAACTGATCTCGTGTGACTGCAGCCTTAGTGTATCCAGGCAGGCCTATTTCTCCAAGCGGGAATCAGATCCAAAATGGAAAATGGGCTACTGGAATCTAACCCTACATATGTCGATGTGTCCTTGAGCAAGAAACTTAGTCCCAAATTGTGTGTGAATGAGTATTTAGATTAGATCCTGATGGGCAAAGTTGGCACCTTGCATGGGAGCCTCTGCCATCAGTGTATGTATGCGTGTGTGAATGGGTGAATGCTGGCATGTAGTGTAAAGAGCTTTGAGGGGTCGGAAGACTAGAAAAGCGCTGTATAAATGCAAGTCCATTTACCATTTAGTGCGTTTGGGCCGCAGGTGGTGCCGGAAATTAGAAACAGAATCAACTTTTGGAGAAACGCTAACCGGCGTCACGCTGCGGTGGCCAATCACGTAACCGGCGATCCAGAGCTGTACAACCCTGCCAAAAAGGAACAAAAAAACCCATTAATCGTCGAAGTTAATGGGCCATTAAAGGGACTCGCAACCCTGCAGCGAATCGCCGCAACGCCTGATCTCGCGTGAATGCAGCCAAACCTCTGACTCTAACAAATCTCTTACCTAACCTTGTATCTCTGTAGTTGTTTTTTATTAGCAAAAAGCAATGAAGGAAACAGTCAATCTTAACTTACTTTCCACATGACTAAACTAGATTGCCAATTGAAACAGTTTAGGAGTTCAGAGACATAACAATTTTATTTTTTTTCTTGTTGTTTGTCACACATCAGTGTATTACCGTTTGGTGCTCCCCCGGATCAAAAGGAAATTGACATTAAATAACTTTCTTAAATTAGGCCAGCTTGACTTTGCTGGCGGGTTGTCAGCAAAGGTCAAGCTATTCCTCTCTTAACTGTGGAGCGGGGGAAGAATTGGCAGGTATTAACATATTAATAAGGTGCTGTTCTCCATATAAATAGGCCTGGTGGATAGCTAAATTCTCTCAACAGTTAAAGGTCGGCCACAGTGCAACTCGTCTGGGTTACATGAAACAGAAAGAATACCAAACAGGCTGAAGGAATGCAATGTTTTGACATCCTGTGAAATGTTTTTCACTCCTGTATTTTTGTAGATGTTTGAAGAGTACTTGGTGAAATAGTACGGTGTGCTATAGAAGCTCTAAATAATGACTTATTATGCTCAATGATACTCCCACATAACATCCAAGCTACCCCAAGTGTCATTTATTTACATGCCTGTGGCACATTCCCTGGTCTGAGTGCTTTTTCATGCCCCGCTTCCATGGAGGCTGAAGCATGAAATAAATTTTACATGAGCTGAAGCTAATCCGCGGCGGGCTGATTAGGTGCTAAAAAGGGAGTAATTCACCAGATAATGAATACAGCTCGATAAAAATGTTCTGCAAATGTCAATGATGACGCATAATCCCTCAATAACTGTCACTTTTTTCCTTCTTCTCTGGTTTTCAAGTCTCCTCCTTGTAATTCAGACAAAAAAATGGTGAATGCTAACAGTTATATAGATACAAATATGTGTGAAAAACACATTTATCCTGCAACAAACAACTTTTAGACATCGGCGGCAATCTCCCATCAATCTGCCACAAAGTAAAAGGAATGACTTTAAGTGTTTTTCAAACTTTACCGCCGTGTAGTCGCAGGTTTCAACTCGCACAAACAGCTTGACATCAGTCATTCAGAGTAGCAGCAGTGTGCGTGTTTCTCACTTTTTCATGCTGGTTTATTATAGCCCGTCCTCGCAGTGCAAGAAATAATGAAGTAGAAGAGACAGGGCGCGCTTACATGTAAGTCTGAACAAAGAGGGATTTCTAGCATTTTTAAAAGAAAGGGATAAAGAAGAGAAAAGGCTCAGCGAGGAGAAGGAAGACCAGTTGGCTGAGAAAAGATCCAGACTACACTCTGTTATCTTTCCAAACACACGTGGTCACGCACACTCCCATCCAAGCAATGGTGGTGTTCATTGTCTGCTGGAGGCGAGGTACTCGGGTGACATGATGACAGTAGCTATTGTGTGCCAGTACTGAGATGGGTACTTTATTATGGAAAGGCAGAGCAGCAGCAGCAGCAGCAGCCTGTGGCTTCGCAGGGCTGTCAGCGCGCTCCGTCGGCATGCGTTGGCAGGGCACATGTGACATTTAGCTGGCCGTTGCCTTGCCCGTCCCTCCTTTTTAGCTGGAAGAGGCGATAACGACATGGCTCACTCTCCTAGTTGGGAGGGATGCACTCACTGTGTGCCCAATGTCACACATGACCTTTAACATTTAGTTCACAATATTTGTCACTCTCATTTATCTTCACGAGCTCACCTTGATGAGTTTCACTGCTCTCCTGTGGCCACAATCCTTCATCTCCTTACCGAAGCTACGAATCGATATTGAAATGTCAGCTTCTGCATTCCTGTCTGTCTGTGTGTGTGTGTGTGTGTGTGTGTGTGTGTTTCTGTGTGCTTCAGTATCGCGATGGGAGTGGAATTTTAATCAGCGGTTCATAATTAAACAAAGAAATACCATAACAAAGGCAGATAACGTGGTCTCGGGATTCACTGAGAGAGGGAGAAAATGAAAACATCTCTCATTATCCTTGAATGTGGTACATCTGAACATTGTGTAGCTACATGTAAAAAAGCAAGTGCTTGAGAAGTGAATTTAATATGTGCTTGTCCTTCTGTCAGTTAATTGACGGGGGTCATTTAATGAGAAAATTAGAGGCTTGATTTATTTTTTAATGAGTCTTTCAGACAAAGCGATGTGGCTGTTTAAACTGGCGGTATTCACGCTATTGTTCTGGAGTGAAGGTTACACTGCTGTTGACTCTTACATAACAGTATGTAAATGTGCCTGAATCATTCAGTACAGGCTATTTGGTTCGGTATGTGACTTTCTTTGCTTCTCTTTACCCTGTGATCTAAACAATTACTGCATCAAATTAGCTTAAAATGATATAATTAGGTCAAAATAAAGATTATTATACTATTCTGCAATAGTCCCTCCTTGACAGTTTTGTCAACTCCTGGATGTTTAGCTCATATTTATTTAGGTACCGTTTTGTTATCGTACTTTCTCTGTTTTAACCTACCAAGGGACTACAGAGGTCGTGTCTAGAAGTTAACCAACAAACTCTCGCGAGTATGTTTAAGGTTAGGCATTGACCTCGAATGGTTAAGGTCAGGAAAGGTCGTCAGGCAGCGAGTCTTGCCTGAGTTTTTGCAACTTGTGGGTAACCGTCTAGATACGAGAGCCGACTACAGATGAGAATTAACTTAAAACTATAATCTGGTACTTGAGGTTTGAGAATATAATTGAAGTCTTTTGGTATAATGACAGGGCGTTATTGACATATTGAGACCTGTGTTCGTTGTTTCTTAACGTTTTAATCAGCGCTGTCAAAGTTAACATAAAAATAACGCATTAACGCAAATTCAGTTTAACGCCACTAATTTCTTTAATGTATTAACGCAAATTGTGATTTTTACCCCAGTTTTAGAAGACTGGTATCATATGAAACTAAAAAACCTAAGGAATCCATTGGTACCAATCATGTCATATTGCTTATCGTAAAGGAGGTTAAATAACGTTCCAAACTTACACAACATTTTGGTTAGGAAAAACTGTCATGGCCATTTTCAAAGGGGTCCCTTGACCTCTGACCTCCAGATGTGTGAATGAAAATGGGTTCTATGGGTACCCACGAGTCTCCCCTTTACAGACATGCCCACTTTATGATAATCACATGCAGTTTGGGGCAAGTCGTAGTCAAGTCAGCACACTGACACACTGACAGCTGTTGTTTCCTGTTGGGCTGCAGTTTGCCATGTTATGATTGGAGCATATTGTTTTATGCTAAATGCAGTACCTGTGAGGGTTTCTGGACAATATCTGTCATTGTTTTGTATTGTTAATTGATTTCCAATAATAAATATATACATACATTTGCATAAAGGAAGCATATTTGCCCACTCCCATGTTGATAAGAGTATTAAATACTTGACAAATCTTCCTTTAAGGTACATTTTGAACAGATAAAAAATGTGCATTTGATTTGCGATTAACTATGGAAAATCATGCGATTAATTGCGATTAAATATTTTAATGGATTGACAGCCCTAATTTTAATTAAATACATGTTTCAGTATGAATCGTGGCTAATGAGCCACCATTTGATGTACCAAAAACATACCGATACACGACCACAAAAGCGTGGATTTTGTATGCGGTTACACTACCACTGACATGTCTCTCTGTTCTTTCGATTGTTATTAAAGCTACAATGATCTCATATCTTCTGCCATATTAACAATTATCAGCCACGTAAACATTAAATCATATTAAAGGTTCCTCTAATTTGTACCGCCAGTGATTTGGAAACAAACTGGAGTGTTTTTCGCTGTAGAGCATGCATGTGGTAAATGATGCCCTGTGCCCCCTCAGTCGTCAGTTGGAGCCTACTCAGATCAGAGCGCCAGAAGATGAGTAGCTGATTCTCCGTATGAGATGTGTGCTCCCTTGGCAGGCGGTGAAAGACAGAAAGGAGGTGGAGGGGCGGTGCTGATGGTGGTGTTGTGGAGGGTTATATACAAAATAGCGGAACAAAGTTTAGTTGCTGAGGCAGAAAAAAAGGAGCCCTACAAAGCAATGGGGTGTCTTTGAATCAGATTCAAGCCGTGCTATCAGAGAAGTCAAGCAGCTCATTATCACATGAAGTGCATATTAAAGGGGGATTAGAGACGTGAAAGTGGGCTCACATGTTAATCCTCTTCAACAGGTGCAGGAGTGTTGATTACGGGAATGCTATGAGTGGTTCCCTCACCTCTGCTGGAGATAGTAATGAAACATCTTTATGTTCTTTTTATTTATATATTCAGTCTTTAAACGGGATGTGTTTTCACGTTAGGAACTGCTACAAAACACAAAAATTCAAACAGCGTTTGAGAATGCAAAAATATAATGGACTACTGTTGTATTTACTTAGAATAAGACAAGGACATGTCCGCATATATTGTGTTTTTCAAAAAATGCAATTTCATCACAGAACTATCCAGCTTTTTCTGATGTTGCAGCAGCTTTTCAAATGCAGGAGTGACTGCTGAGTCAGGGTGAATGATTTTTAAATTGCTCTCGGCTCTCTCGGTCGTCTTCTCTCGTTTGCTTTATAACACATGCTCGTGTGGAAGATATTGTTTCCATAAAGATTATGTATCATTATCGTGAGGTGGTTATGGCCAAGACCACGGAGAAACAGGGAAACCTTTTCCAACAAAAGGCAGCTCGAACTCAACGAGGGCAATCCTCTCCACTCTCTGGTTGTCATGGAAACTTATTAGACACTGGGAGGGATGCACATTTTTTCCGTCTTATTGACCTTTTTTTGCTCAATTATATGGTATACTTCACATTTGCACCAATATTTTTATGCATACATTCACACGTTACCAGTGATCTGTGCTCAGATTGTGTAGAGGAATACGTGCGCTACCTTACAGATTTCAACAGAGCCTGCTGCCAGCCGGTTCCTTGCCTTTAGGGATCAGCCATGTAAATAAGGCTTGTATGTCTCAGACAAGCTGTTTCTACATTACCAATCCTGCCATTTCGACGGGGGACCTTGCAGAGCACAGCGGGACAAAGCTACCAGATGGTGGCCTAACTGATGCATTCATGCCATAGGGCATGCACTGGCACGATACAGTCATACTTTGTCAGAAAAGGGTGTTAAATACGAAGGGAACTCATGGGAACAATTATGCCAAGGAGGTGCTAGTGAATTACTGTTAATGCATGAAATGCACACGAAACTGCATGAGTAAAGGAATATATAAACACCCGTAATACACCTGACTTGACTTTATCTCCTGTAATCAGATAAAAATCAGCGTTGAGCTTGTTGTGCTGAACGAGGCCCCGGTGATGCGAGCCGAGTAAACACACACCTCCACCAGCATGGATACGACAGCTTCCCCTAATCTATGCGATCACAATGGGAATTTATAGAACTCCCTCTCAACTCTGCCTGCTACGTTATCTCACTTTGGACAGCTGGCTAACGGCAGTGTGGTTGCCATGGAAACATGCTCAATTTCTGACAGCGAGAAATAAGACAGAGCAGTTTTTTTATCATTAGAGCTCTCAGATGTATAAAAGGAGACAATGGAGGGGAAAAAAAGCTCTGATACTTGTAACGAAGGCCAGTTTTTTCTTACAATATTAACAACTTATGTTTGAAGATGGAAGGATTTTACTGCCAGGAATGTCTAGCAGCTGTAAACTACGAGTGACCTCTGTGAAACAAAATGCATTTCAGAGAGATGGAGCTTGTTCTACATTGTATGTTTTTAACCGTTGACTAATTGCATCACTGTTTGTTTGCCCGTAGACTCTGAAGTCTGCGCCTGAAAAATAGCCACAAGGCACACTGCCCGGCTATTAGAAATGAAAATATACAAATATGTTTTTACAACCAAGAAAATTAGAGCTCGCACACATGGTTCATATTTCTTCTTGCCTTTGAACTCCCACTAAACCTTCCCTTCTTTTTCCTCTCCTTTCTCTCTCTGAATGGCAGCCATTTGCAAACTAATGATGATTTGCAGTTTGATCCATAGACTCAAACGCTCAAACCCCTGTACCCCAAATATTTCAATGAATGAATGAATGAATGAATGAATATTCGAAAAATCGAAAATCATAACTCATCCCTAGTAAACATCTCCTTCAAAAAACTCTATTTATTAAAGTTTCTTGCCAAAAACGCCATTTTACAAGATTACATTTGAACACATCACGATCACGTTAAAATTGACCTTCGCCCAATACTCATTTTTACTAGATAAAGCCCGAATGCATCATAACGTATGTGTTGAAATCGGCAGGATGAGAGCTAGTTAACGTTAGCAGCCGGTAATATATATATTTATATATATATATATATATTTATTTATTTTCCTCACCTGCCACTGTCTCTGAACATTTCTACCAACCACTAAATTTTTTTGTCTGCCACTGCTAAAATGTATGCAAAACGCTTGTTGTAAACACTGAGTCAGTGGTATCATGTAACTTCATTTTTTACTATTTTTTAACTTAGGAACTGCTTAAAAAAAACAATATTTCTGACAGATGCTAATTTCATTCCCTGCCTGTGGTACTGTAGAAAGACGAGTACCGTCACGTTTTCAGAATTTTGATATTGACTTGGTACCGAAGTATCGGTTCTCGTGACATCCCTAATTTTAACATCAGACCAGTAAATTGCCTTTTTTCTAAGCTTCCATGTTATGTACTTAAGATCTGTTTGTGTGTTGATAATAAAGACTGCAAGTCGTCGTGCCAGCTAACAAGTTCAGGTATAACCAAAGCCCAGTGACTGCACAACTTATTAGACATGCTCCTTTGTATTCCTCCTTTGAAATCACAATCGCATACAGTAATTGGTTTGGGATCATGGTGAGGGTGATGGATGGGAGTAGTAGCACTAATAGTAGCAGTGCGTCCACAGCAAACGTGAATACTGCTCCAACTGACTGTGAGAATTGAGCCAGGCTGTCTGCTGTAACATGCTGAATAGTTGCTAATCTCTCCTGGAGCAGAGCCATTAGTGATTAAAAATCATGGCAGAGACACCATTACAAAATGTAATGTTGAAATGTCCTGCAGTAGAGCTGCCAGTTTAATAGGTACACCTAGCCAAAACTAATTCACTGCAAGAGTCCTGCAATAAACCCTATATCTTAGTGATGGTTTTAATGTTCAGTTTTTAGTGAATCTCTTTTAGAGATGAGTTGATGTGACCAATATGGTTTGAAGGATGTAGTGAACTGTAATGCATTATACAGATAGGTGTTTCTGTTATTTAGGGCTGTTGCAATAACCGCAGTAACCGAGTAAACTCCAGCAACCGCCACAACCGCTATGTTCACGTTTTTATGCTACAAACACCAGCAGCATTACAAGGCGATGAGCGTCTATTCTGCACTGAGCGCTGCACGTATGGTGTTTTTTTTCTGGTCGCCAAGAGTTGAAAATGTTTTGGGTAAAACGCTGCGCTCGTCACTGTCACTCTTTTACCCAGCCGTCAAATCACAATGGAGGAGGGGTGGAACAAAAACCACAACGTCCAACGGTCACACCCTACATGTTGGCTACAAGTGCTGAACAACAACAATGGAGGAGAAATGAATACACATAGACCGGCGGGTTCGTCTTTTCTCCCTACGTGCTCCAGCCCATTCAACATGCTGAATCGTCTGAAAAGCCACAGACACGGGCAGACTAGAGCCGACTGTGCGGGACACACCGCAAAAACTAGACCGAAGGACGCTCACCGACGGCCCCAAACTGTCTGACCGTCGGCTTTTTTTCAAGCAAAATGCGTGGTGGTTGATGATTCCAGCTTTTTAGATGTGAGATTTCACTGCTTTTCTTGGTTTTACATTATAGTACATTTAATATTTTTGGGGCTTCTGAGTATTGATCGGACAAAACAAGACATTTAATGACGTGACCTTGTGCTCTAGGGTATTGTGATGGGCATTTTTCACTGTTTTCTGATGTTGTAAAGACCAAACCATTTATCAAGAATCAACAGATAAATAGGTAATGAAAGTAAAGTAATATTAATCTCTTGATTTCACCTGAAATACTTCTGTTCCATAAAGAATCCACAATAATATTAATAATAATATCTAACAAAGAAGCAGTAATGATAGGAAGAAGACAACGCAAATGATGGCCGTTGGTTCCCACAGGCTTTCAGATCAGGTCACACGTAGGCTTCTTTAATGTGTATGACAGCTGCCTGAGATCTTCCATTATCGACAGCGTGGCGCAGGTGTCTCTGCCTCCTCTCTGATTCATCCCCGGTAATAATCTCTCTGACTTGCTGCTATTTCCAGGCTAATTGATGTCTGAAAAGCAAACCCTGTCCAGGTCCTAGAATAGATGTGACTTCCACCCACTCATCTCGCAAGGAATCCAAAGTGGCATTTGTCCAGCGCTGCTGCTCTCCTGTCAGTACGGGTACAACATACAACTACAGTATAGTACACTCGCATGAGTCACTAAAGCCGTTTATTCGTGTGTCTCACACACACACACACACACACACACACACACACAAGGTCCCCCAGTGTGTTCAGCAACATGAAAATAATAACAGATGTTATGAGCAATTTTGTGCAATTGTCCAGAATCAGTGATTGCAAAAAAAGAGGCATAGCAATTTCCTACAGAAGCACGACGGAGGAAAACTTTCCCTCATGCTGTGAAAATGCTTTTGAGACTAAAGTGCAATTCGACAGGCAATGCAGGAGGATGTCTGTCGACATGAGGGCTTTCTCTGGTGAAAGCACATGAAAGAGTGTTACGGGGGCAAAGGTGGGCTGGATAACAAGTGGCTCCCCTGACCCTGCCTGCTGGCACTTTAGGCGGTGTTCCCGTTATACCCTCACCTGCTAGTCTCTCGCTAACCTCCACCCCCGTCAGCCTCTAATCCCTCTCGCTTTTTCCCCCCTTTTTGCACCCTGAGTTACAATGGTCAAAAATGGAGCACTCAAATTACAGTCTTGTGGAGCTTAAAATAGCCAACAACTGTGTGTGTGTTTGTGTGTGTGTGTGTGTGTGTGTGTGTGTGTGTGTGTGTGTGTGTGTGTGTGTGTGTGTGTGTGTGTGTGTGTGAGGAGGGAGTGCGGATGGTCCTGTTTTTGCGTCAGCCCTGCCATGGCAACCGGTCTTTGCTGGTGAGCGTCTCCCCGTTCGTCTTCAAACGTTTCTTTTCATTAACATCAAAGAAAACTGTCCACACCAATACTGCTAATTGCATTCTGTTTTGCGGTGTGTTACATAATAATCAAGCTTAACATGCAGATTTGAAGAAGTAAACACACATGGCACACACAAGGGACGGCAGAGACTGACAACAAGTGTTACATGCAGGCGCATTATTTGTTCTCCTCTCTCTCTTTCTCTGCGTGTACGACGTGCATAGCACCTCTATTTACCAACCACTGTGTCAGTAATTACAGATGAGTGCTAATTGAAGTTGCGTGAAATTGAAATTCAGTATTAAAAGGAGAGTGTTGCAGTGACAAAGCAGGGAGAGATGAACACTTTTAATTATGGCAAAATGATGTGAGGCATTGCTTTAAAATGGTAACAAGCAGATAGAGCGACATTTTCTGTCACTGCACGTTTCAGAAGACGGAAACGTCAAGTCTGTTATTTTTTTGATGGATGTTTGTGTTCCGGCAGGGGCGTACTGAGACTTGATTTGTCGCATAGCGGATCGAGACAAACATGAATCCCGATTGTCATTCTTAATCTGCCATTTCTGTATATTTTACACCTGCACAAACTGATTTGTTTGGCCAGTTGTGAAGATAGAGATCAAGTGTGTTTGTTAGCAAACAGTTGCCTATTTCTGCATCCAGCAGATATGGATGAACATTTGCATCCATTTGGAGTCCTGTTTCTGGCCTCCTGGTGAATGAAAGTCCAATATTCCCCTAAGTACTGATGGAAAATACCGAGTACCGATACGAGTACTTCTCTGTGCCAAAAGACCCTTGTTAACAGCCAGCTGGAGGGTGTGAGCGACACATGGCAGGCTGGGGAGTCCCGCATACGAGGCGGTGCGCCGCGACCCAATACTGTTTTTTTTTTTTTATAATGAAGAGGTCTTTGTTTCCCTGGCACAAAAGGGAAATAAATAACAACCAAAACAAAATAAAAACATTGATATAGGTATTGACCAAATTGATATTTTAAACATCAGTATCGGTATCGGCTCAGAATTTCGCAACTGGCAACTTTCAGTTGTGTTTTATTTTTCTTTATAGGATGGGATTTACAGCCTGGGACTATGAAGTATCCCCGACTACATCTCTCCATGAAAAGAGATGTGGAGATTTGTTTCAGAGCCAGCACTGCGAACATCGTTCGTCTGCTCAAATTCCCGCAAGCTCCAAGCTCAGCTCTCTGACATTCCTCTCGTGGGTGCAAAGGCATCTATGTTGTGTCCTCAGGCTGAGCCCAGCCAAGCACCGAGGGGTCCAAGCCTGGCCACCTCCCTCGGGCCCGGTTTCAGAGGGGGACCCTGCTGTCCCACATTTGTCCTGTTTTGGCCAATTTGCCTGAATAATTTTTCACCTGGCCTCTTGCCTGAGTCCAATTTGACATGGAGACACAGCAAGTAGCTACTGACCCTAAAAAACATTAACCCCAACTAACCTGGAGACCAAAGCTACGGTCTCCCCCGCGTCCTCCGACCGCGGCCAACACTGTTTAACAGACGGGCTTCACTAGATACAACCAAGAGGTTTTGGTGCTTCACTGTAGTTTGTGTTGGAGTCTGAGTCTGAACAGCGTAGCCACACGGGAGCGCGCATGGGACACCGACCCAAAATGATTTATACGTGTAAGAAGTTACAAACAGTCCCTTTAAGAGGTCTCTGACTCCAAAATGTTTGAGAACCCCTTGTCTAAAACTCATGAAAAAATTGGAGTTCTTAGTTTGGACACTGCAAGTCTAATAAGAATAAAATACAGACCTTAAAAACTCTCCACACAGTGGTACAACCTTATCCATAATCTACCTGAAATCACATTTCTTGCTCCATGTGACATCAGCTGTTAAATCCATTCATGCCGTTTACTTCTGTCGATGTCACTCTCATTTTATTCCGGTCATTAATCGTTAATCGTGCAGAATGTTTTTATTGAGGTTCACTGAATGCACTGGATCTCAGAAAATGATTAAATGATGATAGGGACGGTGTCTAGAGAATTACACTGGTGTAGGCTCACGCACCATATGGCAGCAGTGATATCGCCCACCTCAACTAGCCTAATGGAGAGCACTTAAGACTTAACAATTTACTGCTACATAACAAGGGTGTTTTTCAGTAATGCTGAAAAAATAAATAACTTTCTGTTCTTTAATTTCCACTTGGCTGCTTGTATTCTGTGAAGCTGAAGGCAGCCGCCTGTCTTTATCCGCATGCTGTCAACACTCATCAGCCGTCGGCCCTTCAGTGAGCCTCAGATCACACTTGATTTCTTTCACCGTTCAGGTGCAGCTGTGCATGCTTGTCTAGGTGTGTGTTTACCTTCTAATAGTTGCTGTTGCCAAATCCCCCCACTCCTCAGATGTCTTGTTTTTACCAACCAACGGTCCAAAACCCAAAGATATTAAGTCTATTATCCTGGACTACAGAGAGAACCACCAAATATTCACATTTGAGAAGCTGGAACATTTTTGGCAGTTTTGCTTAAAAAGTACTTAAATAATAAATTGATGATCAAAATTGTTGCCAGGTAATTATCTGTATCTGACAAATGATTAAAGGACGGGTCAATCTGCGTTCGGTTCCGTTTTTTTCTCAAATGAAAACGCCAACTCAGCCATTGCAAAAAGCAGTGCTGTAGGTTACCAAAGTAAGTTAATCTAAGTTAAAGGTTATGAATAATGTGAACGCTAGCACTAGCCGAGTCAAAGTTAGCTGTGCTAAGTTTGGAAAAGGTGGGCTTGTATATATACTCCCGTGTTCTGCAAGGTGGTTCTGGTGGTTCTGAAGCGAGCGATATAACGTTGGAAAGGGCTGTCTGATGGCGAGGTAAAGCAGCTGTGGACGAGAGCAGCAGAAAAAATGTATTTTAGCCACCTAAGCGACCTCCTGTCTGCTTCTCCAAAAAGGGAGCGTGCCGAAAGCCAACTAAGTTACTGTATGTAACGTTAATACACTGACTATAAGCATGTATACATATACTGTGCATGTAGCAGAGTCATCATACAGAAATCTACGTCAGGTCAAAGTTTATAGAAGGGCTTGGGGAAATAGTTTTTGACGCTAAAACATACATGCGTCTTCGACCAGAATCTTGGTATGTTTGGATTTGAATACATAAGGAACACCACTGTGAAGCTACAAGGAAATAGTCTAAAATCTCTGATTCCAGCTTCTTAAATGTGAATATTTTCTGGTTTCGTTTCCTCCTCTATGACAGTAAACTGAATATCTTTGAGATGTGGACAAAACAAGACATTTGAGGACATCATCTTGGGCTTTTCTGACATTTTATAGACCAAACAACTAATCAATTAATGGAAAAAATAATAAACAGATTAATTGACAATGAAAATAATCGTCAGCTGCAGCCCCTAGTCAACGTGATCGATTACGCCGACTAATCGCGGCAGCCCTACGTTGAACCAAAAGAGAATAAGAACCTGAAATCATTGAGCAGAGTCAGCATGCAGTGGATGGTGCTCTCTGCATGCTCTGTGTAGTGTCTGTCTTGTGTCATGTTGAGTTAATGCTTTGTGATTCATGACAAATCAAATTGAAATCACCTTGTCTGCTTTTTCCAGGGGCTCAGAGGGGGCAAGAGAGAGAATCTGTCTCTCTTCTTCTTCTTCCCACCCGTCTCAAAGGGACACACACACACACACAGAAAGACTAAACACAGACCCTGAGGTGCTTTAAATCTGAAGAATTGACAGATGGAATCAAACAGTGAGAACAGATGAAAGACAAGACACAATATGGCTGATCTCATGAATGTGTGCGGGTATACGATCAAAGCTAATCTCGCCTTTCCTCAAGGCAATCCCCCAACAACACAATGTCACTGTTGGCGCAGCAGGAGCTCGAGTTTGAATACGCTGCTATGATTAGGTTTGCAATATTCTTCAGATGCCGGGGAAAACACAACGCACAGCACTCCCAATCTGGGGAAGGAAACGCCTCAAGCTGAACAGATATGGCTTTTTGAGACCTTCACGTGCTGGATTTTTGGCAAATTGTGACTTAAATGACAAGTGGAAACCACACCCAAGTTTATTAGGGCTGGCAAAGTTAACACGATAATAATGCATTAATGCAAATTTGTTTTAACGCCACTAATTTCTTTAATGCATTAACGCAACTTGCGACATAGTAGCTTGTCAAGAAGGCGACTAAATAACGCTCCAAACTTATGCTAAATTTTGACGAGGAAAAATTCATGGCCATTTTCAAAAGGGGTACCTTGACCTCTGACCTCCAGATATGTGAATGTAAATGGGTTCTATGGGTACCCACGAATCTCCCCTTTACAGACATGCCCACTTTATGATGATCACAGTTGGGCAGTTGTTTTGTTGCCTGTTGGGCTGCAGTTTGCCATGTTATGATTTGAGCATATTTCTTTATGCTAAATGCAGTACCTGTGAGGGTTTCTGGATCAATATCTCTCATTGTTTTGTGTTGTTAAATGATTTCCAGTCATAAATATATAAATCCATTTGCATAAAGCAGCATATTTGCCCACTCCCATGTTGATAAGAGTATTAAATACAAAGACAAATCTCCCTTTAAGGTACATTTTGAACAGATAAAAAAATCTCTTAATCGCAATTAACTATGGACAATCATGCAATTAATTGTGATTAAATATTTGAATCAATTAACAGCCTTAGTATTTATACATCATGCACACCAATAGGCAAACAAGCTTTATGATGGCAACCTGGTGGTTAATGTTTTTTTTCACTTGCCCGACGTCAGTTTTTACTCCCCCCTATACAAAATGTTTTATTTATTAGTGGATATGAAATAACAACAAAGACTGAAGTTATGTTTTATCCGCCTTGCTGTCAAGCTTGCTCAATACATAGTTGGAGATCCACTAACGCCACCCAACTAAACTCTTGTATCCAGGTTAAATGCTCGATTGCAGTTCAGCTCATAAACTTTGTTTTTACCCTCCGCCATTTTCTCGCCAGTGCCCGATGGGTACTGCACATGGGCAACTCTCAACAGAGATGAGAACGAAGCGACATGGCTCAGCTCAAGAAAAGATGATGTGTTTAATTACTTTTCGGGCAAGTGAGTTGCTAGATTTACTAGCCCGATATGGCATTTTACTTGCCCTGGATGTGCATATAATTAATCTTCAAATTGTGACTTAAAAACATAATTCTTGCCTCATTGGAGGACACTTGGTGGTAGCCTTGCGGACATGACATTTCATCATTTCAAAGTGCTTTGAGTGGTCAGAAGACTAGAAAAGCGTTATATAAATGCAAGTCCATCTACCATTTATTGAGTAAATAATGAAAAGGACATAATAGATTTGCAAATCAGATATTCATTTGTCACCCTCTCATCCCTGTCCAGTAATCTCAGGACGCCCCGCAGGTGATTCAGCACCGAGGTCGGGGACTCTTGAGCTCTAACGTGTGCACATAAATGTTGATGATTCAAACATTGCCACAGCACAAAAAAGGGAGGAAAAAAAAGATGATTGATATTTGCTGTGACTTTACACAGGACTTATATCACGTCTCCGTTCGTGACATTTCTCTCAGTAAATGACGCCTTGCAGGTCTGCTGAGATCTATACTGCGAATAAATCTCTTGCCTATCTGTCTACCACGATGGGGGTCTCGGAGATACTGGACTCTTCGCCTTAATTTAGGGTGATTCCCTGAAAGCTATAAAGTACAGAAAAGGGAGACTTATATGAGCAGTATGTGACTAGCATACAAGAGGAATCGACCACAGGATTTCAGGAATGGCGAGGTCTGTTATTGCACTGCAAGCTTTAAATAAACTTTACAAATGTTCTAAGTGCAAAGTATTTTCTTTTTTTCCTGTTTGATATGTTGAGTTGTGCCATTTTAACACCCTTTAATTGCTTTTTCCTGTACTCTGTGTTCTCTCCCGTGAGCTACTATAATTATATTGTTGGTTTCACAAATGATCCTCGAGTTGATGATTCATTCTTGGATGATGTGACAGCTTTTGTCTTGTGCAGCCAAACCCAAACACTGGATGGAATAACAAAGGTTTAGCCGGCTTCTTTTTACTGCACGATTTTAGGCCGACTACCAAGGACACCATGTTATAGTATAATCCAGGAATGAGCTGGCAGGACAAACGTAGAAAGTCAGAGCAGGTCTTCTGTAAGTTTTTCCCCTCTATCCGACGGTACTACATTCTTTCCTGTGATACCATTTTGATCCCACCAATATGAAAGTCCCTTTTCTTTTGTTTCTCTCCTCTGACAGTCAGAAACTCTGGACTGGTTGGGGTTTAGTGTTTATATCCTTCAGTAGAGTGAATGCTTTATTTTGTTAGATTGAAGATTGTCTCCAGTTGACAGACAGAATTTATTTACTGTACTTTATAGATATAGCAAGAGTAAACCATCTTAAGTCTATCAAACACATTTATAAACAAAAAAAACCTGGCAAAATAAATAAAAAATACATGTCCGAATCCATGTTTACTTGAGGTCATTCATTTTTTTTGCTACTTTAAAGTACTTATGCTCCACTAAATTTAGCAGGCAAATATTAGACTTTATATTAATACCAATTTATAATCTTAAAATTAATCATTTTATTGATATTCATATAATTATTGATATTGATTGATTTTATTACTAATAATTTTATCGATATTCATATAATTCGTAATACATATTGATCATTTTATTATTATTAATTATATTGAAACTAATTTAAGTATTACTATTTATTGATAATTGTATTATTATTAATTATATTGATTTGCATATGATTATTAATATCTATTGATAATATTATTACTTTTATTGTTATTAATATAATTATTAATACCTATTGATAATTGTATTATTAACAATTGTATTGACATTAATACAATTATTAATACCTATTGATGATTTTATTATTATTAATTGCATTGATATTAATATAATTTTAACATCTATTGATAATTTTATCAATAATAATTTTATTGATATTAATAATTGTCTTTACTGTTTTCTTATAACCAGACCTGCTCATACCTGCATCCCCAACACCAATAATAACATATATAGTATAATAATATAACATTTAGAAAGGGGCAATTCTGCATAAGGAGTTTAGTAGTAGTAGTAGTTTTGCTCTTCATACTTAATGTACATTTTGCAGATAATACTGATCATGTATACTTTTACTAGAGTACTGTACATTTTTGTAATACAGAACTTTTACTTGTAACAGAGCATTTTTATAATGTTGTATTTTTTTTTTAACTTTTACTCAAGAGTTAAGAATCTGAGTACACATGCAAAACCCCTTGGCTAGTGTGCCAGTTTCACCAGTGAGAATTAACTGGTAATGTAGCATGAAGAAGAAGTACTGTTGCTATGGTTACCTGCAGTTTAATATACCTCGTGCACTGAATAAAAACAGTGGATCAACTGTTGACTTATATGTGTTTGAGGGGTTTACTGCTAAACAATTTTTAGAGACACCTGCTTCCCAAAGAGAAACAATTGTTTTCTGTAGCTGCTGCACATTTGTTAAGAAGTTCATGATAACATTTTATTTATTAGGCTTAAATTAGTAATTTAACGTTGTTCTTTTACAGGTTTTAATATATCAGAAAAGGTGATTGGACAGTAATTACATGATCTTATATTTCATTTATCCAAGGTCATAAATAAACCAAAAAAAGCTGTACATTTTGGACACAGTCTTGTTTTTTTTTTATTGACCCATACCATCTAATAAATGCTTATTTTGACCGAGTAACAACATCGTCTTTATATTTCTGTTTCCTTCTCCCTTCTTTCTGCCACGTCACCTCTCATATAACACACCACTATTTCACAATTAGCAGGGCTGCCATTGAAAATGTGAAATCTTGTTTCTAAATCTGTCAGGTTACCTATTCTGAACCATGAAACATTCCACATTGCCATTACATAACTGACACTTCGGCTACAGTAGTAATCAGCATGTACAGATCCAATTGTGACCGATCGTCAACCAGCAAAACTAATCATCAACAGAGTGAAGTCAATCAAAAAGTAATCTCACAAATGAACATTTCAGATATATGGCATGCGCTGTAACCACTCGGCTAGCAAGGCACCCAGGGTGTATGATTGACAATCAATCAATCAATCAGGTTGGAGCAGAGCTGAAATCAGCACACACAGATGACTAGGGCTGTCCTCAACCAAAGAATGTCTTAGTCAACTAACATGTGCAACATATGATTTTGTCGACTAATTGATCTGTTAAACTGAGTTTCTTGTGTTTGCCAAAGATGTGACCAGTCGCACAGAAGTTTGTTAAATAGTCACAAAATTGAATTTACTGATTTGTGTACGTGATAGTCAGCATGATATCAATTCTGATGTAATCCACATAATTGTGAACCGGGAAGTATAAAGAACGGTGAGGGAGGAGGACGGGATAGATGGGTGGGTAAAAAAACCCAGAATCCAACAAACACAGGACTTTCACTGGTGTTTGAGACAGGTGTTTTGTTTCACAAGTTACGTTAGTGACGTTTGTAGTGACGTTTGTGATATGTTTTCCATACTGATGTTACGTTGTTTCTGTACGTATTTTACTTAGGTTAAAGGTACTATATGTAACTTTCAGAAAATCCTTCTTATTAATGACACCGGTGGCTGTTTAGTGAACAGCGTCCTGTTGCTCATGCACATGCTCGCAGTCAGTAGGCGTGAGCGATCATCCTGGGCATCGGCCAAAACAGTGACGGACATTACATTACAATCATATATCACCGTTACTATCTGTAGTGTCCAGACACCATGATACTAACTAGCTTGCCATTTGCAAATTACTTCATCAGCTAACCGAGAAAGTCGGGGAAGGTCTCAGTTTTTAAGTTAAATTACAATCTGTTCACACATTGGCATACAAGCAATTAATACATGTAAATTGTTACATATAGTACCTTTAAATACTTATTTTGAGGCCAAACATGACGTTTTATCCTAAAACTAACTAAGCAGTTTTGTTGCCTGAACCTAAGTGAGTGGTTTTGTTGCCCTCTGCTGTTACGGCACCTTCAAACACGCGTGTAATATTCACGCCTCGGCGAGGCAAAACGTGACACTGACACTCTATTCCCCTGGTGGATAGGCAGGTCTTTTACCTGCTTTGGCGTGATACCGGGTTGCACACACACACACACACACGCACACACACACACACACACACACACACACACACACACACACACACACACACACACGCACACACACACACACACACACACACACACACACAAACACATACATGATTCATACAGACCAGCAGGGATTAGATGCTCTGATAACATGAGACAGATGAACAGTATGCTTGCTTGAAACATGCTCTCACATCACCTTGAAGCATAACAATAGGGCAGAGAAGGCAGCGATCAATAGTGAATGAATTGATTCATGAATTATTCTGATTATCTATACAGTTTTCTGTTTCCCCACACAAACGCTTCAAGCTATTCACCTCAAATTCCTGCAGTCCAAAGTGCTTCCTTTACACCAGAGGTTTAACCGTCACTGTAGTGGCATAACATGTTTAAAAAGCAACATGGCACACTCACTGATCTTAGATCTGCAGCGTTTTATCAGCTGTTATCAAAGCTGCTTTGAGATTTCTCAATTTAGCTATACTTATAGTGTCTGATAGTTCTAATTTCTAATCTGTTCTAATGCTATCCACTTTTTTCAATAGAGCAGATCCATCTTTGAACAACCAGAACACACTATAATTTATCTAATTGTAGCTTGGGTAAAAAGATATGGGTCTCAGATTTATTGGATCAAGTTTATGAGCTATTAGCTTCGGGCTTCGGTGCGTGAGCAGCCTCTATATAGGCTTAGAGGGATCTTGTGATGCCGCCACGCACACCGAGGTCAGAGGTCAGCTCATCAGTCATGAGGAGCGTGCTCCAAAGAGCCCGACTCACATCGCTGGGTCGCCTGAGTTTAAGCAGCTAGACACACACTTACACACACACACACACACACACACTTACAGCCACAAACACACACATAAGGGGGGGCTCTTAAATGCGAGTGAATAGCTGTCTAACGACCTCCTGCAATCACATCAAATGGCTCTTATGCTGATTGACTATTAAAGTGCTGATCATTATTTCTTCTCTAATCAACACCAATTTTCAGAAACAAGAACTTTGCCACAGATGTCTACTCTTTGCTTATCTGTTCTTCTAAATGTAACTTACTTTTTTTTGTTCATTTTAGCATATATTTAGTATCTAATTATCTTTGACTTATTGTGATCTACTCTCCATCAGCTCTCCATTCTAGCATGTCACAGATTTAACACTCAAAATTAAGTAATTTAGTAATTTTTAATGAGTCTGTGATTTCACACAGAAGCAATTTTCTAGCTCATTTCTAGCTGACAGTTGTGGATTTTGTCAGCTGCAATGACGCCTGTTGCTCGCACATTTTATCAGCTATAGAGAGCTGCAGGAATGAGTCCTAAAACCCAGAAAGGAGTAAGCATTTTTGAATGGGTTTTTAGATAGATGCCTGAAATAAGGTCTGTGGTTAACACAAGCTGAGGAGATTTTAATGTTTTGTTCTATGATATAAAATACGTCAGTAAATTCCCCACTTGTGAATTTTGAAGCTTTTATATGTCTTAAAAAAGGCGGTTGCTGACAAGTGGCTAAATAAGAGCAAAACGTCATCACGGTAATTCGTCCGCCTTTTCAGCCTCGTTGTGTATACTAGCGTTCATGGTGTAGTTCGTTTATATATTGTTAGCTTTTTACTTCTGACGAAAAAAACTTAAAAGTGGTGTTCATTTGTGGAGATTATCTTGTTGAACAAAACGTGTAAATATCACAAACAATTGTTTGCCACAGAGCTTTTTTTATGCAATAATCCACCAAAAAATCTCGTGTTAGTATCTGCGTAATCAACAACACGCTAACAAATTTGTTTGTGCTAACAGAACCCCAGGATGGTTTGGGCTATAGAAAAACATACTTGGATAAGCAACACAGACTTATGTTCATATTTCCAAACAGTATGTTTCACTTTTTAAGGATTTAAGGATGAGGAATAGACTACCTGTAATGTCTAACACAGGTTTTAGTTGTTGGAGTGTAATCTTTCCCAGGACAGAGCTCCTAACGTTACTCCAAACTCTGAACACTGAAGCAATATTTCGGCTCTGACAGGCATATGCAGTTAGTTAATTATATGCCCCATGTCTTTGGGAATAATGCTTTTCTACTGTAGGTAGTAGTAAGTTAGTGCTTTTGGTTTAATTAGGTGGCTTAAAAAATGACACCACCACCCAAACTCTTTAAATGCAGGATATTGCTTTTAAATAAGCCCCAAACACAAATTCAAAGCTTGAATTGCCTGACGTGCCCATGGTTGCTAACTATGATTAGACAATCACTGTTCAGGGGTGGAGTCCAGAGAACGGAGGCTGAGGCTGAGTAAATCGCTGTTTTTTTTTGTTTTTTTGGCAGATTTTTTGGGGCGATGTTTGTCATTTTATTTGCTAATTAAATTGTCTGCCTTCGAAGAACGAGAGCCGCTGCTCAGCAGGCAGGGAGAGAGACAGCGATGGAAAACTACATATTAAATATGAAATATTACATATTATTATATAATAACACACACACAAACAAACACACACACTTGTGCGATTATATATCACCAATCACCGGTTGTTGGGCTGACAATGGCCCATTTGAAACATTTTAACGTATCGCCCAACCCTGGTAAAAATATCAAACATGTGATGCTAACAACTTCACAAATAGGAGTATGCTGCTTTTCTGAGTTTCATATAATTTTAAAATCAATAGGCCTACACTACCCAACACCGAGTGTTCAGACCGAGGGTACGGCTTCACGGTGTAAGGAGATTGGTGTCAATGTTGTGCTTTACGAATACCGCTATCTATAAATCTGTCCAGGAAGACAGACCGCAGTGTGGGGGCAGTGTTGTAGTTACAGAGGAAGTTTGAGAGATTTGGTCCCCACAGCAACTGTGCGTCGTGTGTCTGCGTCTCTGAGCTATTGCATACTGACTCATACTGGATAAGTGTGTCTCTAAAAGCCTCAAATGTAAACATTATATAAATAGTCCTTTGCAGTGCTGACAGTCGTTTGTGTGCCCTTCCTGTTGAAGACCTCGTGGAGGACTTCCTTTAAAGACGTTAATGTTTGTGTCATTTAACTGAATACCATCTCAACACCTCAACTGCTCCACTCAGAAACCCTCACTGTTCCCAGAAACAGTAGAGCACATGATGGTGTATCATTTATTTAGCCCTCTTGTACCTGAGGATTTCATGGATTGTTACATAAGTTTTCATTTGTATATAGCTTTCAGGTTTATTTCAATAAGTTGCAACTTTGGTGTAAGGTGCCGTCTAAGCATTTTTAGTAGTGGTAGCATTTTTAGCCATGTTAGCGAAATAGCTCCATGGTTAGGTTCGGGGTTGGAAATAAGAACCAGCCACCAGCCACCAGCCAAATACTGGTCAAATATGTAAGTGGCTGCTGGATTTGCTTCACTCACCAGCCAAAAAAACAATGGTAATCTATAGTAGATTTTGTAATCTACCAGCCACAGTGGCAGGTGGACAAAAAAGTTAATTTCCAACCAATTAGGTTTGTTGGTCGGTCCACCACTTTGGTCCAGACTGAAATATCTCAACAACTGTTGGATGGATTGCCGTGAAATTTTGTACATTTCATCTAGTGTAACCGTCAATATTTCACTTGGTCCAATACTTTAGTTTATGACTTAACCCTTTACCATGCCGCCCTCCTTTTTAGAAGGGTATGGGTGTGGGACAGGGGGTTTTTAGGGGGAGATAGCAGGTCAACAGTAGATGTCACATAGAAGTGGTGTACATCATCTGACAGCTGAAAGCGTTATTATCAAGTTAACTTTGACAGCCTGAGTTTTCACTCAACAAAACGCAGACTAGCCAGGCAGAGGCCATTGTCAACACTCTAAACAAGAATCTAAAAGTAAATATTACAAGATAACTAGGGATGCACCGATACCGATACCAGTATTGGGTATCGGGTCCGATACGGTGCTCATGTACTCGTACTCGCAAAACGGCTCCGATACAAATGCACCGATACCACTTTACAGCAGCACGATGTTAACCTATCGTCACCATCTTTCTGGTCCTCACGCTCCACCTCCCGACGGTGCGGTCGAGACGGGTCGGTGGTGCGCCCGACCCCGCTGAGCACAGAGAAGTACTCGTATGGGTACTCGATATTGGCGAGTACCCAAATGTAAGTACTTGTACTCGTACTCGGTCTGAAAAAAAGTGGTATCGGTGCATCCCTTAAGATAACCAGACATAAACGAGCATTATGAGATCTTCATTGCTGCCCCTCAGAGTTGAATTTGGCTGTGCACCGTTTGTGTCCGCCTCTCTGTGGTCAAAACCTGATGAAGGAGGTCACCTCATCAACTGTTAGATCTATTTTTCCTCTCAGAGAACACAACGTGTCAACAAGTCAGAGAGCTGTGAATCAGTGTCTGAGACACGAGGAGCCAGACTACCAGGTGTGTTAGATTTGACTCGGGCAGACATAACAAAAGGCCTCTCGCCACAAAAGATTTGCAACTTAATGTTGCTGTTAAACATTTTTGCGTCAACGCCAGAATGAGTTGTAATTCAACTTATCGTCTTGGATGGTCTCTCCCACGCTCCCTCTCTGGTTTTAATTTGTAGCAGCACATTGCTGAAGCTATCAGTAGGGTTGGCATGGTACAGAAGCCTGAGCTATAAAAGGCTGATTAGAGGTGAAGCAAAACAGTTCTTGAAGTACTACTTGGTGTAAAAGACGGCACCTCAATGAGTTTCACTTTATTTCCTTTCTTGAAGCTCAAAAGAAACACAAGATTAAAAAAACACATAAAATCAAACCGTTCTGTCATTAAAAGTGTTGAAGGCACAAATGATTGCTTTTCATAATTAATCTTTGCTTTTATGAGTGACCATTCATGCTGCTTCTGAGTTTTTTTTTATTCTTTCTCTAACTTTGTTGGTGGCAAAAAGTTGGAGGAGAGGGCAGCATAAGATATTATTAGTTACTAATAACTAGGGCTGTCAACCGCTTAAAATAGTTAATCATGATTAATCGCATGCTTTTCCATAGTTTATCACGATTAATCACAAATGTATATGTGTATATGTAATGGATATTCTAAAAGTAGTAACTAGAATACTTTTCTGTCGTATACGACAGCATCGACTTTGGGGGGTTAAAGGAAGATTTATCAAGTATTTAATACTCTTATCAACAAGGGAGTGGACAAATATGCTTGTTTTATGCAAATGTATGTTTATATTTATTATTGGAAATCAATTAACAACACAAAACAATGACAAATATTTTCCGGAAACTATGGGTGTAAGAACAAATCGAAAATATTGAATATCACAATATTATGTTTTATGATACTCTACTGATTCTCAAAAACACTGTATTGATTTTTAAGTAATAGTTTACCGAGATTAACTTTATACATTTCTTTATACTAAGACAGTTTTCCTAAAATTTGATTTAAAAAAATCGCAACATATCATCTTGCTTACAGTATCAATCAATCAATCAATCAATCAATCAATCAATCAATCAAACTTTATTTATAAACGTTTGATTGATTGATTGCTTATAGTATCGCAATATACTGAATCATAACCCCTGTATCATGATACGTATCATATCACCAGATTCTTGCCAATACACAGCCCTAACAGAAACCTGTGAAAACTGCATTTAGCATAAAAAATTATGCTCAAATCATAACATGGCAAACTGCAGCCCAACAGGCAACAACAGCTGTCAGTGTGTCAGTGTGCTGACTTGGCTATGACTTGCCCCAAACTGCATGTGATTATCATAAAGTGGGCATGTCTGTAAAGGGGAGACTCGTGGGTACCCATAGAACCCATTTACATTCACTGATCTGGAGGTCAGAGGTCAAGGGACCCCTTTGAAAATGGCTATGACAGTTTTTCCTTGCCAAAATACAATGTAACTTTGGAGCGTTATTTAGCCTCCTTCACGACAAGCTAGTATGATATGGTTAGTACCAATGGATTCCTTAGGTTAGTTATGTTAGTTTAATATGATGCTTTAAGACTGAGCCGCTACAAGCTAAAACTCGGTGGTGCGTTAATGCGTTAAAGAATTAGTGGCATTAAAACAAATTTGCATTAATGCGTTATTATCACGTTAACTTTGACCGCCCTACTGTTAACATCTCTGAACTTAAACACAACATTTCTATGTTGTATTCTGCTCATTCTTTCCATTTATCTCCTTTTGTTATTGCAGGAGTTTGTCATTGGCTTGCAGTTAAAACATGTCACAGGAACTTTAAAAGCCACTAATTTACATCCATGCTGCTCATCAGCTATTCTACAGCCTGCCATTTTTACAGCCTGCTGTCCTGAAGCACCGTTTTATTTTATTATCGATGCTGTAAAGACAAAAAGATCCTCTGCAGCCATTGGAATTGATCTCAGCGTTGATAATTCCTGCATTGTTTTCTCACTAATTATCTTCAACCGAAGCGACAGTGAACGCATCAATCGCCGCTAAAGACACGGTTTGCTCTTGAGGTGAAAAGCTATTAAACTTTGTACCCAAAAAAACAACTTCATCTCAGGGGAGGGTTGTTGATGTAATAAAGCATCATCTCTATTCACAAACACAAAAGTAATTCCGCTGCTTTATGACAGCAATAACAAGGTCTCGGCCGTGACGGTGACCATGACCACAATGAGAGTTGTTATTTTTGTTTTAGCCAAAAAAGTGGGTTGCAGATATTCACATACAGTCATGTTGAAAGCTTTTCCCCTCCAGTTTCATCAGTCTGAATCAGTTTGACTGACAGCAGCTCTCCCCACTGAGGCTTCAGACTGAAGTATCCTGATAGGTGACGGTGCTCGGAGGCTTTCTTGTTTACACACAGGCGAGGATGAAAAGAGCAGATATACTATTGACAGCTGGTAAATATTTTATGGAGCTGTTCTGTGCCGTCTGACATTTTCTCTTGGCCTCTTCATCTTTTGAGTATGTTGTACAAAAAAAGCAGATTTTAAAAGCTGTTCCAGAATGATTTATCTGACATATTAAAACGTGGACACAGACTGCTGTCACGCACATTATGATTCTGGACCCATCCTTCTATAAATTAGCAGGAGCATTTGCCTATGAAAGTGGTAGTTTTTTGAGGACAAAGTCATTGTGGTTATTTAAGTTTTGTGGCATTTTGTCTTTAAAAATGATATATATGCCCCTTCTAATTAAATCCCTTCCCCAATGTAGCAGTTGGCAGCACAATTTACATATTTGTGTCACCTCTACAACTTACAGACCAAACTTTTCCCCAATATTTAATATTTAAGATCCACAAAGATAATACTGTATATAAATAAAAAAATATGGAGTAATTCTTTACACTAATTTAATTAATCAAACATTAATAATTTTGCCATTTCAAAGTCCATAACTTGTCTATGAACCCAGACCTTTTGTTTTTAATAATAAGGGCAACTGCAACTAACAATTATGGATTAAGCTAAATTTTTACAATTAATTGATTAATCATTTAATGTATAATATATTAGTTTTGAAAAAGTGCCATTTTTAAATAGCTTGTTTTGTCCGACGATCAGTCCTTAATCCAAATATATTCAATTTACAATAAAATATTTAATCTCGATTAATTGCTTGATTGTCCATAGTTAATTGCGATTAATCGTAAATCAACCACACATTTTTTATCTCTTCAAATGTACCTTAAAGGGAGATTTGTCAAGTATTTAATACTCAAATATTTTTATTATCAAATATTTTTATTTATTCTTTTTATAATTTTTTTTAATCAAAGCACTTGTCTAAAAAAAAAAAATACAATAATTTATTTCCTAATCATTTGAATTGAGTTTTTATGCAAAACCCGACCATACATGACAATAAAAAAGTACAGTATAGTACTGTGTAGAGTACCCTCTCACCCTGAAAAATAGGGCTCCCCCAGAGACTACGGTGTAATTCCAACACTGTAATTTAACATGCATATAATGTTTTTTGTGTAAAATATATCGAACGTTGAATGACATCAGATTTAAAATGTTATTCCTTCATTTTTCATAAAATTTCTGAGTGTCAGACAAAAAAAACACTTGCCTGCCACAGTTAAAAAAGTTAATTTCAGACACTGCGTTCTTCCCCAATGAACAACATCTCATATGTATCCCATGCACATGGTGCAGATGGAAGAAGAGCAGTGGTGTTGCTTTTGTCGTTTTGACAGTACAAATGTTAGTAATTATATGATGATGGTGAAATGCTGGTAGAACAGAGAAAGTAACATCAGGACTGACCTCAGTCTTGGCAATATGGCGACAACCGTATAAAAGTTCAAAGTTTGGACAGAGTGACTCTTGAGAGAGCAAAGCTATTTCAGTGGGATGCCAGGACCGATTCGTCACATCACACGCAGTCGGAGATGACATCGATTAGACGTACGACTGATTCACAGAAAGCACGGTGGAGGTTATGACTCGAAACCTGTCAGAGAGACTTCTTCTACAGTGCAAAGTCAAAAAAAGCTCAAAGTAGGAAAAGTTGGAGGTTTTAATGTCATAAAATCCATCCCCCCAAACAATAATTTGATCTAAAAATGCCATTTAAAGCTATATTCTGCAACACTGAAAGCTAATTTCTCTGTGTGTAAGTATGCATATAATCTCACTTTGTAATTCCCTCCAGACGTTGATTTTTTGGAGAGAAATGCAGCTGCTCCGCTCAGAACAACAAGGATTCAAAGAGAGCCATAAAAGCTATCGCCTGTTCAGCAGCATATTAGTGTGTTCACTGGCTTGTTTGTTTTTGAAGGAGGAAAAAAAAGATTATCCTAATATTTTTCAGATGGCTGAGCAGTTTATGATTGAGTCTTGTAATTGCTGATGTTAAGTGACACCCCATTGCTTTCAAGATGGGGTTTAAAGCGTCGCAACAAGCAACGCTACCTTCGAGGCAATTAGGAGGACACACTTCCCTGAATGAGGGGGAAGCACGCGGACAGCCACCAGCCAGGGGATTCGCTGATGTGGTGTCTGATTTTTCCTTTTTGTAAAAGGCTGCGTCAGCACCGGCATGTCACGATTACATGAAGGGGTGGAGGTGGGGTGTCCTTACCAGCCTCCCCCTAGTGGAGGCAGCTTATACATGAAGAACAACAATCAACCGTAACAAGTAACAGCTCATTTGGGGAATTAAATGGCCAAATTCACTTTTTGTCTTCCATTCTGACCTTTTGAATTTAACCAAAGCAAAAGCAAAAACTGCACCCAAATGTCCAAATGTGCCATTCGATTGGTCGAGTCATTAGAAAGCAGCAAGATGCAAGTTTCTATTAGCAGCATCCATCTACAGACCAGAGGACATGCAATGACTTGCAGGGATTTGCACAATTCCCCATGCATCCTCTGACCTCTATCTAGTGTGCTTAAGAAGGTCCCCTGAGAAAAGCTTGACAACCTCATTCACTCACTTTATTACCATGGGACTACGTCGCATCAGCTGCAGGACACTAATTCATAGCTGGGCTACATTTTGCATAAGAACCTAATAAATTAATTTTTAAAATCACCACTACAGATTGCCTACAATAGGAAGTAACTCAGCTCCAGAGGGCTGTGCTGTAGAAGGGAGAGGGATCCAAGAGACGCAAAATGAAGGAAAAAAAACACAGACAAGCCTTTTCAAAAAGTCATTTCCTTGCACTTGGACCATATAATACAAAGCTAAGCCGAAATCTCTTTTTTTATAGATTGAAAGTCACATCTGTATCAAATACCCTGCAGGTTTAATGGTGGACCGTGTAAGCTGATCCTCTACATTTATGGAGCCTCCTAAAAAAATTCAAAGAAATCTCCCGGAGCTTGGCTTAAAGGAAGAAAAGGCCACGCTAGACAGAATAACTCCTATCATCTGAATCTCTGAGAGGAGGAACATTTAACAGAAACAGAAAAGGGAACTGGAGAAGATACTTTTAGTTTGTATCTATGTTTGGTATGACACAGCTATTAACCCTCTGAGACCCACAATAGACCTGTTTTAGTCTTTTTTTAGAGGGGTACAGGGGGGTGTTTAGGGGCAGATAGCTGGTCAACAGTAGATGTCACATAGAAGTGGTGATCATCATCTGAAAGCTGGGAACCTGAAGATTAATTTGAGATGCAGCTCAGCACTGTGTGTCAAGTTGTTCTATAAATCAGAAATAAACATGAATTAATCTATTAATTAATTAATTAAATGTGTATATGGTTTAGAACATTATGATATAAGTTTATGATGGTCATTCCCATGCATACCATGCTTTTGACATTTCTGCAAGAATTGCATTTTTGGGCAATTGGATGGCGAGTACTTCTGTTGTGTAAACTGCTCATAAACCCCCTTATTAAGATAAGATATTCCTTTACTAGTCCCACAGTGGGGAAATTTGTAATATTATTGCCAATCTACCTAGGAAAGCCATCCATCCTCTGAATGCTCTAGGTCTGTAGTTTGTGGCTGTAAAGTTTCATGAGGCTGTGATTATCCTAGAGGTCACAACAGGTCATTATACAGTGAGGTCAAGTTTCAATAAATGGTTTCACTATAATGAAATGGCTCCTTTGGGGACTAACATCATCACACATGAATACAGTTGGGCTCATTGGATCTAGAAGAGTCTCAGCTTTACAGTGATACCCAATTTATGTAATTCCAAGACTGTTTATGGACAAATATGCAGAAATATACAAAAACACAATTTTTAGAATAAGCGCAAATAACACATTTATACTGCATTCAAAAAACTGCATGTGATTATCATAAAGTGGGCATTTCTGTAAAGGGGAGACTCGTGGGTACCCATAGAACCCATTTTCATTCACATATCTGGAGGTCAGAGGTCAAGCGACCCTTTTAAAGCCAATAGCTTTGGAGCGTTATTGAGCCTCCTTCCCGACAAGCTAGTATGACATGTATACCAATGGATTCCTCAGGTTTTCTAGTTTCATCCGGCGGGTCTCAGAGGGTTAATGAGCCCAGCTGCATGGAGAACGATTCATCTCAAGTCATTAACACAACCCTGGACATCAGCACTCTGTTTACTCTCCAGTCTACAGAGAGGACACGCACCTAGAGGTGAAACTCCCCCCCGCCACAGCAAAGAATGACTGCTCTGTTTACAGTAAAGACAGTCAGTGTCTGATATACAGTCACCAGTATTATCTTGTGATTAAGTGCCGCCAGCGAACAATCCACGCAGCTTCCCTGCTTTGCATTCATTTATCATGACCCCATTTCCAGAGTACATTTCAAGCCACTCAATATTTCATAAGAGTTGTAAGAGAAATGTGTAATATTTACTATCTGGCACTGTGGGTGAGCGTTCCATATTAAAACGGCAATCCTGGCAAAGGATTTCATCACAGCTCTTTTCTGTGACAAATAAAATCATCTTTTATGGTTTCATGTTTATTTTCATATTTATAGTTTTTGGTTCACACGCAGTGCAAATGCAATATGGTTGACTGAAAAACAGCTTTTCACTTGTGAAGTGTTTTCACTGAATGTTGGTCACAAAGCAACATATCTACATACGATGCTTCATGTGATATTGTACGAAATGTTGTGTTCATTTCTGCTCCAGTCCTTCAAAGAAAAACGTCCATCTTCACAGGAAACAACTTGGTTAGGTTTAGGTAACAAAACTACTTGGTTAGGTTCAGGAAAAGATTGTAGTTTGGGTTAAAATAACTCCAGAAGTGGCGTAACTTCAGGACTCGAGCTTAAGGATGTCCTGTCGTCCTGGGGACGAAAAAACATAGTATCGGGAAAGATGAAGACTCATTTTGGGACGAGAGTTGAAAGAAAAACACCTGCTGGAATGAACGGCGATAAAAATGACTGCATGTTTTGTAGCACACAGTTGGCAACATAAACACACACACGCAGCACATGCCGTCGGCCTCCGACCTCACAACAGTCGCAGCGGCAACGGGGAATTCAACCCAAATCAACGAGGTAAGCTTGCTAGTATTAATGTTAATGTTACCAGTTAGCTAACGTCACACTGTTTGATGTTAACGGTAACGTTACAGTTAACGCTTGCTAACGAGTCAGCAGCCGACGTTTGCATTTACAGCGAGTGAGCTGACGATAACGTTATGTTAACTATGACAGGTCAAGACTCTGCCACAGCTCAAATCACGTTACTAATGTTAACCTACTTATTTACCTACTTACTGCTCTCTCTCTCTTCGTCCCCTTTGGATAATGAGGCTGCAATGAGATCTCTCCATCTCATTTTGTCCGTGGCAACATGCTGCGTCTCTCCACATGACAGGAGCATCTTGTCCAGCAGCAACTCCTCCAACTTTAGGACGCACCAGCTAGCAGGGCTGGTTCCATATGCAAAATCTTGTCTTCTGACCAAATGCTACTTTTTACACATACAAAAATATATATACTGTATATATATTTCGATTTAACTTATCTGCATTTTTAACATCAAAATCAGAACAAACATGCAAATTATAAATAGCTAATGTTAAAGGTCATTTTGAATGATTAACAAAAGATAATGTAGAAAAACAAAGATTTTAAATTCGGGAAAGTCCACATTCATTTTGGGACGGTAGTGAAAAAAAGTTAGTTGAGAGCCCTGATAACTTAAGTACGGGAGTTACGTGACAAATAAATCAACGTTGACTTCCGGTTTCACACGAGGGATACAAACAGCAGTCTCCTGGGAGAAAGTCTAGTGTTTTTCGACCCCCCCATCCACCCCGACCTCCTCCCTACTGTACGTGGTGTTTGTCACTCTTTATACTTCATGGTTCACAATTACATGGGTTACATACAAATTGATTTCATAGGATATATATACGAATTACAGTGCATTACTCTTAGTAGGTGTATGAGACCAGCCTGCACAGAGAGAGATCTGTGCTGGATCAGAAATTACTAACTATGAATAGTTAAGTTATTTCCTCCCAACACTCACTAAGTCCACATGCAGACACACAAACACACACTTCTATCGCTGCTGTGCATACTTCCTCCTGGCTGATCATCATACAGCCCACTCCTCCACACAACCTGCCTCAGGCCTCCCTGTCGGCCTTTCCTCCCTTTGACAGAAACTGGACCTAATCAGAGTAGCCACCTTCCTGCTGCACGTGGTCATGCGTCTCGGAGCATCACCCGCCAGCCGAGACGGCACAATACCCACGGTGCTCCACAGGAGCACCTCTCGCTCGCTCACCCACGGTCAGCGGGCGAACGTGCAGCGTCAAGATAACATGGCCATATGTTCATACCCCTCATTTCCCCCACCCCACCCCCCGCTCTGGAGAGATTCTCCATCACTTCAGCCGTGGTGTGAACTGTCACTTTACCCGTGGCGTGTGCGTGATCCATGACATTTTGACACTTTGTCAACATAATTGAGGAAGCTGTCAGGTTGGCCCCTGAATCACCTTTCAGTGATGTGTGTGACCCCCATTGATCCACCGCTTCATGTGCATATTGACCCACGCATGCACCGGACTCCAGGGACACACTTAGGCTCTCTGGCTGCCATGTACTGTAGCATGAGGAATCGGCAGAGCAGAGGGGAAAGGCAGAGTATCACAGTTACAGCATGTCCCATACACACAAGCTGTGCTGACACTCGCAAGACCAAGTCACCAGTTACAATACTGGTTTGTCTTTACGCCTGTAAATGTTACAAAACCAACAGTTCCCACTAGTTTACTGCTCAGTGACGTAATGTCATTGTAGATTTAACAATAATGTGGACAGTTTTAATTTAATTCTGATCCACGATCAGCACTGAAAGTGTTGATGAACACAGCTGGGAGGTGGCCATAAAGTGCCACAATTGCCATAGTGGCCTGGAGCAAGCCAATCTGCTCTTTGTTGGCACTCTTAACCAGCACCTGTCCTGTCAACAAAATGTTTATAGGCAAATGCAATAGCGCTGCACATAATGATGATTTTCTTCATCAATCAATCTTTTTTTTTTTTTTTTTATTAATTAGTGTATACATCGTCAGAAAAATTTGAAAAATTGCAGATCACAGCTTTCCGTAGCCCAAAGTTATGTCTTTAAACAAGCTGTCAGAAGGCAAATATGTTCAATTTCTAGTGATATTTAACAGAAAAGCAGCAAACTGTCACATTTCAGAAGCTGGAAGCAGCAAGGATTTGGCATTTTTTACGAGGGCTGTCAAAGTTAACGCAATGATAACGCGTTAAATGCAAATTCGTTTTAACGACACTAATTTCCTTAACGCATTAACGCAATCGATGTTTCGGACGTGGTAGCTCAGTTTTAAAGCTAGAGTGAAGATACTGGCATCAAATGAAACTAGAAAGAACTGTCATGGCCATTTTTCAAAGGGGTCCCTTGACCTCTGACCTCCAGATCAGTGAATGTAAATGGGTTCTTTGGGTACCCACGAGTCCCCCTTTACAGACATGCCCACTTTATGAAAATCACATGCAGTTTTGGGGCAAGTCATAGTCAAGTCAGCACACTGACACACTGACAGCTGTTGTTGCCTGTGGGCTGCAGTTTGCCATGTTATGATTTGATCATATTGTTTTATGCTAAATGCAGTACCTGTGAGGGTTTCTGGACAATAACTGTCATTGTTTTGTGTTGTTAATTGATTTCCAATATTGAACTAATACATACATTTGCATAAAGCAAGCATGTTTGCCCACTCCCATGTTGATAAGAGGATTAAATACTTGACAAATCTCCAAATGTGTGATTAATTGTGATTAATCATGGACAATCATGCGATTAAATAATTTAATCAATTGACAGCCCTAATTTTTACATGATAAATTACTTGAATCAATCGATTTTCTGGAATCGATTAACTGATTGTTCCAGCATTAAAACTAACCATTTATCTATTTAATTATTTTCTCAATTAATTGATTAATCACTTTGGTTATAAAATATCAGAAAAAAAGTATCCATCAGGTGACATCCAACGGTCCAAACCCAAAGATATTTAGTTACCATATAACATATATGACAAAGGAAAGCACCAAATTGATAATTTTTTTCAGCTCTACACTGTAGATTATGCTTCTAAATTAGCTTTGTCTCTACCACTGTATTGATGGTACTGTTAATACTAATATTATTGTGTTTATATTCTATTTCATTGACCAAATACTCTCAGAACGGAGCAATATCAGATGACGCATGTGTGCTGCATGAATGCAGTTTTCTCTTCAGTTCATTTGTGCATTTGACACAATGTCACTTCTGTTTCCTATGTTGTTTGTTTGTGTGAATCCAAAATGAACCTGCAGCACATTCCTTGTCGGTGGACCAACCTCTGGACAGGCGGAGTTGGGAGAGAGGAGATGAACTCTCACAAGGATGCTAATAAATGAAGAGGCAGAAATAGAGAGCGAGATCATGTTTGCAACAGAGAGAGAGAGAGAGAAGTTTTTAAAAGGCATTAAAAGGCAGGGTGATTTCACTCATGAGGGAAGTTGAGCGGAGAACTAACAGGAAGTCTTTTCCCTCAAGAGGAAACCAAGTGGTGTTACTGTAAAAGAAACTGACCTTGTGGCTTCTGTCGGGAAGGAATGCATGCAGAGGAGACAGACAGGGAGATAAACAAGAGCTCATACAGTATAGAGGATCACCCTCCGGTGCTCACACACAAGCTCTCTCTCCCTCCCTCTCTCACTTTCTCTCTCACTCGCCCACTTACTCAGTATCGTTTCATCTCTCTCTCTCTCTCTCTCTCTCTCCCCCCCTCTCTCTCACACTCTCAGTCGCTGTGCTCTGACGGATGGGGATACACTGCCAAGGAGGACTTAGGGGCGAGAAGAGAAGTGTTTCTTTTCTTCTCTGGTGTGTTTTCTTTCCCTTCCGCCTGGCTTCCCTCATGAGCTGTTAATTCCAGCCCCGGTCCTGAGGATGAGGGGGATCTATTTGTGAGGAAGGCGCGACAAAAAGGAAGAGGAAACAAGGAGCAACAGGGTGGTGAATTCTGCGATACAGGAGTGAGCGACAAGACCTTTTTCTTTTTCCTCCAGGCTCCAGCAAAGGTTAGTGAAGGAAAGCTGCTTATCGTTAAAACAAACACTGCCTGCTGTCATTGTTTTATCCTCTGTTCTTTACTTTGTGATCTCTAACGAGACATTTCTTATTCAAAGCTTTTCATATTCATGTGTACCTTAGTGTCTATTAAGGCTTAAATGAAATGTCCTCACAGAGCAGTTTTAATTGAGGACATTAAAAGTCCTTTAGTTGCATTTCTTTTTCATATGGTAAGTCAGGTTGGTTACTGAAGTTTCGCTCTAGGTCAACGCGACTGTATAATTTCCTAAATGTATACAGTATGGTTCTCAGGTGGAGTCTGTCCTTTTGGTGGAGATAGCAGCGAGTGAGCAGCAGGAAGAGGCGAGGACAGCTCGCTCTCATCAGCCGTCACTTTACACAGGAGGCAATTAAGCGGGACTGGCAGCCGACGCTGCCGGTAACTTGGAAACAGGCGTGTGGGAGACGCATGGTGGCACATGATAGGATTTAGGAGGGTGGGGAAGAGAGAGAGGAGCAGAGGAGGAAGGAGATTCCCTTTGTTCATTCACACAAAAGCCTGCTCCTCTGTGAAAAATCCTGTGTGTCTGTGTGAAAACTGGCCTCAGGGGCAGCAGCTCATGATTTTGCATGACAGTGAACATTGTTTTCCGAGTGTGCGTGTGTGTGTGAGTGCATCTGCACAGAAAGTGTGTTAGTGTGCTATGTGTGTGGCTGTAATACATCCCTTGGGTGTGTATTGGAGGTAGTGAGTCTCTTAGGTGAGCCCTCACGTTTAATTACCACAAGTGGAAGAAATTATTCAAGCTTTAAACTCGTCAGACAACGGGAGGATGGGAGGAAAACAATCATATTGTGATTCCATATTGTGATTCCTGGATGAACCATTGTGTAATTTCTATAATGATTGGATATACGCAATGAATGAGTTCCCTGAGGACTCTGCCTTTGTTCAGGCTGCATTTATTTACAGTATGTGATCGGAGAAAATAATCCTTGAACCCAATAAAGACCTATCTCGCTCACCGTTTTGTCACAAAGCCTTCTCGCAGCCATTTTTCAGCGTTGGTTAAGATAAGCGTGCCTGGAGACGGTGAGGTTGGCCTCTGGCTCCTGGGAACGAAAGGCCTCTGACGCAAGCTGATGAAGTTTTTTTAAAGATTCACTGTTGTGTGGGGGTGGAGGGCAATTTGATTAAAAATGCATTAAAGAAAAAAATAAGGGTATTGTGTTCTCAGTGTAAACACAGGTGGAGGCACATAGGGCAATTATTCTGAACCGTGTGTGTTTAGACACAAAAGGAGAGATCTTGCATAAGCGTAAGCCTTTACCGTCCATTAATATCAGTGACAGTTAAGTGTTGGTCTACATTCTGCAGGATGTGTTTATACAAAAACCCAGACCGTGAAGAATCTGCTTTTAAAACAGATCATTCAGCAGCAGATTAGCGCAGTGACCGTCCTCGCTTTGTGTTTAGTCTGGACTTTGTTTTTGTCACATAATCTCAGTTAGGGGAAGTGCCGGTGAGGACACCGGTTAATAAACTTGTGTCACCAATTACACCGGACATTTTACAAGAAAAGACGACGCTTAATGTCTGTAGAGTGCTTACTTTAATCTTTACCGTCAGGTGGCTGTGTCTGGCCTCTCCGGTCAAGCTTTCACTGCGGGGCCGCAGGTTTCTACCGGGCGCTACTGCGCCGTGCACACCGGCTGTGAACGCTCCGTCCTCCACACGGCGATTGCCTCAGCAACGTTATGGTTCCCTTATAGCTTTGGTTTAAATCCGATAGCCAAATAGGCGCTTTTGTTTGTCGCTTTGACATCAAATCCTGCGCCATCGTCTCGTCTGTCAACTCTCTCTCATCCCGTGACAAGTGTGTGAAATCTGACTCCTGCTACTCTGAGCTGAGTCTCCGTATGGAGCCGACACTTTCACTTTCAGTTTGCAGCGTCCGTCGTCCGACTATGTATTGATAACACGGCGCTGATACGCCAGAATGAACTAAATGGGTTTTATTTCTTTAAAAAAAAAAAAGCAAAACAACGGTGGGGCAGTGGGCAAGACATGTAATCGATGTGTGCACGAACACAGTGTAACTCCGGCAACATTGACTACCGCGGCAAGCCTAATCTCAGTCACCTATAGCAGTGACCGAGCATAAGCGAGGTCAGGACAGTTGGTTCTGGCCGTCCGTCATCAGTAGAGGGTTGTTTCCTGTGTCACCTTGTCTCAGGCACACACACAGTACTTCCACACAGGAGCAGTTATAGTGAGTCCATCAGTGGCTCGCTGACTTTCCCGACTAGAAGGAGTCATTGACATTGTGAGGGTGTTGATGTCTGCTCGGTGCACGCATTAACTCGCACGTACAGTAAACACACTCACATTTCCCCCCCAGGCGCAGTATGCACCAATGCACACATGCATGCACAAAGGCAGAATAATACTCTCACACTAACACCAGGGGAGGCGGAGCAGGGAGAGGCGTCGTGACCGGTCGCTTGGCAGAAGCCCTCAAGGTGAATTTTTTTTGAGTGAGGAGCATTTCAAATTCAGAACAGATGATCAAACTGGTGTCGTACTGTAGCTGCAGAGTAGCTGGCGGCACCAGATGCAGACAATCTTTTGGCAGAGGAAGAGTTTTTGGTGCCTGAATCTCGAACATAAAAGTCAGAGGCGAGGAGCTGAAATTAATACAACTGTGCTATCGTCATCTCACGGATGGTGCTTCTTATCACGGTTCAGATGAGGCACAAAAAAAAAAAAACAACCTCCCAGCTACACAGAGCGGCATTTTCTGTCACTGCACACATATCACAATCCAGCCGTATATCTCGGCGTATCTGAGTGCAGACAGAGTAGGTTATTTAGGGGAGAGCACAAACTGAAACTGTATTTCAGAGTCTAGTGTCCCCAGATTTATCACACACAAACAGAATTTCTGGCCGGATATTGAACATTTTGTCAGCCAGGTAACTGTATATCCACAAATTTCTCCGACTAACAGATAGCTTATTATCTACCATCCAACTAAATCTGTATGGAAAAACCGAAAACTATTTACCAGCTCTTTATCACTTATGTACAGTTACACAACAGCTTCAATAAGCATTTCACAATCTATTATTTTTAACTCCTAATAAATCTTATATAATCCCTTTGTTTTTGCCTTCCACCCACTGAAATCTGAAATAGATACATATATTTTGAATTTGCAAACAAGACATCCATAGTGAACAACACAGAGAGACAGAAAATTACTTCGTGTCACATCATTTTTGCCCTGCTTGTTAGTAAATAGCCTACAACTACGTTAAACTCTGTTTATGTCATGCTACTAGCACTACTAGCTACTGGCCGATAGCCGGTTGTTTGGGAACATTAATACATCCACCACGGTACAGGCTTACAGCATACAGCCAATGGATGTATTAGAAGATAATAAAAGTGATGAATTACAGCCAACATATCCATTATTACAGCCGTATACAGCTAGCAGGAAGGTGGCAGAACCGGACATGTCATATGAGCGTGCAGGGCGGTGCAGTTCCGTGGATGCACGTTCATTATAGTGAGGAAAATTTTACAACATTTAGGACATAATGATGTAAATGAGATTTACGTTTTCGTACTAGGAAGTTAATTTATCTCGAAAAAAATTATCCTCTGATTTACAGACATCTCTTTATATATTCATGGCTATGGATTCATTGGCATTTACAGCCCAAAATTGCAGCAGCGCTAGCGCAGCGCTAACGGCTATTGTCAACCAAGCACCAGAGTTTCGCCTCGCACGCGATAGAACATCGAAAGATGTTGACGAGAGGTTAACGTCACACTTCCTTAAAGTGATATCGGTGCCGTTGTATCGGAGCCGTTTTGCGAGTACGAGTACATGAGCACAGTGCATCCCTATTCAGAATAACTGATGTGTGAAAGCTCCTGAAGACATTGAAATATTTCTTCTGATTGTAGGGTTGCATGCCCTTTGGGGTTTTATCCTTTAGCTGTGTTTTAAAATAGCGAACCAGCACAATTCAAAAAGCTAAAAAGCTAAAAAGTGAAGCACGGAGATACATCGGTTTGCACATCTGAACAGAACAAAGGCTTTTTATCTGACTTTCTGAGAGCACTGGCTCCTCTCACCCCCCACTCACCAAAAAACATATTGAACAGTTTCCAGCCGAGAGTATAACTGATTAATAACACCAACAGCAGCAATGGCAGCCAAATAATTACATTCCCCCAACCCAAAATAAACAGCAGCACGTAGTCACTCAGCGTGCACAGAAGTGTCTTGTTTTCCAATCTGCGGTGCGGAAAACGCTGCATTCATTTGGGTTTATCTGGTCTGTCATCGTGACATCTCTCTCCCCAGGGTTCACGCTGAGTTCCCCCCTGCCCTGGGGTTGGCTCTGTATGGATGTGTGTGCATGTGTGTGTGTGTGTGTGTGTACAGTACGTGTGCTATAGTGTGTGACGTGTGCTTTAATTTGTGTTGATCTCTGTATGTGTGCTTGTTAGAAAGAAAGAGTTAGAAAGAGAGCAAGTGTGTTTACAGCTGTGTGAAGGTGAGAATATAGAGAGAGGCTGACAGCAGGTTCCTTGATGAAATGTTGATGTTGCCTTTGATGCCGGTTTCTCCTCCGTATCATATCCACCACACACACACACACACACACACACACACAAACACACTGTCCTTACTCATCAGCTGCAAGCGCTCTCTCCCTCCATGTGGCCCTCGTGCACTTCAACGCTGTAACCATTAGACGCCAGAGGCAGAAAGCCAGCTACCACTTTGTGCCATTATACTGTCAATGCTAATATCAGCAGCCCGGCTCCACGTGGATCCGTGCGTCCTGACCCCCTCTGGGCGCACTGTAACACTTCTGCCACACAAGTGCAGCTGATAAAAACAGCCCGATAAATGTTTTCACTAAATCTAAATGTCAATATGTCGAGGTGGTGCATTTATTTTTCCTTCTCAATGTGTGCATGTATACATTGCTTTGAGCTTGTGTTATTTCTTTGGGGGGGGGATGTTTTTGTTTTTTTATTGGCGTCAGGAAGGCATTTCCTCTTTTTGTGCAGCTACTGAAATGAGAGGCTGAAGGAATAATCAAATAACGAACACGCTGTTGAAATTCAGACACAGGTTCAGGCTGTGTTGAATGTTAATGAACTGTTTGCTCTGTGTGTGTGTGTGTGTGTGTGTGTGTGTGTGTGTGTGTGTGTGTGGTCAACACTAAGAAAAATTACATCGATTCCGACTCCTTTGAGGCTTTTGTAGTATTGACCCAGTTGAAACTGTTCAGTCACACATGAATGATTGTTCACGAGGGTGAAAATGTAATACTTGGGGAAATCAGAGTCTGGGCCTAATTATGCAAATTAGTATTTATGCGTATTGTTCATTCCCAATGCTATAAATATAGGCTAAATAATAAGCCCCATCTGTATATTGTACTCCTTTCAATGTAATGGGTTTTTAAAAACCTTAATTGAGGGAGGAAGGTCAGGGGTCTTTTCTCAAGGGGTGACTTTGAAAAAGAGAAAACACCCAGAGAATAACCATAATATTGATATATTGACATTTAAATCTTTATGCATGACCTCACACTATGTCAATTCTCATTATTTGGTGTCTGAACTGTGACCAGAGCAGCTATTCCACGTGACCTCCTCTTTGAGCTCCAGTTGATCAGTGTTATATGTGACTAGTAGTGACTGGACACCAGAAAAACAAGAATGATGATGATGATCATTGCATAAATGTGAATCTTTGTTTGTCTCGGAGGAAATTTGAACTATTTTATCATGTATAATCTAAAGTTACAGTGGTTTCACCTACATACGAAATATTGCCTGCTGCTCAAGGTGACAATATACTAGAAATGGAACAAAACCTGCACAAATCTAAATGCGGAGTTGTGAACAAACCGGTGTAAATACAGTATATATACAGAGTTTAATGTCAACTCACGCCACATAGCAGCTTTCAAATTTCAGAGTCAACCAGCAGTGGAGAAATACACAGATCTTTTACTAACAGTAGTAATACCCACAATGTTAAAATACTCAGACTAAACTTAACATAAGTAAAATCACTGAAGTGCCATTATCAAGATGTACCAAAAGTGTCAAAACTAAACATACTCGTTATGCAGAATGATTCTTCAAGTGTGAAATATTATATATTAACGCATTAACACAACTTGCGATTTTTAGGTTCTAACGGGCCCATTTTCAAAGGGGTCCCTTGACCTCTGACCTCCAGATATGTGAATGTAAATGGGTTCTATGGTACCAACGAGTCTCCCCCTTACAGACATGCCCACTTTATGATAATCACATGCAGTTTTGGGGCAAGTCATAGTCAAGTCAGCACACTGACACACTGACAGCTGTTGTTGCCTGTTGGGCTACAGTTTGCCATGTTATGATTAGATAATATTTTTTATGCTAAATGCAGTACCTGTGAGGGTTTCTGGACAATATTTGTCATTGTTTTGTGTTGTTAATTGATTTCCAATAATACATATATACATATATTTGCATAAAGCAGCATATTTGCCCACTCCCATGTTGATAAGAGTATTAAATACTTGACTAATCTCCCTTTAATGTACATTTTGAACAGATAAAAAAAAATTGTGATTAATTGTGATCAACTATGGACAATCATTAGGTTAATCGCGATTTAATATTTTAATCGATTGACAGCCCTAATTATTATGTAGTATGTTACAGCTTTTAATTTTATAAAACGTGGAAACACTTTGTATGAACAGGTTATTTCATTAGAGGGCAGCAAACAAAGCTGGGTCAAAATAGTTGAAATTCAGACTATTGTGGCAAATGAGCAACAAGTTGTTTTTGTCACAATTTCAGCTATTTTGCCTGCAGACACAGATGTAGATGTAATATGTGTTATAACTCATCATTTAGAGCTTCAACTCACAAGTGAAATGTGTATACAGTAGTTATATGCACCTCCAAGGGAGGAAATCACAACTTGGCACAAAAAAAGGCAAAACAACATCAGTAGAATAAGCTTCACGCCTCCAAATCCAAAGCAGACTAGACTAACTGCTCAAAACAACGTCCATATAAAGCCATACGTCTAACTGACCTCCCTTACTGAGGCGTTGTAGGGAGAGAGCAGACGCTGGCGACAGCAGAGATGCACGGTGAGAGGACGAAGGGTTAAAGTCGGTGTCAGACGCTGGCTGTTGATTACAGAGCCGGAGGTGCAGCAGAGCCTCTGTCACTTTAGCTTGGCCGTGGTACATGGAGAAAAAGCTTTTATCACCAGATAAAAGGAGCGTGTCAAGGTAACGGCTTAAATGCATCTACAGCGTCAACAAGAAGTGGCAAGTGAGAGGACTGAAGGCAGAGCTGGGCACGCAACCTCTGGACGTTTTGATGATATGTACCGTTATATTGGCCTAGTTCAGGGGTCAGCAACCTGCGGCTCTTCAGCCCCTCTGCAGTGGCTCCATGTGGATTTTTTAAAAAATGAGTGGAAATGAATAACTTTTTTTTTTTATTACATTTTCATTTTTATTTATAATTTTTTGCAGGTCTATGGTACGACGGTACGACGGAGTATTAGGGCCACATTGAGGAAAAAAATAAATCTGAGATTTCGAGAATAAAGTCGTAATATTACGAGAATAAAGTCAAAAGTTTATGAGAAAAAAAGTCGTAGTATTACGAGAATAAAGCCATAATATTATAAAGTAGTAATTTTACGTGTTATTTAATTTTTCTCTTGTAAAGTTATGTCTTTATTCTCGTAATATTACGACTTTTTTCTCATAAAGTTATGACTTTATTCTCGTAATATTACAACTTTTTTCCCCTCAATGTAATACTCCGTAGTACATATGCACTTTGGCCCTCACTGCATTAGACTTATATACTATATACTTAGACTATAAACTGTGTTACCTTCATCACAATGATCAAATGTTTTGCGGCTCCAGGCAGATTTATTCTTTTTATTTTTTTTGCCTAAAATGTCTCTTTTGATCGTAAAGGTTGCTGACCCCTGGCCTAGTTGAAAGCTCAAAAAGCTAGTCAGTGGATCTTTGAGTTGAGATTATTTTGTCACATTGACCTTAAAACAAAACTTTGCTCATCATAACTCAAAGTGCAGGTCTGTTTTATGTACTCAATTTACAAACAATAACCTTTTACAGCTTTAAAATGCACATAAAACCTCAATGTTTATTTTAGCTGTTTATTCAACATTCCTTGAACTGTGTATAAAAAAAAAGCAGTGCATCTTCCTCTGAAAGGTTCTGATAGACTACCACAGTACCAGTAGTAGTCATGAGCAAATCTCTGGGGTTTGTCGTTCTCGCTCAAAACAATGCATTATTTCTCGTTCCACCGGTTTGTGGACGTCATCGTTAAAACAGGAGACACAGCGATGCTGCCGTCGGTACGAGGCAGGAGAAGCATTAATGTGAATAAAAGCTGTGTGTGTCTGTGGTAGATTGGGCTTTCGTCTTTTAAATCGGCTACCCCTGAGAGACTGCTGCTTCACATACTGTAGTCGAATGGCACACATCAGAAAATCCTCATTACAGGGGGGTGTAAGCTCAACTGTTATGTGAACATTTGCCTATGCAGCACCGAACATACATGTGCTCACCATGCTGACAGAAATAATGTGTTATTTAAAGACTCACTATAATCCACGAGTCATTATGGGCTCAAATGACTGTAATTTTTTGATTCGCCATGTAATATAATGGCTCACTATAATCCCTCTCTCCAATAATGACTAATAATTTAAATAGACAAGATAATCACGTCCACATATTATCAGTGAATAACAGCAGGTAACTCCGCCATTGTTCTTCTGATAATAAAAAAAGCCATTCAGTCACATATATCAGCACCTTTTTAGAGGAGACTTCAGAGCATTTAGCACACATTTATAATATTAGAGCTTAGAGACGAACTCACTGGCCTTCAGGGAGCATTTCAGGACATTTTAGGAAGTTATTATTCACAGGAGATGCGCCAAAAATGATGCAAACCCGAGTTGAGTTCACTCTCCGTGGGTCAAAACCAGGACAGCCTCATTAATGAGGTGCAATCCCACTACGACGGCCAGTCAACCAACACTTCCAGTAATGATTGCTGGAACGGCCCACAAACGGTTCCTTGCATTTTAAGGTTTTTCTAACAGGCCATATAAACAGGCTGCCAAAACACCATTAGTGTTTGGATGTGTGGAGCAGTTGTGGAGTATTATCCGTTCCCATCTGAGGTATTCTTGGCAGTAACAGCGTGACTGCTGCCCTCTGGTGACCTCTGGGACCTCAAGGTGTACGAGAGCCCTCCAGGTCTCTGCGGTGTATCTGTCACAGCTATTTCTAGGCTAGCAGTTGCATGGGGGTTTGATCTCGGGTGTTAAACCTCTTAAGACAGACTATTGTACTGGAGGGTTATCTGAGGGTAAACTGACACCCTTCTCTGAGTTCAGTGAGCCACTTTTGGATCTGACACACTTGTAAAAGTCACTGTGGAGTATTATTTCTACTGATATTTTCAGGCAGTGGGTGGACATGAGCAACATGATGCACTTAAAGGAACAGGGTCTTCTAATGACGTAGTAGGTTACATCTTATAGCTACATGTATTTAGCCATTTTTATCTTAGTCTTTAGGTAGCCTAAATGTCACTTTCTCTCCACAGTTTATTGCAGTTCAGTTTTTAGTCTTTTGTTGGAGGGTTTGCCTGCAGCCTTTCATCTGTGTATATTAAAAGCAACCCTGTCTCCTACAAAGTTGTGTTCCCATACAACTAAACTGCATTCATTACGTTTCGAGCGAAACGTATTTTCTCCCGGATTACGGTCACAGTTTTAAACAGTCTTAAAAGACCAGTGTGTAACAATTTGGGGGATCTATTGGCAGATATGGAATACAATATAAATAAGTATGTTTTCTTTAGTGTATAATCACCTGATAATAAGAATCGGTTGCACCGCCATGTTTCTACAGTAGCCCAGAACGGACAAAACCAAACTAACTTTTCCTGCTTGGGTCGGAGCTGATAACGTCGTTACTCGCTCATGTCGCTGCCGCTCTCTCTCTCGTGCTTCACCACTCACTTCCCATGTACACACACACTCTACACACTGACCTACGCTACTCTTACAACAACTGGCTCTAGAGTGGGCCATTCGCGTTTTTGCGACGGCAACTGTAGCTCGCCAACACGCTTGGCACACGGGAGAGGTTTCAGTTGGTTGCAATCTCCTCACCTCACCGATAGATACTGCCAGATCCTACATACTGGACCTTTAAACACGTGGTTAATGTCATAAATTGAAACAAAAAAAAAATTTAACAATATAACTGAGTTAGTAAAAAACAACATGGTTTGGCTTAAAATGACTAAAACATTGAAACAAAACAAAACAAAAACACAACAAAACTACTTAATTAGGTTTAGGCAACAAAACTAACATTACTGGGTTAGGTTACGTTTCAAACGGGACACGAACAGCGGTCTCCTCGGTGAAAGTCCGGTGTTAGTTTGACCCATCCACCACCCCTCTTGGACTTTCTTGCTTGTTATACTCATTATCACACCACGTAACTTTTAATAATGTTATTATTCTACGTAACTTTCATTAATGGTCGCTTGATATACTACTGTACGTCATCTGCTCTGCACGTTGCTTGTTGTACTACGTAATTTGCACACGTACAACATGCATTTGTGATACGTCAAAGACAAACGTAGTATGTTTCCTTCCAAACGTAACTGAGAATGCGTTTTAATTGTATGGGAATGTAGTTTTTAGGAGACAGGACTGATTAAAGGTTATATTCCTTCTGTGCCATAAGTTTATCCAGGATTTTAACCAAGGTACATGTTCCAAAAGAGCAACTTCTAATACAAGAATGATCATTATTTCTTTAGCAGTCTCTTGCCAATATGAAAAAAATTAAAGGGAAAACCCCACTTGGTATAAATGTCAATCACAAAGAGTAGAATCTTTTATTGTACATTTCTGTGCAGGACAAAGTGTGTAATACTTTATATATATACCTCACATTAGTGTTTTTACTATTTCAGGCTTATTTATTGTTGTTTTATTAGTATTAAATATCATGAGATAACTGTTGGATCATAACATTATATTTTTGCGGAGAGCCAACTTTGGTGTAGTGTTGCCTCACAACCACGGTGGTCTGGGTAAAGCTAGAATATTAATGCACGCCATAGGGTAGACAACAAAGATTCACAACCTGCTGTGTTTCAGCTGCAGTTTTGTCATGCCTAACTGTCCCATGTCATGATTTTCTCTTTCTTCATTTTTGAAATTCCCACCAGGCTATTTGTCTGCTGGTATAGAAGCTATTTTAAATCCAGGGTCAGGCGGAGGATGACACGGAACGTTTCCAAGAGAAACCAGCTGAGCCCAGAGTGGGGTGTTAAAGCAAATCCAAACAAACAATGCTGGCTTGTGTCTGGGAGATACTGTCCTGTCTGTCTGCATCACAGACACCAAATAGTCGACAGGAAAAGTCTCCCAAACCCCGCAGCCAAAATAAGTCCAGTTATTCCGCATGAGTCACAGTCCCACTACCAAAGAAAACTGAATTTGAGTGCCAAAGCGCTGATGCGTTGACAGATGAGGTCTATGTGTAGCCTGCAGGCAGCTCAAACCTTGATGGAGCTGTGAGTGTTGGGAGCTGCAGTGGAATAATTCCTGGAAGACCAACTGGGGCCTTGAAAGTGACTTAACTGCGACAGCTACTGTATCTCTGTGAGATTTAGGAGTCAAACTCAACAACAGCCAATCCTCTGAGTCGCTTAATCAAAGCAAAACTCTGGCTGCTAGAGATGCTGCTCAGGAACAGCAAACTCAGATCAAAAGTAGTGCTGCAACTAAAGCTTCATTATCAGTTAATCCAATGGCTACTTTTTTTTGGATTAATCAATGAATCGTTTAGTCTATAAAATGTCAGAAAATTGTTATACTGACATTTTAAAATTGCTTGTTTTGTCTGACCAAAAGGTATTCAAAAACATTTCTAGAACAGTTACTAAGGGCGCTTTCACAAGCCATAGTCCGTTTGGTTTGTCCGAATCAGGGTGAAATTTATGCTTTTGATTCGGTTTCACAGTGCTCAAATTAAGGTGGACCAAATTTTTTTTTAAATTGCTGAGGGGAGTGTATAGAGTGCTACAGGAGTCCTAAAACCTGAAAATGAGTTAGCATTTTAGCACTTCCGGTTCCCTCTGGAAAATACAGTACATCATCCCTGAAGCACTCTATGAAGAAGCGAATTTATCTTTTTCGTCTCGAGAGCTGCAACTTCTTACCAGGGAATAGCGGACTTTGATGTGTTGCTGTCCAAGTTTTTTCACTTTGACTCAGCACTGTGGGCATGAATCCCTTCTCCTCCAGTTTATCTCGAATGACTTTATAAATGTCACTATTTTTGTGGACGTTATTTATCATATTCTGTATGTTCTCTTCAGCCCTCATGTTAACCTGTTGTTTATCTATGTCCATCTCAACAAATGCCCACACAAGCAGTCTGTGTTTTGGTTCGCTTAGAAACGGTCCTAGACCACCAATCGCAAGTGGTCTCGGACCGGTTGTTTTGGTCTGCACAAGAGTACGATTACTGCGTTCACAACTGCGCAAACGAACCGCCCCACAGTTCAATTAAAACATACTAAATATTGTCTTGAAAGTGCCCTAATTGGACCTTGTGGTGAGACTGGTTTGTCAACTGAAGATTGAACTTTTGATCTAAACTTTTATGGGCGAGAAGTGCTTAGAAAAATGGAAATTTTAACATTTACAAGCTTAATTTACCCTTAATTTGAAGCAATCCCTTCTGGGTTTTTTCATGTTTAGGTGGCTGAAGAGGCAAAACTACATGTCATGAGAAAAAAACTGAAATTAGAGATAAGGACCTTGGACATTATCTTGTGAGCCTTTGTATGGGTCTGATGTACAATCCCGTGACAATTGGGCAAACTTCATGTGCTGAGAAAAGTCATGTGATGCAACTGAAAGCTCCAGAACAGCTATTAAATGGACCTTGTGGTGAGAACTGAAGATATTCAATTTACAATGATATTTAACCAATTAAAGCAGCAAATCTTGACATGTGAAAAGTTAACTAATTGATCAGCTAATAGTTTTAGTGCTAGTCAAAAGAGACTGAAGCTAATCACTCCAGCAGCTTTTCCGGTTGTCTAATTTAAGGTTGTATATCTTAAATATCCAGTGTCACATGTAGCATCAAGTGAGCTGGATTAATTCATACTGTATCACATGGAAACAAGATATTTTTTAGATCTGCATTATATTAAATGGGGCTCCAAAAATGTTCATCCCCAACTGACTTTGAGACCTTGATTGTATAATGAATTCAACTTTATTAGACTCCAGTAGATGTCTCATTAGCTGTCTCTCGTCTCGCCGCATGCATATATTTACTGCCAAGCAATAAGTTACTTAAGAAACTGTTAAATTCTCATTTGGTCAAGAATAGACTTTCTCCTGTCAGCTGCTGGATGATTCTAATCACTGGGGAGTTCTGACGTGTTATAATTACCCCTTTTCACTCTTTCAATATATGTGGTTAAAACTTGAGAAAAAGCAGGTTTCTTTCCCACCCCCCCCCCATCACCTCCATAGTTTTGAAGCTGAAATGAGGCTGGAGCACTGAAGCTGATGCTGGTGGAGGTTTATTTCCAGCTGATTCTGAAATATCAACTAAAAGTCTTACTACAGTATTTTGTCCTAAGCAATGCTTTCCTATTTCTACCAGGTATTTACGGAAGCTGCATATAAAAAATAAGTTAATCAGAGTTATTATTCCGGTTAGATCTGGGGAGATTCAGACAAATACCTCTATTATTTTCCAATCTGCCTTTGTGATCCAAATTGATGATGAATTAAGGGTGTAGCCGGCCAAATGTTTTCCATCAGCGTGACATGCTCTCAGCAGGTAGAAACACAGCAAGCAAGCAGCAGATGTAAGTTTGATTACAGCTCTTCTCTCTTCTCTCTTCTCTCTTCTCTCTGCTTGTGTTAAGCTAACAAACCATTACCAAGTCAAAAACAGAAACAGACCACCCATGCAGGAAGGTGGCTGCACTGCACAATAGCTGAGCCTATTACGTTGCCGTATTGGCCAAACTTTCCACAACAAGCTCTATGGCAACCCTGCGCTATTATTCTCCCTTCTAGATGGACTGTATTCATTTCCTGTACACTACATCGTGGGTGCTAATTACTAAACATTCTTCCTTGTATCTTCTGTGACGTAAACGTCTCCCGAGCAACATCAAGCCACCAGACCAAAACACGTTGCTGCCTCTGGGCTTTATTTAGAATATTTTTATCTGGAATATTTATTCAGGTGACGGATTATATAAACGGAAGAAGAACCCCTGTTCATCAGTCAAATTTATGTGTACAGCTCTGAGCGCTCAGTGATACAGCGCAAAAGAATAAGCGGTTATTACCCTGACAGTTCTTCATCAGTTTGTAATGGAAACAAACCTGGGCTGTGCATGTTTGTAGCAGAAAAATAAAAAAAATACTTGAGACATTTGGCCGTGACTTTTTATGGGTAGTTGTGCAATGTTACCTGGATGATTAATTGATATTTCTCTTGCTACTTTTATGTATCTGTAATGTTTTGATTTTTACTATTTAATACAAAAATACACCATGAGATAAATTTAAAATAACTGAAAAGTAAGACTTATGAATCCAACCTGTCCTTTTTATCTTCACTCACCAGGTTTTGTTATAAAAAGAGCTTTTATAAAAGCTTTAAGGGCAATAAAAACCAAATGTAATGTTCATGGGATTACATTTCCTTCTTGCAGCCTGTCCGTATTAAATACAACAAATCTAATTTAAATCAGCATCATGCAGCCCAGCATTAAATTTGGTTAATAGAGGTTATAGCTGGCACTGAAGGCCAATAATAATCTACACAGAATGCATGTTATTTACAAGAATGGTATAAACTGCAAACAGTAAACTCTTAACAGTAAATAATATTCCAGTGTTATTTAAAGCAAGTTAAATTGCTTTTGACCTACAACCTACTTTGAATTCCTATCATTTCCAGCTGTAGAAAAAGATGATCCTCCCTATTGTTAGAAAAACATTTTGCAGGTTTTAGTTACAGGTTTAGATTTCACAAGTGTGCATGGTTTATGTTTGTCTATATACCTACAGTATATGTTATGGGGATAGACTGGTGTTATGGCCAAGACAAGCCCTTATTAAGTAGATAAGGTCTTGGACAGACGTGACCAATTCAGATGAAATACAGTTCTTTTGTCAGTGTCATTCATAGACTGTATATAAGAAGTGAACGTAGTCACTGTGATGTCACCCATTTGTTTGTGGACTGCCGTTTTGAAGCCTCAAGTTTGGTATTTTGTCCGTCGCCATCTAGGTTTTCTTATATACCAGAAGTGACACAAGAGGGTGGAGCTAAGTACAACCGAAAGGCTGAATAAGACAATTTTAGGTGACCAAAATATTACATTTAACTTTCATGAACTGAAAACACACTGTGAAAGGGTTAAAGTTGTTAGACAAAAAATATGGACAACTCCCAGACCGGTCGCCGTGGTAGCGACCTGTCAATCACAAGGTAGCCCTTAAGAGACCATAAACTCATGTTTACAATGTTTACTGAGGTAATAAATCAAGTGAGAAGTAGGGTCATTTTCTCATAGACTTCTATACAATCAGACTTCTTTTTGTAATGTCCATTTTTGAAAGGGGTCCCTTGACCTCTGACCTCAGGATATGTGAATGTAAATGGGTTCTATGGGTACCCACGAGTCTCCCCTTTACAGACATGCCCACTTTATGATAATCACATGCAGTTTGGGGCAAGTCATAGTCAAGTCCGCACACTGACACACTGACAGCTGTTGTTGCCTGTTGGGCTGCAGTTTGCCATGTTATGATTTGAGCATATTTTTTTAAGCTAAATGCAGTACCTGTGAGGGTTTCTGGACAACATTTGTCATTGTTCTGTGTTGATAAGTGATTTCCAATAATAAATATATACATACATTTGGATAAAGCAAGTATGTTTGTCCACTCCCATGTTGATAAAAGGATTAAATACTTGACAAATTTCCCTTTTAAGGAACATTTTGAACAGATAAAAAATGTGTGATTAATTTGCGATGAATCACAGTTAACTATGGACAATCATGCGATTAATTGTGATTAAATATTTTAATCAATTAGATAGCCCTTGTCTTAATATTTATATATTTAAATTTCAAACAGTTCAGCATTGTTTTTATGTTGCGATTAAAGCCAGTGGATCCTCTGAAGGCGTGGCCCTGGTTTACATCCATGCACGACTGCCTCAGCATGGACTTGGTCTTGTGACATACACAACTCAAACCTCTGACGCATGCTGTACTACATTACCAACCATCCAGTTCACTGCCTCAGGCTGCCACTCGTGACTCACTGACAATTGCGCTGCACACAATTCACTTCTCCATGCCAGTGATGATCATTAGATTATAGCTCTAAATCTCCCAATATGGGCTCATCTCCTAATGGAGCACTGTGGGGCTTCTGAGTGAAGCCCTAATGTCATCAAAAGTGAATGAAACCCAATTTATTATGATGACAGTCAAAGGGAGCATCAATTAGGCACAGGGCTCTTTGCAGCAGAATACTGATCAGTATTTGGATGCGAGCCCATCAGCAGACCCAGATATGAGATGCAGTCACTTAGCTAGCGCGCACTCATTCCCCGTGTGAAGTGGGAGTCTCATCTCTAAACTGTACTTCAGTCCGGATGCTCGGGAACTCGTGTGTTTTAGGGTGATTGATAACGCATATTAACACGGATTAAGATCCCACGTAGCAACAGAGAGTGTGCACTGAGGAAAACACAAACCTAATAATGAGGCACAGAGGGTGCATAAATATCAAACTACTATCATCCACGGGAGAAGAAAAAAAGGTTATGTGAATACTCAAAATGACAGGCCTAAATGTTTCACCTAAAAATAAAGTTAAGCTGCAGAGATTGTAATGTCGAGCTCTTGCCTTTACAAACTTGAAAGCTGCTCAGATAAAAGACATAGCAGTTCAAAATAAATAAATAATGATTTTTTAGAAAGCACAATAACGTGTCACAGACTTTGAAGTTAATGTTTGAACAAAGATAAGACTTTGGACAAAAATGTTCATGAGATGAGGCGCAGCATATCACTGTGTGTAATCTCCAAATAGCCCAAAATCTTCCGCCGCACTTTCCCTCATCAAACCTCTGACAGATTCGGGTCTCCTGCTGCGTTGTGATGAAAAGTGTGTCGTTAGATTCACAGTGGCTGCTGCAGTAATTGGTCACTTAATATTTCCTTCTTCTCTCGGGCAACAACAGTGACTAGCATGTAGACAAATAAACAAGCTCTTGTGTGATGGGAGTGTGTTCATGTTTTAGATATTTCCTGTCATACAGTCACAGCCTTTACATTTACTCTGAGAGTGGTAGGTTGTCATGGTCTTTATGCATATTTTAGTTCAGACATAAACAGCAAGTAGCTCCATCTGTGTCGCACGCCCGTTCAGCTGGGCAGTATGTTCTATTTTCAGTCCCAGAGAGCTATGCACTGTGTTGTGTATTTACAGTACATGTTCTGCTTCACTACCATCAGGCTCATTACACATTCACTCCCTTCTTTGCAAACAAGCCAAGTACTGTGATGAAGTGAACTTTGCCCTTTTACGGCCTGTATGGGGAGTAATGTGACAATGGTGTGACGAAGAAGTCATTGTATATAAAAACCCTTTTAAGGACAACAGCAGTAGAAAGGAATATAAATCGGTTTGCAGGGGGACTTGATAGGATGGGAATCCCTTGTCGTGCTGCACAGTCATCTGACAGTACACTGAAGCTCTCACCAGAAGTAAAAAGAAAGGAAAGAAACATAAAAAAAAAATGCCACTCTAACAAGCCTCCTGGGACCTCAGCTGCCTGGCTTTCTGAAGGGGAGAACAGCTTGTCTGATCAAAATGCTTTAAAAAGACTCCAACAGAAACAGCCTGCTGTGCTCCACGTACATATTCTGCCCATACGGTCCATAGTAACGGCTGTGTGTATATTGGTTTGGTCATGTGCAACCGTCAGCCCGTGCTGTTTGGATTATGTAAGAAACGTGGCAACAAGTAGGAGCTGGAACAGGTAGAACGATAACACAGACAGGGAACGGGATTCTCCGAGGTGTTTACACAACTTTAGTTTCCTCCAATACATCCGTGTTTATCCACGGAGGCTCAATTAAACAGGCACATATTTTTCAGTAATGCTTGACTTCACAATTATGTGGCTACACAACATATTTAGAACCAGATAGAGGCTGTGTTATATATATATATTCTCTTAAGGGTGTTGTTCAGGCAGTCTGAAAAAGAAGTACAGATCTTTACGGGTCCTCTCGAGCCCCTTTCCCTCTGGACAAACAAACCATTAACACTCACTAACATCTGGCTGTTGTCTTTAGTGGGAAAGGTCACATTTGGCATTCATTCCCGGGACAAATGACTCTGCAGTAGTCACAGGTATTTATCGGCTCCAGCTGTTTTGCAGTGATGGGAAACAAGATGCTAATTTTCGTCCCTTTTCCGGCGTGATGCTATGTGATGCACATTGAAGTGAACATACAGTATAATACATAAAATCATCAGGGATTTGGACAATTATTATAATGTATTAACGTACAAAACATGCAATTAATATTCTCTCCTCAAAGCCATCAGACTCCAGTCAGACAACAGTAATGTTACCTCGCTGATCGTCATGAAACACGCTTTATTCAAACTCAACTGAAACGAAATAAATCTCATCAAAACCCTCTTTGTTAGTCTTTCCGCTGTTCCAACAATCACCAACTCTGGTTTGAGAGTTTGAAAGAGCACAACCATCGTAACATTTTCACTGTTTATTTAGTGTTCTCACAATACCAAAATTCTGACTTCGATACAATACCCTGCCTAAATATCTCGATACCGATACTGAAACGATACCACGGCAAAAATCTAGAACATCAGGAAAAGTAATCGAATAATACATGACAGAACATCGAACTTAAAATGTTTTTTTTATTAATTAAAAATGTTAAAATGTAAAAATGTATTAATTAAAAAATGGTATGCAGTAATCTGATGTCCCCTATACTTAAGTTTATGTGATTTCTTTGATAGTTAACTTTATATTTGCATATATTTTTGATAATGTACACATATTCATCTTGTTTTTTATTTCTATTTCTCTTATAACTTTTCTATGTTTATACATATTTTTATTCTAAAATGGAACAACTGTAATTTCCCCACGTGGATCAGTAAAGTATTTCTGATTCTGATACATTTTTTTTGTTGGTAAAACAGCGCCCCGCCACAGCATCAGTAACAGTTCAGGTGGAGAGTGGTACTGCAGCATAGAAGAAGACGAGAGGCTTCCAAAACAAAAACCCACAAAACGATAATAAATTCAGATGAATTTCTGTGAGAAGTTGATGAGTGAAAAGCTGATAAAATCAGGAAGACACCACAGTAACTGTAGAAAGCGCTGTATTGTGTCGAAGTGGTGTGAAGTGAGAGAAGAGTCACTCTCACCAGACTGCTTTTCCTCTCCGTCCATTTCACATTACAGATTCACACGGTAAAATAATACTTTAACACGTCCTCTTTGGTGGATAATGTGTTTGCCGAATTACAGGAGATGCTTGGACAGATTCAGAAAAGAGGGTGAATCTATGATCGATAACTGAGTTGGCTGTTATTTCCTTGTTTATTGGAAGGGAGTTCTGCAGATACAGAAACCAACTCAGAGCGGGGACAGTGTGCCCTGTTTTAATCTGCTTTTCAACTTCACCTGTTGACTACGTCCTTCTGGTTATCACTACAGTTTATCTTCTCCGTCCTCTAAAGCAGAGCGCTGCCCACACACTCGGCCTCGCTGTAGCACATCGACGCAACTCATGGCTTGTATTAAAACACTGTTATTCTTAAAGTACCAGTATGAATAAAACGGGGTATTGTACCGTTTTTAACAGCGAGGTATCGCGATACCTTTTATAGTATCGGTATACCGTGCAACACTATGTATAACCCTGCTTCCGGTGCCGGCCAGGGCGTCCTTGACGTTGAACATGACACGGCAGAAAAAAAACCCCAGAAAGACCAGTGCAACATCGCTGGCATACTGGCAATAGGAAAGGAGTCTATCGCCTATTTTTAACGGGTTTTCCCGTGTTTAAAAAAATGGCATGGTAGTTTTGGTGGGAAAAGGGTTTAAGTTCCTAAGAACAGGATCCAAATTAGGTTCAGTCTAATAGGGTCAGATAGGATTCCACTGTATTGCTGCAGGTCTCGGGTCTGTGTTTCAATATGTGCAATACCCAAATGGATCCAAGCGGACGCAGATTTCAGATCAGATTTGATCATTTGATGATTCAAAATCTTTTCAAGGCTGTTAACTGGTGGTGCATCCTAAGGTCATTATTCTCGGGCCTACTCCGATCAGTCGGTGTGCCCCTTTCAGATCATGTTTTTTTTTTAAAAGACACGTTGGGTGGAGGTAGGCTTCTCATGAGTGCGTCCTAAATCTTGGACCTGTGAAGACTACTAATTTGGAGGTCTGCATCACCCAAATTTTCCAACCTTCTGAAAGTGACAAGCCGTCAGCCATGCAGGCTTTCTGCATTGATTAGCCAGGCGTGAAAGCTGTGAAAATTGTCAAGTGCTTCTTCTTCTTTCTCCACATTCTTCACAGCCTACTTCAATCTCACCAATCAACTCTGTATTGGCAGCAATAAAGGCGGTGTACTTTCAAATAGAGATGCAACCAATGATTGTTTTCAATATCGATTTAATCACAATATCGGGCACAAAATGACGTTATTAAATATCTTGTGTCGTCTGACCAACAGTCCAAACTTGTAAGACCAATAACAAATCGTGACCTCTCACATATGAGAACGTGGACTCATCAAATGTTTGGTATTTTTGCTTTAAAATGTTTTTGTTTTTTACCAATCAATTAATCAACTAATCATTGCAGCTTTACTTTCAAAGATGAAAGACTGAGTTCACTTGAAACAAAGTGATGCCTCAAAACAACAATAAACATTGTCGATGCAACATTAAACTGGATGTGATCCACCATTACATTATTTTTCATCACAAGCAAACGGAGAACATTGATGCTCTTCTACACTTCTTGTTTTTCGCTTCTTATATGTGGTTTCTATTCTGCTGTCAGCTGCTGTCAGCTTCTCAATAATTCAGGACTTGAGTTTCTGTTACACTTTCCATGCAGCTTCGACACAGAGGATGTTTAACTTTCTTTGCACAATCTTGCAGCTAAATCCCTCGGCAGTCTTGAGGTCATTTTGAAAGGCACATTCTGGTACTTGAGGTGAAAATTAATTCATGTTATAAATATGAGAGGTGTAGATTTTATGGTTTTGATGGAACAAATAAAAAAAATGTCCAAACCATTTTAACATACTACTTGGTATATAACTTGTGCAGATCGTTAGCCTTGGTGACTTGTATTTCAGCCACCTTTAAATTTAGACAAACCATCCATTAGCAGTCATGTTTTCAGCTCTTCTCACTGTCCCATGTGGCTGCCACTGATAAGAGCTTCAAAGTCACATTCGACCAAGGTGTTTCTTTAGCAGTACATTAACTTTGTACTGCTAAATGCAAATGGTCCACTGACAGAGTTTGTAATAAATCACCATAAACATCAACTGTTAACTAATTCATGGACAGGGACCGTTTATGTGCGGTTTCCTCAGGTACTATTAAAAGGAATAAATTTGCCAAAGAACTGGAACAAGCATGGCTAAGCAAAATGTGCCACCACCCCATTAATCTCACTTAGCATCAGCGGACGGATGGCTATGACACAGCTTTGAATGGGACAGTGATAGAAGAAGAAGAGTTCACGAACTCCCATAATGCATCATTTACAAGCAAGCTGCTCTTCAGCAGTTCTGCTGAAGGAGCAAGTTCTGTTTAATTCATTCAATATTTGTTAAAAACAACACTTTTTCTAAGAACACAATCATTTTAGTGCACTTGTAGCATTTTACTTTACTGCCAAGCACAGTTATGTAATCAATTATCTACTGGCAATTAGATGTTTTTTTGTTTTTTAATCTCAGTTCTCAGCGGGATAAAAAGTTCTGTCTTTAATGTTTTGGAGGGCTGATATAATGCATCAGTAAGCATAAAGTGTTCTTACAGGGAAGCGTAGTCAAAAGACGAAATTAGTGCTGCAACTAACCGTAGTGCTTTATTTTATTGGTCCAGTCAGTGTCGGTGGTCTATAATGTTAAATCCAGCGGTACATGTCCACCAGGTCCAGCGAGGACACTAGGAGACGCGCTGCTCCACTCAACTGTTCGTTCAAGTGGCGATCGTTGAATGCATGTGATTGGTCCCTGGTTTTCTGCTTGCTGTTTTAAACAGGAAACAACATGGTGGCCTGCTCGTAAACTCTCTGTTATTCAATCCACCAAAATCTACTTCTGAAAACATTTTAAGAGAGAAAAAGGCGATGCCACAACTGTGTCTGGTTTCATTTTAGAACTAGATCGCCTAGTTTGACAGCTTGGTCCAAGTTTCGTGAGCCGGACGCGTCACGCTGGACGGGCTCATTTGCATTTTGAAAGAGAAACAGCCAATAGAGAGCCAAAGTCCCTCCCCTTTTGGTGGACCCCATGGGACCCGATTTCAGAAAAAAATCTGAACAGCGGTCAACAAACAGAGATACATTTTTTTTAACTGCTCAGTGAACTACATCTTTCGTCTCGCACAACATACGCCACCGAAGCTAGCTAGCTAGCTAACTTAGCTATGACCACACACAAATGAAAAGTTATCTGACCTGATGTGATTTATCCAGCGACTCCTGGTCTTTTTATCAGCTGGGAAGCGAAAGAACGAGCGAGACCCACAGGAAACACACAGGCATCGTAGCTTCAGCGAGAGAGACGTCATTTACGTGACTTTTGGGTGTGTCGTCTTTCTAATGACGTATTTTCACAGTCTGATACTTCAACAGACAACAAACTGAGACTTTCTTGACGAGCAAAATTATCTTTTAAATTGAAAAACATCATATGTGTGATTGATGGTGCAAATCAAATGGAGTCCAACCAAAAAGAACATATTATTTAATAATTTATTTATTATTAGAAACATAATTCTCCATATGTTGATTTGTATGCTTGCTTGAAGGCAGGTTTCAGCTGACCTGCTGTTTCCCTGTAATTAATGCCAAAATACATACTAGTAAAGTACGGACCCGTAATTTAAACTATTATTTTTATCATCAATGGTTTGAAAAACAACATAGGCAATGAATCTTTTATCAAATAGTTAGGTCAGTCCATTAAATTGATTAATCGACCAACCGTTTCAGCTCAATGGCTAATAATTCCTCCTTTTTGCCACTATAATGTCCTATAATACATGGATAAGATGTGTCCCAGCCTGCTGAAATGACAGCATCAAGTGCTAACATTTCTCTTGTCATAAGCAGACAAACTGTTGTCACTGTAGGGATTTCACCCAGAGTGCCAATTTCAATTAAAATTGATGCCCAAGCCGTCCTATTATGTAAACCTAAGGACGGATTTCCGAAGGCATCATGGGAGCTCACTGCCAGACAAGCTGTCCACCCAGTAGGGTGGAACTTCCAGAAATCCAAATCAAATCTCTTAATCTTTCCTCTCTCTGCTTGTCTTGTTCCCATCAGGAGCCCTGACTCCCAGCAGCAGCCATGTGAGAGGAGCTGTCAACAAGCAAGAGGATGCCCACGCCCAGCTAAAGCAGAGCAGCCCCCCTCCCTCCATCCTGCTCCCTCCCTTCTTCCCACATGAGGACGAGAAGATGACTATCACCAGCCGGCAGTCCTTCAATGTCCTGACGGTCATCTTCCTCCTGCTGTCCACTGCAGGTCTGTAAAGTTTAGTGTGTGCTTATCTAGTCTGCCAGTCTGGCCCTCGAAAGTTCATATTTTTTTCATTACAGGAGCCTCCAGACACTCGTGGAAGAGTTACAGGGTGTTCTCGTATTATATAGTCATGCTCAGAGCAGTTTCTACAAACTTCGGTTGCTCCAAAATGTGTATCTCAGTCCTTTACTGAGTGAGCCACTATTGCCATGAACTAAATACAGGAAACAACCCCAAAAGACACAGTTTTATGGATAGAAGGAGATTAATGCTGACATCTGATGGCGAGAAGTTAAGTCAGAGACACTTAACATCAAGGACTTTGAAATATTACTTGCCAAAGTGCACTTGGCAAAAAAAGCTCTGAACCTCGGGGTGCTCTCTAAACGAGGCCATGCAGCGTAAAACTGTGAAGAGAGCACATTATAACCCCAAAAGATGCAAAGAGAAGAAACCAGCCAACACATTTCTCTGAGATATGGAATATACATTATGCACGAGGGAAAAGATGCCAACTCAAGTTTTAAAATGACAAAATAGGGCAAGAGGAGGGTGGATGGAGGAAGGAATCAGCACAACAGCCGCAGTAACGGGAGCGCGGAGCAGGTTGGAATCAGCAGAGTGAGTGTGAATGATTTTAATGACTTTAATGACACTTAAAAGCCACTGCAATGAACACGGTAGATTATAAACCAGAATCAACTGTACAGTAGTACATTAAAGTGATGTGCAACTAACCTCTAACTTTAAGAAGTAGCTTTAAGTAGTAGTAGAAGTGCGACCAAAAACATTTCATTGCTGCACCAGTGCGCCTGACATTTAGTAGGTCTGTCTGTGTGTGTGTGTGTGTGTGTGTGTGTGTGTGTGTGTGTGTGTGTGTGTGTGTGTGTGTGTGTGTGTGTGTCAAACCGCGCCCTCCACCTCAAAACATACCGGTAATTCAAAATGAAGAGAACTGTTGATCGTTTTTTGTCAAGATAAATGCTGTAGTGTCTGTTACACCCGTCCCCGGCCAGGACCGACATCATCGGCAGAGTACTGCTCCACCACCTGTCTGTCTCCCCAGTCCCTGGTAAAATGTCTAATCCTGATCAGAGGCGCCGGATTCATTTCACAAGTGGGGAGGGGCAAAAAGTGTGCATACGTGTGTGTCACACTGTACATTTAATAACACAAGACAGCTTCAACGCTAATTTGTTCTCTTCTCCGATGATCGCCAAACAGCTGATTTGTAGCTGCACGCTTCTCTCTCTCTTTGTCACTCAGTCACAACGCACACATAATAATAATAATAACAATCTTTATTTATATGGCACCTTTCAAAACACAGTTACAAAGTGCTTTACAATAAAAACAGAACACATTTAAAACAGGGATAACAAAAGGTACTAAAAGCCAAAAACTAAACAGAGTAAAACAACTAAAATGTCATAAAACATTAATAAAATCAGAGAAAAGCAATTCTAAAAAAAAGTGATTTAAAAGACGCGACAGAGTTTGCAGCCCTGATCTCCTCAGGCAGGTCATTCCATAGTCTATAGGGGCCCTGACTGCAAAGGCTCTACCACTGTTGTGTATTAATCTGGACCTTGGAACCACAAGGAATGACATATCCGAGGATCTCAGAGTGCGGGAAGGGATGTAGGGCAATAATAGATCCGCTAAATAACTTGGGGCGTGGCATCTCAGGGCTTTTTTAAGTAATTAGTAATATATAAATAAAAAATTACATTACGCTACTCTTATAGCTACTAATTTAATATGTAAACATGTGGATACCTGACAGTAAACCCACTATCGACACGTCCAAGCGACTCACCATATTGTTTACCTGATAATGCTACATTGTGAACAACAAATCTGTGTTGAAATCGGCAGAACGAGAGCTCGTTAACTAGCTAGGAGGTGCCATTTATTAACATTATGATGCGTTCAAACTCTACTCAGTAAAAAGGAGTATTGGGCGATGGTAAATTCTAATGTTATCATGATGCGTTCAAATGTAATCTTGTAAAATGTAGTTTTTGGTGAGAAACTTGAATAAATCCAGTTGTTTAAAGGAGATGTTTTCACAGCAATATAAAATAGATAATAGAGAGGGAATTATGAACGTCCTAACTAAAACCAGGATGCAAAAGGTAATAAAAGGAGCGGATGTTGAAGTACATGGGATTTGTTGTTTTAATTTCGTTTTAAGTATTTTTAGAGTGTAATCGAACTGGTATCGAGGATCGTGGAATTTCACTGGTATTGGTATCGACTACTAAATTTCTGGTATCGTGACATCCCTAGTGTAGGCCTATGGGAACTGACAAAACATTTAAAATGTATTATTGTGGCGCCGAAAGTCACGGTGAAACATTTTTGGAAACATTTTGCACCTAAATTATGTGGTGGTGTACCTAAATGAAAAAGTTAAGCGCATCAGTGCACCAATGTAAAAGGTTAGTGTGGAACCCTGCAAATACTCACACATGAAAAGCTATAGCACCAGCGAATGTCTGGCTTGATAAATGATTGATTGATTGCCGAAATTGTAGTTGTTCTATGGCTGATGGTATGTAGTATGTTTCAGAAGAAAGAGGACAAACTGTCTGAGTGTTTTCATAAATAAATAAACACGATGTGTGAGCATCGACTGATGTTCAGATGTTGCTTGTTGTTGGGGAGTGGGAGAGAGAAAGAGAGAGCCGTGGCAGTTTTCAGACCGCAGATTGTAAATATACTGTAAAGTAAGAGCGAAGCTGTTAACTGTATCCTAAATTTCAAGAGGTGTTAATGAAATTAAACAGGTGGGTGTGTTTACAACTCCAGAACCAGCTGTTGTTCATTTGAGAAGCCAGAGACTTCCCCTGAACTTTCCTCTTTCCAAACCTTTATGTCTTACATCGTTAGAGGACTTTATGGTCCACTTCCGATGTTGAGGGCGTCTGTTTCCTTATTGCTAGTTCATGGACCTACAAACTGCCGACCCCTCCTTTACATGCAAGGACTTATGGGATATAAATAACATGAGTTGACAGCAGAACCATTGTACAGCCAATGCAAAGGTCAAATGAAGAGTTTACTGTCACTATATAAACCACCCGCCCTTCACTTCTAATCCGGCACCGCTTCATTTCACCCCTTGTTCTGCTTGGGGTTGTCGAGGGGAAGACGGTTGGCCACACCGAGCTCATTATAACCTGAAAGAGCTCTCTCCTTTCAAATGCTGATCTGTCCCTGCCTGAGATTACTGAGAGACATCTATCACCCCGCAGCATAAGTGGGCCTTGAACTAAATCACAGCGACAACACTTTTACTGCCAGATTTTTAGGCTTCGCTGATTAAAGGAAACATGCAAGATAAAGACAAATCACTTACAATAAAACTAATCTGGATGCACTTCACATGAAATTACATAATTGAATTTACGCTTAGACGGAGAATGATCAAGCAAAGAGAAATCAAAGAGGTTAATTTATTGTAGAATCAGCAACATAAATAGAGCCACATAGATGATACATGGCTGATATCATTGTCAGATTTTAGCTTTTGGCACACGAGAAATCAAATCACATTTCTTGTCGTAAAGAAATGCCAAAGATTTATTTATGGTAATTTAGAAACAGTGTCACAATTACATAGTCCATCATAGAGAGCAGACAAGTTGATTTTACAACTGTAAAATGTCTCCTTCAGTGCACATATTGGTCATAATTCTGGCTGCCAATATTTAGAAGTATTTTAGGATCTTAATGTGTAAGCCTCATTAAGTTCTTGTTTTAGATCTTATTAATATTTATGGGTTATGACGACTGTTGGGTTGTTTTAAAAAGGTGTTATTTAAGTTTATTATAGGATGAAACAACCTAAATAATCACATTTCTGTCTAAAGGCCTTTACACACCGGGGGCGCACGTTGATATATTTTTTCGAACTGTTGTTTTTGTCATGTTCACACAGAAAGCGAATATTACGCAGCGAAAAAGCGGCATCATTTTAGTAGATTTTTCTGAGCTTTCACACCGTAAATAAAGGGCATTCAACCAATCACGTTGTGTGGTACGGATATATTCAATACATATACTGTAGTGTACAACAACATGGAGGCTCTGTAGTCCGAACCAAGACGGTAAAACTTTATTATTCATTTCAACCTTGACAAAGGCATCGCAGACCAGATCCACTCCTCCCATTCTTACCTTTCATAATAAAAGCCCTAGATTTAAACACTGCGTACTGTTTACCAGAGGCAAATTCACACAGAGCATTTCGCTAAAAGGAAACTCAAAGAAATAGCTTACAGTAGTTTAGGGTATATAACAATTTACCTCAGACTGCCAGACGCTGCTCTGGGTCAATAGGATCCAGGTAGTTGGTCCTCTGCCTGCGCAAATCTATTCAAATTCTTTGTTGAAAAATTGTTGCAACTGTCGCAAATTTGCATCGCTGCCGGTATTAATAGTTTTAATGATAAATATTCTATATTTTGTATTTTCGTGTCGTTTATTTGTCACACCCCTGGTGTGTAATGGCCTTGATTCTGAATTGAGGCTTGTTTTGTGTTATCTGTCTTATGTTGTTTCTCTGTAACTCACTGTTATTGTTGCCCATCTTGGACAGAACACTTGAGAGAATTAATCATAATTTTATTGAGGCTTTCCTGGTTAAATAAAGAGTAAATAAAATGAAATAATAACACATATTTTGAACAGTTTCTATATCATTACTATGCCGTTTACAGGGTCTCTCTCCAGGCAAACTGGAGCCTTCATTCTTGGTCTTATTACTAGAAATAGAAAGTGAAAAGGATGCTAAAAGACTGATACTGAATAGCAGTGAAGGCACTGAGCTTGTGTCCATCGTGATGTGCATTAACTATCATCAGCCCCGTAAACTGACACTAATCATAACCGGTTCATTTCTCTGACAGATTGGCAATTCATTATTATCAAATGGAGTCTCAGCTGCCACTGAAGTGGATTCCTCTGATTTCATTTTCAAGAGAAAGTTTATTGCTTGCCAGATTCTATAACAAAAACAATATTGTTTTTATTTCCCTTTGTGGCAGCTAGGATGCACAGATTTATCTTCTTCTAAAGCTTCAGGGACTTGAGTGCACAGCTACAGATGAATGCAAATGAGTACTATTTGTACCGCGTTACTCCGTAATAAACTCAGACTCTGTCGTCTCGTATCACTCCAGCAGCCAAAAAGAAGTAGGAGTATCTTTTAGGGTCTTTGATGAACAGGTAAAGAGACTGGTGTTTCATTCATTTGTTCATGTAATGTGGAGGAAAAAAAATACTATTCTGACATAAATTCTGTAACCGGTCTGAGGAGCATATTTGGTGTTTTCATCCAGAAGCACTGACACTTGTATATTTGCTCAATGAGCTGATAGATTAGATGTTCTCAGTGTTTTTTTTTGTGATGTCTTCAGATTGCTTTTAATGGTACACTGTGTTTGTTTTCTGTTCCTCATCCTACACCATTATTATGACATGCATCTCCAGTATTTTCTGAGGCTTCCAAAGAAAACAAAAAGGCATTCAGCACTTTGTTTTGTAGTTTGGCTCCTTCAGTTGGAAGCGTGTTTCCTTGAGAGCCGTTTGCCGTCAATACTTTTAAAAAGGGGGCTGTCATTTTTCAGAGTAAGAAGACAAACACAAACTCTGCCTCAAAGGTCACATTTCGCTTGTGTTTTTGTCTCCCGCTGTACTAAAATACCTGCTGTCTGACATTTCTGAGTCAATTTTACATCCGAATCTTTGTCTTCCACAAAACTGCAGCCCTCTCAGCTCATTACCGAGTGTGTGAACCCTACTCGGACCACAAGGGGGGTTACCACTTCGGCTTTCACTGCCCTCGCCTCTCAGACAACAAGACCTACATGTTCTGCTGCCACCACAACAACACCGCCTTCAAATACTGCTGCAACGAAACCGAGTTCCAGATGGTCATGCAGATCAACCTCACCACCACCTCAGACGGTTATGCACACAAGTAAGTAAAAAATAAAAATAAAAACCACACTTCTCTTTGACCCTATTTGACCTCTTTACACACCTGCATCTGCACCAGCACCAGTTCTGTGTTATTAGTCCTATTTAGTTTTCTGGTTTATTTTGACATTTGTTTTATTTTGAAAAAGTATTGAATTTGAGGGAAATATAATAAAATAGAGATGTTAAAATGTCATCAACACTGTTCTTCAGCAACAGTGTAAAAAACATCTATATATATATATTTGTTTTTACGTTATTGACTTATCGTAAGACATATGGGCATGATGGGCATGATCTCAACCATTTTTACGTTATCAACTTATCGTATAATATATGGACATGACCTCCATACGTTTTTGTCATCGACTTATCATACGATATATGGACATGACTTCAATATTTTTTACGTTATTGACTTATTGTACGATACATGGACATGACCTTGATCAGTTTTCCTGACCTTGATATTGCCCGTTGTGTTTACATGCGTGTTTGTTTACATAAGGGGCTGATCACACCGAAACGCGTCGCTAGAAACGCGTCGCTAGAAACGCGTCGCTAGAAATGCTCCTCTCTGGCGCCACGGCAATGTCACACTTGGCCCAGGCAGCCAATCAAATCAAGCAAGAATCTGACTTTACTACTTTACCACTTCCTTCCTGTTTTGATGCAAGTAGATGTGCTAGCTAGCTAGCTAGTTAGCTGTTGGACTGTGAGAAGGAAGGGGGCAATTCATATCTCATGTCGTGATAGTTTCATGTAGGCCACGGTCTTTGAGAGAGAGAGAGAGAGAGAGAGAGAGAGAGGCCTAGTGTCAATGAGTGAACAGTGTGAAATTTTACGCAAATTAAGTTGATTAATTACTTAGTTTGAATTTGTTCGAACTTGACTTTTTGAAAAAGTGACAGCCTTAGCTCATACTGTATGCACTCCTCTGTCATTTCATCGTGACCTAGAAATCTCTCAAAGTGCATACTTTGGCAAGACTGCTCCTCTAAATTTGTTATTTTGAAAACGTTTAGAAATGTTCAGTCTGCATCTGGATCAAACACAAGATGATGGACAGTCAGTAATGTTGATGTTGGAGAATAATTAAATCCATGGATGAAATATGAAACGGGCCTAGCAAGCACAGGCCTGAGGGGTAGAGAATGTTCGGCATTTTTTCACAATGTTTGTTTGAAAAAGAATTAATCAATTATCAAAGTGGTCAAGTATACAAGTAGTTACCAATTATTTTCCTGTCAGTCGACTAGGCGCTTCAGCTGTAAAGCAATGCAGAAATAAGCTATCCACATCAAAAACTAATCCCCTTCTTCTTTGGGCCATGATGGAACTTCCCACTGAATTATATTGAAATCTGTTCAGTACTTTTTGAGTTATCCTGCAAAACACAAACAAACGGGACCAAAGCATAACCTCCATGGCTTGGTGGAGGTAATTAGGGGAAAAAATAGGTTGTGCTGAAAGTTGAGTCGGGGTTTATGGGAACAGCTATGGTGGAACAAACATTTCCTCAGATCAGATGAAAACAGCTGGTTATAGTCTGCTCGCTCACAAACGCTTCGCTCCCTCGACAATATCGCACTTATTGACACCGTTTGCCTCTTACTCAGAGGGTTTGTTGACATTGATCCACACCTACAGAGGCATTCAGAACCAGCATAGAGAAGAGCAGATGCTGGAAGCGGTTGTTGTTGTTGTGAGTGGGACGCCTCCACACGATAACTCACAAAGGCAGGTGTTAAGTGCTGGCTATAATATCAAGTATCACTATGGTATCCTATCATACAGAAGTTCAGATGCACGAATTATAGTACTAACACTACACTACACATTAGGGCTGGGACAATACACCTATCGATACCATCACGATAGTGATATTTGGGTGCAGATTCGATATGTATTGCGTATTTTAAGTATTGCGATGCGATGTTACAATTTATTGAGATTTATGTTAAGTTATTTTAACACTAGACCATGGGTAAAAGTTTAATCATACACTTCTAGGGACTTTTACTTTGAAAAATATCTAAATTAATACAGTAAAATGTTTTGATTTTCATTTGCTGAAGTCAAATATATCGGTCATTGTCAGGCATTATTTAAAAAAAAAAATTCTATTCTAAAAGTACTATTTTCTATTTAATTTATAAGGGACATGTAATCCATCAATCTTATTTCCATATATGTATTTTTTATATGCAGTTCCCTTTGTTAACACCTTATTTTGGAAACCGGACGTAGTCACGTGTGTATACTTCCTCTAACTTCTCCAAGGTGGTCTCTAGCTTTCCCGTCAGCTCCGTTCTCTTTGTACATCCATGGTCAGCTCCGTCGGGTCGTTTGAATGCATTTAACATAAATGTAAGTATATGGGTGCTCTTCAGTCATAGCGTTGGCCTATTTGACCACGCGTTAATGCAAAACGGTAACGTTTCCTGTCCGTGACAGAGTTAGCATGCAGCTTTAGCCGTGATGTCTAGCTCTGCTTTTCCTGCAATGAATGTGTGAAACCCAAAGTGTTTCCATCCTTTACTGGATGTGTAGTGTTTACCACGCTGAATTTAAAATGGGAGGGCGCAGGTCGTATCCACGCAGATCCTCCACCGTTTTCTGCTCCGTCGTATCTGCCGGTTTCTGCTCGCTACGGCTGGCTGGCTACTGTTTGTTTTCAGTGATGGATACGGAACGGATATGACGTCACGTTACTCAGACTACAACAATAAAAGCGGTAACTTCCTTCTACACATAGACACAAATGAAGCAAATATATCAATTCTGGCGTTAAAAAATTTCAAAATCGTAAAAAAAATAGATAATTGTGATACATATCCCACCTCTACTACACATGCCGAGATATGACAGTATATTTTCACAGAGAACACATACACCTAACGACACACTCATTTGTTGCAGGATAAACAGATTAAAGCTGAGTGAAGGACACAGAAAAATGAGCCTCTTGTTCTGTTGGAGCTCTCAGTTCTCTGTACTAATGCCCTCCCAGCATGCCTCTGTCTCGGGTGGTCCAGACTGCCCTGCAGCAGGTCATGATATTTCATTACAGTGTCAGATGGCCTATTGGGCCACTCTTTCATCCTGGCTCACTGGGCAATAGGACTGCCGGTATGATATTTACCACTGGCCAAGCGAGTTAAACTGGCCATAATTCTGCTCTCTACTCACATTGCATGGAGAAAATGGTATTATAGTTTAGGATTTACTGCAGTTCAAGGTAAAACTAAAGGCATCTGTCCTCTGAGGGCTTCACGAGTCAGTGATTTGTAGCATATAGCTCTCCATGTAGTTACAGACTAGCTGAATCTGAATAGATTCAGAGTGGAGAATACAATTTTAGAAAAGCAACAGGAACAGCTAGAAACCTGTGACAGATAATCAATTGCATCTGTTTTCCTTCTCTGAGGAAGCTGTGTAAGCTATTGGATAACATTTGTTTTAGTTGTGTGGTCACGATCGATCCCTCCGAGGACTGTGCACATATTCTTGTTTGCTTACCTCCAGGTTGACTCAAATGTAGCCTGTTGCCCCCTCAAATTACCTGAGTTAGACATACTAGCTAAATTATTGGTAAATGTCTCAGACCCAGAGGTGAAGAAAGGCAAATGCGGTTAAGGATACGTTTAGATTTAAGTGCAGTAGTGGCATTCACCTACCAGATGTTCTTTTTTAAAGCCATTTATTCAGATAAATACCCCAAGGCCACAGCGTTTTCAGACAGAAGTGGATTCACTTGATTAACTGAACTAGCAGCACTTTGACATCACTTTCTTTTGTGAACGCTTGAATCAATGCAGTCATACAAATTGCAAAGTGTGCCGAAATGACATAGAAGATAGGTTTCCCTCCAAATAAATCTCCATCAGAGTAATACTTTTTCATTCTGTACAATAGAAGCATCCTAATAAGACTATTAATATCACTATCAATTTGTGTGATATTCCCCAACTAAATGTCCTCGGCGCCATAGAAGCAAAGACATCACACCAAAAGATATTTAGTATCCCTGTTTTGGCAAAATGCTGCTTTTCAAATTTCTCAGGGAGCTATTTCGACGCATTTACCTTGCTGTAATTTATGGATGTGGATGGGCTAAACAAAAGTTCAAATGTGCCACATAAATCCAGCTGGATCATGTAATACATGACGGAAATTTATGAGAGGTGAAAAGTAAGAGTACAGATTTTCGGAGGCACCACAACAGAGGAGCCAATATGATGGATGGATTAAAATGTGTGTTGTGCTAATGAAATTCCTTGTCCAAGTTAAGAAGAAGTATTTTAAAAAGCAGCAAATGGAACAGATGGAGGGTTTCTTAATTATTTATTTATTTGTTTATTTAACTGATTTTTACCAAGGGAGGATTTGATGAATGTCCTGGTCTTGCCACATGAACAGCAAACATTCCCACCTGGCAGCTCTCTGGTAGCTATTGGGATTAAAGGACCCAGCTGAAGGGTGTCCGGATGGCAGCTCTGAGCATGTGAGAGTATTTATCATCATCTTTCCCAGATTACACTGTGCTAATACTCCCAGTCTGTCTCTCCCGCAGTAATTATACAGCCCTGGTCGGCGTGTGGATCTACGGCTTCTTCGTCATGGTGCTGCTGGCGCTGGACTTTCTCTACTACTCAGCCATAAACTACGAGCTGTGCCGGGTCTACCTGGAGAAATGGGGTCTGGGAGGACGCTGGCTGAAGAAGGCTCGGAGTCAGTGGCACAGGTCCATGCCAGAGGAGAGCGAAGCCCAGGCTCAAGCCCAGCCCATGGTCCCCAGCCACTACCAGCCCAGACACAGCCTCAGAGGGGAGAGCCACAGCCCCACACTCCTGCCCTACAACACATCCACCGCATGGTGAGTCACTGTCTGTCACATGACGACCACCAACCTGCACTTTGGCACACGTGTCTACTGTAAAGCTGCAAGAATCAGCAAAACCGTGAACTAAGATTTACGTCACAAATCACCTGGGTAACCACAGCTGGTGTCTTCATGGAAATATCTCCATGGGAGCGTTGGCAATGTGCAAATAATAATTTATACATAACAGACAGGTAGCTGGAAAAGGCTGTTGGATTGTAGAGCAGTTCATTAGACAATCTGATGATGTAGCTATATTTTAAAGTTATTATGGTCAAGTTCATTTTATTTAGAGAGCCCAAAACTACACATTTTATCAGACGGCATAGGACATGGTACACACTTCAAACTTAGACCCTCAATCCAGATACAGTTAAGACAAACTCCACCACAAGACTTTAATTGAAACTAGAATTACCTTCTCAAGGTTGTAGCGTGGAGCCATAAAGCCCCTCAATTAAATCTTTGTTAGGACACGGCAGGGGAACAAATCGGAGACCAGCGTTTTTGGATTTATTGTTGGTGCAACCTACTACACAGCCACTCTTCGCCATGGCGTTATTACTATTACCGGTTTGTTTAAAGTAGAAGTTTGGAGACATGCTTCAACTTCTTCTCTTTACGCTGTTAAAAGTCTACGAGGGAGACGGGATTGTTTTCCCCCAAAAGGGGGCGTGGTCATGCAAGCCTACTTTGGATGACGTATTGCCGGTCTGATGTATTGTGATAGCTGATTAAATACTTTGGAAATGAGACAACTGCCTTCAACACAAAACCCATCAGATGTATAGTATTCAATATGTATCATAGGTGAAATTAGCAGTTTCCAGTAAAAAATACACAAAGAAATGTGTCAATATTGATTCAAGTTCTTTTAGAGCACCAAGTCAGAAATTTTGAAAAACTAAAAACCTCCAAAAAGGATACCCTCACAGTAGGATTTGTTACATTTTTGTTTACAAAATATGATTTGTTCTACTCTGATAAGCATATTTCAGTGCAGACTCTTGCTGTTGTTCTGAAACGTGTAACAGATGCTTAGAAGGAAATTCAAATGTCCCTTTAAGAAAATGTTTTGCTACGGCATTTCTTTTTAAACACAGGTTCCCTCTGTGTCTCATTTTCTTGTCTGTCTGTTTTTCTTTGTACTCTGTGTTTTGTTACGTAGAGAGAGCAACATGGCAGGGAAACAGTGTTTCTAGGAGGACAAATTAGAGCATTTCTAGCATACTTTTCCCAAGCCAACAGGGAGGAAGCTCAAACATCAGGCTCCCTGTTTACTTGAATTCCTTATTAAGAGTGCAGTGCACACACAAAGATACACACACATATGATTACTGCCTAGCAATGATATTGACAGCTCTGTTTCTGTCAGAATCATAGCAACTCACTGGTAAAGAATTCAGTCATTTCAATATATGGTATTAGGAATACAGACTTTATCAATATTTTAAGAATTCAGCCCACTAATGGATAATTTTCTGTAAAGTATCTGATCTGTATGTCTTTAATCTCAAAATAGCTGCCCTCTGTCTCAACATCAACCTCTTTTTACAAGAGAAATTTGGGTTTTAATTCTGACCAGCTCATTAGGGAGCTGTCATAATTAATTAATAGAAAAGAACAGAATAATGTGAAAGCTGCGCTGCACGCCAGAGGCCCCTAACTCTTATTTAACCTGAATGATTCGACTCTGAGTCACATTAAAGACCTTTCATGGAGCTTCTGTGGCAAAACACCATCTGCTGTCCTTTCAGTTTATCTTTTTATTACCTTTGAGAGCAATCGCAGGAGTCTCAAGGTGTGTCGGGCTTGCGTGTGTGACTGTTGTTAAAACATACAAGATGATTTACGATGCTAGGGGTGAACTGTGACATGTAACAGCTGCAGGGAACTTTTTCTCCTTCTGGCAGACTTTCATAATAAAGCCACACAATCATAGAGCACAGGCTGAACAAACCTACATTTTTGTGCAGTCAATTTTTCATGCAGTTCTCCGTCTCCGACACTGTGCAACCTATCTGTCTGGCCGGGGCTCAGAGTCTCTTCCTAGAGGTAGATATCTCTCTCGGGTCATGATAATTTAATGTGGGCAGAGGTTTGACAAATGGCTTTGAGAAGCAATGTGGACTGTGCGAGCCATAGATAAGAGAGCTGGGATGCTGCGGAGGGATCCTGGGGCTGCTTTGCTGGTGGAAACATGGTTAACTAACACTGGACATACCCGTGGAGCCTCCTCATTAGACATGAAGTCAGTTCAATATGATAGGACTCATCAATCCTAGACGTATGAGGTTGACCTGTGCTGGCAGCTCTACAGCTTTAAACCAAGAGGATTTCTATAAAAAGGTGTTTGAAACTGCAGTGAAATGCTCATTGACTAAGTGGGCCTAGGAAACGAGAACATGCTAAGTTCATGGTAATTCATGCTGACGGTGACTGATGGGGAATGCTTCAGGATAGTGGTGCGGGCATCTTTTTTCTATAAAAAGTTGTTAATAAACAGGACGGCTTTTCCAAAGAGCTACGCATATCCTCAGATAATCACTCACATCAGTAAAAAAAAAGTGACAGATGCCGGGAGCTAAATTCAGTCACATTCAGTTTCTGGGGCAAGAATAGCCTGTTTGCAGTTTCACACAGCGAAGCACTTCTCACAATCTAGATAATGCTTACACGTTTTGTTAAATGTGTTAAGAATCCACGGCTGATACTGTATGTACACCACAGCTGATGTTGCCCACACAGTGCGTCATCAGATGGCCTATGGTTTATTTGCGGGGGTACAGATCTTTCTCCCCAGAGAAGATGCAGGGTAGTGGCTCAGAAAACTGGGTCTTCTTAGTTGAACATCTGTTGGCCAAATGTAAACAAACAGAGATGGGGGTCAAGTCCCACAACTGGCGAAGCAGTATCTAAAAACAACCCAGTCGCACAGCAACTCCGGCACAAACGGTCACCAGTGCAGTGGAGCAATTCTCACAGCAAGTATCAAATCATTTCTCCACATGCAGAGATCTATTTCTTTAGAGGAATGCAGCTTGGCGTTAAGCATGTGGGAATATTGTTTACCATATCGCTACGTGAGCGGGCTGGTATATACTGCTGCAGATCTGCTGGGGGTTCAGTGTGGGCGGCCTGGGAAACTGTTATTACTTTCTCTCCATGGATACCCTTTATTGAAATCTCCTATTCATGCATTCAGATCAGTTTAAACAAATAAAAGAAAACTTAACTGTAGTCATTCTTCACAAAGTGATGTGTAATCCAGGTGAGAGAAAAAAAACAGGTCTGCCAAGCCAGACATTATGGTTTATCGTCACTTGATCGGAAGAATGCATTCTTTCTTTATGGGCAGGGAATTGACAGCAGTGAAATGAGCATGCTAAGCAGCTAGCCCCGGCTCATCCTATCTTGTAATACCACTTGTTCCTCGAGAGGCGATAGTGAGTCACTGTAGTGTCCAGTCTCCCTAACATGATGCTAAATGGACTTGATGTTATATAGCGCCTTTCTAGTCTTCCGACCACTAAAGCACTTTACACTATATGTCAGCATTTACCCATTCACACACGTATTCATACACTGATACCAAAGGCTGCCATACGAGGTGCCAACCTGCTCATCAGGATCTAATCTAAACACTCATTCACACATCGATGGCTCAGCCTTCGGGAGTAATTTGGGGTCAAGTGTCTTGTGCAAGGACACTTCGACATCTGGACTGGAGGAGCCGGGGATCGAATTGAATAATGTTGTGTGTTCAATGAGTGTCCAGTATTAAAGTGAAGTGAACTGCCACAGTGAGGTCAGGAAAAAAACGTAATTTCAGACCCTGGACTCAGTAGAGGTGAAATGCTGCCCCTTATTTCTTTGGAGCATGTAGTTAGACATTATTCATTGCACCTTTAAACGGCAATAAGCTCCTGCTCCATCGCTATAAAGTGCTCAGCAGCTTTAAAGCCCTGATTGGTTGTCCAATGTTGGACATTAAAGGATATTAAAAGTTTGGCCAGGATCCCAGTTTGTGCTAACCCTCTTTTCCCAGTAGTCCACCTCTAGCAATTAGTGGTACTGGGGCGCAGGCAGCATCTGGATATGTTGACACCAGGAGAAAAATATAAAAAGGAGCTGGCAGTGAGAATCTCCTATATTATCACTTATTTTATATTCCTTGTGTAGTGTGCCTACTCTGACAATCTCCTCTCTCAGAACTGCAAGAAATATCTGATCTGCTGCTGTCATTTCAGTCTGGCTTTACTGCATATTTTAAATAAATTTAGTTTGTCTTTAGTCGGCGCTGATCAAGACTTGCCGTGCAAAAGTAGCTGTGCAATCAAGATGAAACATAAGCTGCTCCTTTGCTCATGTTTGCTGGCAGTAGGGCTGCACAATTAATCGAATATTAATCGCAATCACGATTTGGGCTTCCCACAATTAAATGAACATGATCGACTTCAATATTGACGTTAAAATGCTCCGCTCACAGAAAACTCCGCTGCATAAATCAAGCGCTTCCTAAACAAACAGCTAGAGATGCAGCGTCAATCAGTAGCTGACCAGCCGGTTTTCAGCAGTCTCATATTTATCCAAGTTTTTTGCCGATCAGACACACATGTGCAGCCGCCACATGATGGTTTTACGTCGGCACACAGCGGCACAATCAGTAACGTCACACACACACACACACACACACACAAACACAACATGCCGTCGGTGTGGAAGTTGTTCAGAGTGAGTAAGAAAAAGAGTAATCACAGTGACTGGCTCGTCTGCTGACAGCATATTATGGTGCATTCAGCTCTACTCAGTAAAAATTAGTATCAGGCGATGGTAAATTATAACGCTATCATGATGCATACAAATGTAATCTTGTAAAATTTAGTTTTTGCCGAGAAACTTAAATATAATCAAAGCAAATATTTAGATATAAATACAATCATTTATTTCCTTATCATTTGAATTGTGTGTTTTATGCAAATAACCACCATATATGACAGTAATATAAGTAAAAGGATAATATTTAAAATTTTTGAGGGCTGGAATGAAGCACGACATGGAAGTGAAAGCAGCGCTCTGTTTATTTAATTGTGAAATTGCAATAAAAATATTTTTTTCCATGAATAATCATGATAATAATAATGATCTCAATATTGATCAAAATAATTAGCATTTTGGCCCTAATCGTGCAGCCGAATTAAAAATATGACCTGTCCACGGTGTACCCTGCCTTTCATCCAATGTCAGCTGGGATGGGCTCCCAATTAGCCCTCCTCCTGTGACCCTCAAGGACAAGTGGGTATAGCTAACGGATGGATGGATGGATGATTCAACCTTGGTTTAATGTGTGCTGAGCATTAGCCAGAAGTGCCATAGATAAAAGTGATAGAAATGAGATGTTGGGCAACATCAAATGGCACATCAACAGAGCATGTCAAAGAGTCTCTTGGTGATTCATAAAGCACTTGGCACCAAAGTTACAGCAGCACCTTGTGCCAATAACCTCCCACTCACTGAAGCTTGGTAGCTTGCTGGCCCAGCTGAGCTCAGCCATGGATGGAAAGCGGTCCATGTGAGGTGGCATCTGTCACCACAATCAGTATATACCTGACTCACCAGCGATCGTAACACTGCCTCTTACAGTCAGACCTCAGTGACTCAGCGTTATCGCTCAGTCTAGTAAACGGAGTCTCCATCACTCCACTCAGTCTGTTACATCACTTTGGTCGTAGGTAACCATCCCTAACACCAACACTCAAACACCTGCTGAGGAAATGACACTTCAGCTCCACTCTGGAAGCTGAAACAGCATTTCACATCTTTTTTTCCTCCCAGGTTTTTTTTCTGTCAGAGCGTGATCAAAGCCTAGATGTGTCTCCTGCATATTCACATCCATCTTTGAACTCACTGGTTGGCTTTCTGTGGTAATAATAGAATTATACATTATGAAATTATTCCTGGCTTGTCTGTCCGCAGAGCAGCATGCCAAGACCTTGTCCAATTAAAGCAACACTCTCCATGTGGTGTGAGTTAATTAACATCATAGATGCTACAAAGGCAGCCAGGCACAGAGTTCTGCTGCAGGCTAAAAGGAAAGAGCAGGAGTATAGATTCAGCTCCTTGAAAGACGTAGAAAGACTTTCGGCATTGCCACGAGCAAGTGAGGTAGCAGCAATTTTATTTTTGGGCTGTGTTTGTGATCTTTTATTAGATCTGTTGTCATACATTTACTTTGAATTTTAGTCATTTTCTCTAGAGTGCATTAGAATAACCTTCAAGTGGAAACTTTTATTTTTCCCATCAACAATAGTTGCATTATTTTTGGAAGCAGAAATGAGTGGGATGTGATTCATAGAGGTGGGGTGGGGTGAAAGTCTTTACAAGAATTACAGACTTGTAAAATATTCCTGTAAATCTGATTGCTTTTTGAAAAGCGAAGCTGCCTCGTTTTATTAGTCTTTGCGACCTGATTTTCAAGCCAATACGTTGTTCTATAAAGATCAATGTGGATCATTAAGCACACACACCGGGATCTGAGAGCAGCAATGCAGCTAAAAGCCATGACTGTGTTGTTCAATAGGATCCAGGAGACTTTTTCCAAACAACCCATGTGGCAACTCAGTGGAGTCTGATGACGCAGACATTCAGTCAGGGCTTTAAAATGGCAGTTTGGTGAGAATAAATCAATGATACGCCCTCTGTTTCTTTTCTTCCATTTTTGTATAGTTTTCTCTGGGTTTGATCTTTGAAATATCTAATTATATGATTATGTACTTTGTTCCTCATTTGTTTGGTTTTCTGAAGCGTTCAACCACATTTAACGATAACAAATGGTCGTATCTGAAGGGGTCAGATGTGAATGGCCTCCTTGATCTTACTCCAGACATCCACTGCCTCTCAGCCAGTGAACTTTGACCCCTTCCCACTGTGACTGTTTTTTTTGTCTGGTGTTCTCAGTGAAGGTTTTCACGGGTCCACTAGTGTTTGATGTGTTATAAACAAAGCTGGAGAAAACATTTTAGAAAATCAATCCCATATATAGATATTAAATGTAGGGCTGTCAATCGATTAAAATATTTAATCGCAATTAATCACATGATTGTCCATAGTTAATCACGATTAATTGCAAATTAATCACATGATTATCCATAGTGGGCTGCACGGTGGTGCAGTGCTAACCACAGAAACCCTCACAGGTACTGCATTTAGCATTGAAAATATGCTCAAATCATAACATGGCAAACTGCAGCCCAACAGGCAACAACAGCTGTCAGTGTGTCAGTGTGCTGACTTGACTATGACTTGCCCCAAACTGCATGTGATTATCATAAAGTGGGCATGTCTGTAAAGGGGAGACTCGTGGGTACCCATAGAAACCATTTACATTCACATATCTGGAGGTCAGAGGTCAAGTGACACCTTCGAAAAATGGCCACGCCAGTGTTTCCTTGCCAAAATTTAGTGTAACTTTTTAGCGTTATTTAGCATTCTTCCCGAAACGTTTAACGTAACATTTTCTAGTTTCATATGATACCAGAATCTACACTTTAAGATTGAGCCTGCAACAACCTCTGAAAGAAAGAGTAGCGGCCGGGCGGAATAGCCTATTTTTTCCCCCATCCCATGGTGCTGTGTAAAGCTAATTAGCCCTAGTAAATGATAAATGGACTGAACTTAGGCTAGTATTTTTCTACCTTACAGGACAAAGCACTTTACAATTTGCCTCTCATTTACCACATGCATACTCACCCTGAACTTGGGGTTCAGCATCTCACTCAAGGACACTTCGACATGCAGATATGGAGCCGGGGATCAAACCCCCAACCTTGTGATTAATGGATAACCCGTTTCAGGTTCAAACATTACCAGATTACTTAGACTGACTGTTCTTACACTGTTAAATTCATTCCTTAGACTTTTGCTCTTTTTTGTAGTTTTGGAAAGCTAAAAAAATACGCCACCATACCGAGTATTGCTATTAATAGTACAGGCACATGCGCGTCACTGCGGCATGGAGAGAAATTCAAAGCTAAATAGGTGTACCTAGCCGATAGGCTGTATATAAGAAGTGGACGTAGTCACCCATAGGTTTGTGGACTGCCATTTTGAAGCCTTGAGTTCGGCATTTTGGCCGTCGCCATCTTGGTTATTAGAACCCAGAAGTGACACGAGAGGGTGGAGCTAAGTACAACTGAATGCTGAATATAACATTTTTAGGTGACCAAAAATTGACTTTCATGAACTGAAAACACACTGTGAAAGGGTTAAAGTTCTACGACAAAAACACGGACAACTCTCAGAACGGACAACGCCATGGTAGCGACCTGTCAATTACAAGGTAGCCTCGCCCTATAGCATCCCCTGCTTTATGGTCTATTTGACTCTAAATGGGACCATAATTTACTAAATGAACATCATAGTGTATTGAAGAAGATTGAGACCATAAACTCATGTTTACAATGTTTAGGTAATAAACCAAGTCAGAAGTAGGCTCATTTTCTGTGACTGTTTTTTTGTCTGGTGTTCTCAGTGAAGGTTTTCACGGGTCCACTAGTGTTTGATGTGTTATAAACAAAGCTGGAGAAAACATTTTAGAAAATCAATCCCATATATAGATATTAAATGTAGGGCTGTCAATCGATTAAAATATTTAATCGCAATTAATCACATGATTGTCCATAGTTAATCACGATTAATTGCAAATTAATCACATGATTATCCATAGTGGGCTGCACGGTGGTGCAGTGCTAACCACAGAAACCCTCACAGGTACTGCATTTAGCATTGAAAATATGCTCAAATCATAACATGGCAAACTGCAGCCCAACAGGCAACAACAGCTGTCAGTGTGTCAGTGTGCTGACTTGACTATGACTTGCCCCAAACTGCATGTGATTATCATAAAGTGGGCATGTCTGTAAAGGGGAGACTCGTGGGTACCCATAGAAACCATTTACATTCACATATCTTGAGGTCAGAGGTCAAGGGACCCCTTTGAAAAATGTTCATGCCAGTTTTTCTTCGCCAAAATTCAGCGACCAGCTAGTAGTCGCCAAAGCTTCACGGGGGTCATGCCTTCTTGATTTTAAGGGATGTAGGACTTATTTTTTTTTAAATATACAGTTGGCCTATATCTCAGCATGTCATTCATTTCTGAGAAGAAAACTAAATTAAATTGTTATTTTGAAAGTTTGGATATTATTTAAGATATAAACAGGATAATGGCACGGTGAAGACCTGAACAAGAGCTACATCCACAGAGCTTTCCCTCTCTGCTAAACAGCCTCGTCTTGCATCGAAAAGTAAAACAACCAAAGAGCTGATAGAACAAAGGCCAAGCATCAGCGAGAAGAAAACACTAAATTTGTCAAAAAAAGAAGTATGAATCATTGTATTGTATGTACAGAATTGTATTAAAAGTCCCTAAAATAACAGGAAAACTAATCTCCGATGTGATATTCACAGGAAATAATCTGCTCAAAATTCATCTAAATTGCTTGTTTTACACAAACTTCCTGCAGTTATTGCGATCACCATTTGGGTTAATTGTACAGTTCATCAGCTGTTCTGTACTGTTATTGTTATGCATTGACTATAATATAAAATACCCATAAAATATGTCAGGGGTTGTCAGTTTACTCATTGATAGTAAAGGGATCCCGATAATGTAAAAGGTTGGGAACCACTAGTTCACAGATTAGACGGTGTTGTCTGTTTCCAGTGTTCATTCAGTGTGTTGTCCACTTAACCGATGTAATGAAAACCAGAAATCAGACAAAAACACCACCAGAACTGGTCATAGCATCAAACCATCTTCGTGACAACTGGGCAACTCCATCTGCTGAGAGATATCCACGAGATGTGGTTGAAAGCTTGGGAAAAACTAAGAAGGACCTTGTGGTAAAACATTTTGTGTGAAGAATGAACATTCATGCTTTATTTCTGTGTTTCTCTCTTGACAGAATGATTCTGCGAGTGGACAAACTGAAGAGTAGCAACACCTTGTTTCCTTACGTGGTACAGAGGAGATGCCCCACAGATGCCCCCTCTCTGGAACACAGACACTAACACCAGTGGTGGGCTAGCCATACTGTAGTAGTTAGAAGTGACTACTGCCCCCTCTCTGATGAGCACAAAACATCCATGGACTGACAGAAGCAGGCTGATATGGCATTTAGAAACCCAGCTGAACAAAGGCTGCCAGGAAACACAGAGGACCGGACTGCTGCTGCTGCCACAGCAGAGGAACGACACATTCAACGGCTCACAGGTGTTCAGTGATCCCCTGAAATGGCTGCCAAGGTCTGGAGTATCCCGAACAGATCCAAGCTGAACTGGATAAACTGTACTCACAAGCAAGGAGGCTTACCTGTTTTTAAAAAAAGAAGCTCATCTTTCTAGATATAAAATGTTTATTACACTGCTGTGTCAGTTTGTGTTCAGTAGCAGTTAGACACAGATGTGGGTTATCTATTTGGTGATTTATTTATGTGAACTAGTCAGAGAAATATATGAGTGGTTAACATTTGGAACATGTAACAGCTTAGGTTGATGCTGAGCATCTCACTTAGAGTAGAATGTTTTTGTTACTTACTGAAACCAGACAAAAAATGTCTCTGCAGCCATGTTGAAAAACAATATCTTGTATGAAATGTTTTAGGTCTCCTTTCTGCAGAGCAAGTGATTTCTCTATATTGTAACGTGTCTGACGAGGACGCAACGCCATACAGATAAACTGCTGTAGATCTAAAGGTTTTACATTAGGTCATCAAGTGATGCTGAGGAAAGGGATCTTGACTCTCAATAAGTTATTCACCCAAAACATTAATGCTTTGTTCATACTACGAGCGACAAAGTGACTAGTGTTGCACGGTATACAGTACTAGAAAGGTATCGCGATACCCCGTTTCATTAATACTGGTACTTTTAGGATGATAGTGTTTCAATACGAGCCGTGAATTGCGTCGATGTGCGACAGTGTGTGTGTGCAGCACTCTGCTTTAGAGGACACCATTAGGATTGGGATCTCACGGGAACAGGCACTACTAACTAGCATAACTTTGCTGCTGGTGGAGCAAGCGGTCGAAAAATAAACTGTAGTGATAACCAGGAGGATGAAGATTAAAGCAGGTCACGAACCGCTGAGCGGCAGCACAGTCCCGCTCTGAGTTGTTGTCTCTATCAGCAGAACTCCCTTAAAAAAACAAGGAAAATAAAAACGCGGCTCTAATTACCGATCAAACGTACTAATAAAATTAGATTCACCATTTTTTCTGAATCTGCCCAAGCATCTCCTGTAATTCGGCAAACACATAATGCACCAAAGAGGACATGTTAAAGTATTATTTTACCGTGTGTTTCTGTAACTCGATTGTCTTTCTGATTTTAGCAGTTCTTCTCTCATCAACTTCTCACAGAACTTCATTGGAATTTTTAACGTTTTGTGGGTTTTTGCTTTGGAAGCCTCTCGCCGTCTACCGTGCTGCAGTACCACTCTCCGCCTGAACTGTTACTGATGCAGCGACAGGGGTGGCGCTGTTTTACAAAAAAAAAACATATTAAATACTGTTTAATAAGTGACATCAGAATCAGAAATACTTTATTGATCCCAAGAGGGAAATACAGTTGAGTTGTTCCATTTTAGAATAAAAAAATATATAAACATAGATAAGAAAAATAGAAATAAGAATAGAGATGAAATGTAAATATGTGTGCATTATCAAAAATATATTCAAATATAGAATTAACTATCAAGGAAATCACATAAACTTAAGTATAGGGGACATCAGATTACTGCGTACCATTTAATTTTTTTAATTACTACATTTTCACATTTTAACATTTTTAATGAATAAAAAACTAATTTCTCGTATAAAAGTCACAATTTTGGTATCGTGACAACACTAAAAGCAACAAAACGGCCAGCTACATTGTCGCCGTTGAAGAGCGCGTTGACATAGTTATGTCATTAAATAGCGCTGAGAACTGGCAAGTTTTTCTTCCATTTTTAGACGGAACGGAAACGGAACAGGAAGTCAACGCGTCATTGGAGCGCTGAAAAAAGCTGAGGCCAGCTCAACTTTGAATTGTATTGCATCACACCTCTACGCAGCGACAGGTGTCAGGCGTCAGTTTGTAGCTGCATGTCACCGGCTTTCACTGAAAATGACTTGTAGCCTGTTGCTTTGTCGCTCGTAGTGTGAACACAGAATGTAATGAGGATCAGGGATGCCTTCACAACAGCAAAGAGTTTCATACTAAGTTATTAAACATAACTTTAATCCTTGGCTATGAGCCTACAAGCCCATTTGAGACCATTACATATAAAGTTAGTGGGAGACAGTTGCCTCGGTAACCTCATCCATTGACTTGTTTGCCCTTCCTCATTACCGGAGCTGCCTGAAATACAGCTCCATTAGCAATATGATGCAAATGAATATCCATTTGGTTCCTTTATAAGGAGCGCTCTATATCCCACATTGGTAATAGACAATTATAAGCGATTAGCCATAATAGAAAATGTCAAAAAAAAAAACACACACATTAAAACCCCTTTCACTGTCAGCAATAATGTACAGTAGCTTAGTCAGAAGGATGACATGGTATGTAAAAGTCAAAGGCGCCAGTCAAATGAGCACTGGGTAATCATCGAGGTGCATCGCAGAGCTTTCAGTTACACTTAATAAGAAGGTGAAATCCCTGAATTGGACATACAGTATTTCTGGATAATGAACTCATAAAAAGGTCTCCAACAATTTCTGTGTCAGCATTGTAAGGAGAAAAGTGAAAACAATTCACTTTTTAAAGAAAACTTTTACATTAGAGCTGCAACTAATGATTACTTTCATTATCGATTAATCTGACAATTATTTTCTCAAATGATCAATGAATCATTTGGTCTTTAAAAATGTCAGAAAATAGTGAAAACTGCATGTTATAATTTCCAACAGTCAAAGCCAGGTATTCAAATTGCTTGTTTTATTCAACCAACAGTCCAAACCAAGGATCTTCAGCTATATACTGTCATATATGATAATATATATTATATGATAAAATGTGAACTCAGTGAAATCTTGAAAATAAATGATTAATCAATTATCTAACTGCAATCATCTAGGGATGCAACTAAAGATTAATTTCATTATTGATTAATTAAGCCAATTATTTTCTCAATTAATCAATAAATTGTTAGGTCTATGAAGTGTCAGAAAAAAGTGAAAAATGATTTAAGAGGTGGAGTCTTAAAATGACTTGTTTTGTCCAACCAACAGTCCAAAGATATTCAATACAGTATGTAATGTATAACGTATATAAACATAGAATTGAGTTGAATAGATCGGCCCCATTGTCACCCATATCCAATACAGCTATTTGTGACCCGATATCCAATCCGGTATCAGTATCAGTGCATCCCTAATTATCGATTAACTATCACATTAGACAAAGAAAAGAACAAATCATATTTGAGAGGCTGAAACTAAGGAATTGATTGGTATTTTTGCTTTAAAAAATTACCTAAACAATAAATTGATCAACCAAATAGTTAAGTAAGTTGGACAAATAGATAAATTTACTTAAGGTTTCAGCTCTGCAATCATCGCATTTAAAGAACAAGTTATTACTTAATGCCCAAATCTGAATTAACTACGGAGATAATAAATTCTCTGTAAGCCATTAAATGCAACGACAGACAAAGCAGCTGTTGGTGCCAGACTGTATCAGCGACAGCATGTGAAGTCCAGGTGGACAGACGGTAGGTAGGTACATTAGGAGAGAGGTGTCAGTCCCAATCTTGCATCTGCAACTGGTACTCTGGCAGCTGTCGAGTCTGTGTGTGTACAGAATCTCCAGTCAGTGCAAACATCGCAACGTCCTCGCTGAAAGCTAACGAGATACCGTTAAGTGTTCAGAGTTGGCTGTGAGCCAGCCGTGAGACTTGGGGTCTTGCCATCATATTTGTCCTCTCTGTTTCTTGAAGTTTAAGTAGACCCTGCCGGCTTCATCCTCAGTTATCAGCAATAATATTCACATTTGCTGAGTTGTTAGAGCAAGTTAATTCCCATTTCAGTGGCTAAAGTTTAATTGCGTGTGCGCCCCAGCAAGCTCGTGCTTTCAGGGGGCACAGAAATAGGATGTGTCCAAGTGAAATAATTGGCCCAGGGATCAGCAGTTGCTCTAAATTACCCCCTCTTGCTCTCTTTCCGTAGCTGCCTCCTTATTCCCAGAGTGAGAACAGCGGCGGCAAACAGGGAGAAGTTTTTAACAGGTGCAGCAGCACAAAGGGGATTTAATTAGTCCCTGATGCTGGATAAGTGGGAAAAATCTGATGTGTTAGAGAACATGGCACTTTTCAGGGCTCTAGCTGTGTGTTCTGACCTGTAATAAAGCAAAGGAAGTCTGTTCTTATCACCAATAAAGTCATAATCACACCCAGGGGGGGAACATTTTGCCTCTGACGAGCAGTAGCAGGGTCAAAAATTGAATATTTCCCCCATTTCTTAAAATGTTACAACTTTTGTGATGTTTCCTGTTTTGTTTGAAAACAGTCGTGACTCTGGCCTGATGTGTGATGTGGTACTGTAAATCGTATCAGCTCAACCCTCTTCCCAAATAAATAATAATAAAAAAAAAACACAAAAAAGGATGGTAAGAAGAGGGAACACATCTGTTCCAGTCTCTCCAGGTTGTCATGGTAACAGTTGCCTTACAGTTGAATACCCACCTGTACACAGAAGCTTTGTAGTGGTTGATACCTCACTTTTTGGGTGTGGTGGTGATGATAATGTGCACCACGTTCTGTCTATGTATTTACTACTAGATAGGATGATCAGTACCGTTTTCAGTTGGATTGTTATTGCACTTGTTGACTTTGTATCGTCACGACAGGGAGAAATAAAGTTTTATCTTTTCCAGTGTGTTTAAATCCCTCTGTGTCAGGTGCTCTTTGGAATAAAAATACTCCTTTATTTCATTAAGCCTTTAAAGCCAAGCCCCCCTCCCCTGGAGGCCGGCAACAGACAAAGGAGAAGTCTAAAATATAACTGAATATATTAATAAATTATGCTGTTAGTTTTTAATTAAAATGGAGTGGAAAATGTTAGAAATAGAGATATGTTGTCCTTTAACTTCAATGATTTGATAAAAAATAAATTAAAACTTTATTTTACTCTTATTTTTCTTTCACCAGCTAATTTATTTTACAGCTCTTTTGTTCCCCTGTTTTTGGGGGTATTGGAACACATTTAATCATATATCTATTTTTCCCACCACAATTCCAATTTTTCTAATCTAAAAACAGCATATTGTTTCTGTAATCGCAAATTAATCACACATTTTTCATCTGTTCAAAATGTATCTTAAAGGGAGATTTGTCAAGTTTTTGATACTCTTATCAACATGTGAGTGAGCAAATATGCTGCTTTATGCAAATGTATGTACTTATTACTGGAAATCAATTACCAACACAAAACAATGACAAATATTGTCCAGAAACCCTCACAGGTACTGCATTTAGCATAACAAATATATGTTCAAATCATAACATGGCAAACTGCAGCCCAACAGGCAACAACAGCTGTCAGTGTGTCAGTGTGCTGACTTGACTATGACTTGCCCCAAACTGTATGTGATTATCATAAAGTGGGCATGTCTGTAAAGGGGAGACTCGTGGGTACCCATAGAACACATTTACATTCACATATCTGGAGGTCAGAGGTCAAGTGACACCTTCGAAAAATGGCCACGCCAGTGTTTCCTTGCCAAAATTTAGTGTAACTTTTTAGCGTTATTTAGCATTCTTCCCGAAACGTTTAACGTAACATTTTCTAGTTTCATATGATACCAGAATCTACACTTTAAGATTGAGCCTGCAACAACCTCTGAAAGAAAGAGTAGCGGCCGGGCGGAATAGCCTATTTTTTCCCCCATCCCATGGTGCTGTGTAAAGCTAATTAGCCCTAGTAAATGATAAATGGACTGAACTTAGGCTAGTATTTTTCTACCTTACAGGACAAAGCACTTTACAATTTGCCTCTCATTTACCACATGCATACTCACCCTGAACTTGGGGTTCAGCATCTCACTCAAGGACACTTCGACATGCAGATATGGAGCCGGGGATCAAACCCCCAACCTTGTGATTAATGGATAACCCGTTTCAGGTTCAAACATTACCAGATTACTTAGACTGACTGTTCTTACACTGTTAAATTCATTCCTTAGACTTTTGCTCTTTTTTGTAGTTTTGGAAAGCTAAAAAAATACGCCACCATACCGAGTATTGCTATTAATAGTACAGGCACATGCGCGTCACTGCGGCATGGAGAGAAATTCAAAGCTAAATAGGTGTACCTAGCCGATAGGCTGTATATAAGAAGTGGACGTAGTCACCCATAGGTTTGTGGACTGCCATTTTGAAGCCTTGAGTTCGGCATTTTGGCCGTCGCCATCTTGGTTATTAGAACCCAGAAGTGACACGAGAGGGTGGAGCTAAGTACAACTGAATGCTGAATATAACATTTTTAGGTGACCAAAAATTGACTTTCATGAACTGAAAACACACTGTGAAAGGGTTAAAGTTCTACGACAAAAACACGGACAACTCTCAGAACGGACAACGCCATGGTAGCGACCTGTCAATTACAAGGTAGCCTCGCCCTATAGCATCCCCTGCTTTATGGTCTATTTGACTCTAAATGGGACCATAATTTACTAAATGAACATCATAGTGTATTGAAGAAGATTGAGACCATAAACTCATGTTTACAATGTTTAGGTAATAAACCAAGTCAGAAGTAGGCTCATTTTCTCATAGACTTCTATACAATCAGACTTCTTTTTACAACCAGAAGACGCCCCCTGCTGGATATTAGAAAGAATGCAAGTTCAAGGCATTTCAGCATTGACTTCACTTCTCAGAACCGGAGGTTGTCGCCTGGTAGTGCCTAGTTATGGTTGCTAATCTATGATTGATCAATCATTCTTTGTGGCAGGGGTTTAGTTTTAAAAGAAGTTTTTATTTATCAACTGATCTGAGGTAGACATTTTTTTTAAAACATTGTCTATTTTTAACCAACCGATTAGAGGTTAAATGAAAAATCTTTATGTTATTGATATTTTCAGTAGTGTTTCTGACTCAACTGATGACCTTTTACTACCTTTTATGAGTTTGAGAGCTAGCCTTTATAATCCTCTGAATGAATTCACTGTTTACTTTTTTTTATGGACAATCAATACACCATGAGATGATTCATCCGGCCTCAAAGTAGTGACCCTCCCAAGCTGACAGAGCCACATCTAAAACGGACCCACACAGGAACATCATTAAAGCAAAGAGGTGATGGCGAAAGACAGACAGCGACAGGTCGTGTCAGACCTCCACACCTTGCTTCAAATCAGACACCTGCTGCTGCTCACTTGTGTCAAAGGACCTCGGCACCCGAGAAATTTGTTATCACGTTGTCAAGGTCCCTTTGAGCTTTCCTAATAAGCTCTGACTTCTACTTTTACCCAACCTTCATCCACCTCTGTCGATCACCCTGCCCAGTTTCTGCTTATCAAACTGCTTCCTCACTCTCACTCCGTCTGTGCCCTCCTTCTTCCAATATGCCAGTAACCAAGGCTCTTCCCATCTGCGTATATGAATCCAATTGCTGCAATCCATCACCATTTAAAAACCATTGTCTGGATTTCCACATCCTGCTGTTATTGAGGAGCCCGAGATACATCCTGCCAACATTTATCTATTAAAACTCCATTAGGCCTCGTCTCTCCGATGCCCTGTCCACTCAGGCCGGATCTTCTGTGGCATGGACACCGCATTAAGATCCATCTGAAGTAGATATTAATGTTACGGTTTCATGACGCCCATTGTGAGTGCTCAAGTAATACTGCCGTGGTGGACCACGCCTAACCGATTCTAAAAAACATGAGAACAAAACCGGATAGTGCAAGACCAGAGTATGGTTTTGGCTAACTTGTTGTATGATGTCAAAGTGATGTTATTGTCCAAAACAGAGAAACTAAGAATAAGCTTCTTTCAACAGGCTTATATGTTTTTCATTTATATTTATTTTTTCTAGGACTGTACACAAATAGATTTTTTTTTTATTTGAATCGGATTTGGTTGTTCAATACGAAGATTCGACTATTCATTTCTTTTTTTTTCTTCATATAGACTATCTGGTAATCAGAAAATCCATTGGCATGAGTTTCAGTGATGATTTCGGCAGTCAAATGCGGCCCGCCACAGTTTCATAATGAACCGAAAATATATTTATACGTCTCAATCGGCGGGGTCTACGCACTACCCGGATGAATCAACTCGGTGAGTCAGGGATGACCGTTTGGTGTGGAAGGATCCTCTCGTTGGACCTCTCCCCGGTGACGGTGGGTGAGACTTTTTTGCTGTGTCATCACCATTCATATCTATACAAATTATGTGTTTATAATTATTTTTTTTACAAGAGCACAAAATTGTTCACAAAAGCACAAATTTCTTCATAGATCTAGCATCTTAATAAAAAAATTAAAAAAACGGCAGCTCAACTTCATGAATATCAAGTCGACTGAGGGGTCACCGACGATGATTCGACTCATTGACTTTCAGGGGGAGCCTTACTTTTTTCTAATTATTTTTCACAATAGTCTTGTCGAAATGCAGGTGTTGTACAGGTAAATACAGATAAGTAAAAAATAAATAATTAGAAGTATGTACAATAAACTCAAAACTACAAGACAAGCAGTAATACTGTACATAGAATACCCATAACCAGTGTTGTACTTAAACTAATAGTGAAGTACCATCTCTCTCAAGCAAAATTACATAGTGAGCAAAGTTTCAATTCATATATTACTTGTTTACGTGACAAACAAACCTTTGAATCTGTGTGTAATCTTAATACATTTTAAAATCACTACTTCCAAGCCTTCTTGCCCTTTTAAAGTTAAGCAGTGACTACTCTACTTGCAACCTTTTGTCACAGGTAGCATGTATGTGATCAGTTTAACCAAAGATTGATTACCCCGTTAGAGGTCTGAAGGTCCCCCCACTATTTTACAATAAAATGCAAAGATTAGAAAAAAGTAAAATCACTATTTGTGTAGCGGAAATGTTTTTGTTTTTCATGTTTTATTCCCCTATCTTGTTAATCACCTCACGGCCCCTCAGATTGATTCAGCGACCCCTATGGGGTTCATTTCATATGTCTTAGTATTATATTATTTAACATGTTCACAGGCTGCAATCATTGAAGATATTTTGTGCAAAATGGGTTTTGTAGTTGTCATGACATTAGAGCCACAGTCAGCTATCTCACATGGAACAGATTTATTATGTAAATAGCTAATATTTGGTTCATAATCTCATCACTCCCCACAAGCAAACAGAACTGAGAGATCGGGAGTGATAGTAATAAACTTAATTCCCCCAAAACTGCAGGGAATATACCACAATCACCAGTCCTAGAGTTGGCGCAGCAAGCTAAGACGCGTTATACATGCAGCAGATAATAATTGAGCATATTAAATACACAAAAATACAATGCTTTTTAAGCCATGGGTCCAGGTGAATGTAGAAAAATGGCTCAATGAGCTCAACAGTTTAAATGTGATTGATATGTTGATATGAAGAATAGTAAAGCAAGCTGTCACATAAACCCATTGCTCTCAGTTTAAATATTTCTCTAATGCTCAGATGAAAATTAAATGTGTGGAGAAAATGTGACAAAAGCCATAACTTACTGAGCTCCCCATGAAGCCAATATTACAGGATTATAATTATGAGAATGGGCTGTGTGCAGTCATGCTTACAGCCCTAAAGCCACAAAATTATTTTCTACCACAGATCTGGCTTCCAATGAGCCCCCAAAAACAACAGCAACGAGCAAGCAACAGGGAAATATGCACAAGCACCAAATCAATTCAGCCCCTCGGATTCATAACACTCAAACATTTCACCACTTATATAAATCAACAGCATGGAAACATCACAATGTAAGTGCCAAACACCAACCAAAAGAAAAAATAATGTCACCGCCAGCCACTTCAAGAAGTTATTATACAATTAATACCAACACCAACACTGCCAATAAATTTGCTGCAGCATGAAAGTAGAAAAACAATCAGCAAATGCAAAGATAATGTTAGCTAGCTAGATCTGAGAGAAACATTAAACAGCCAGTCTCATAGCTTATTATTAATCCCAAACACATAAAAACCAACTAAACACAGCCAACAGCAGGGCTGGACTGGCCATCCTGCATACCGGGCTCTTTCCCGGTGGGCCGACATCCTTTTGGGCCGACGTATGTCTTCTTTTTTCTTTTTTTTTGGCCCATAAAACAGGTATATCGGCCCATTTCTTTTCCGTAATTGACACTGGGCTGGCCCAATCACTCTGTGCCGGGCGGCCACTGACATAAGTTATGAGAGATGAGCCGTACTCGAAGTGGGCCGGTACGTTGCGGTATGCAGTATTTTACTCCTTGGTGTACTGTGACTTTTTCATGCGTACTGGAGCTTATCACAAGCTGCCGGATCTCCTCTGTCCTCCCCATATCAGGTTCTCTGGGAGATTCATAATGGTGATACATAACGGCCAGCATATTTGCGCCGCGTGGGTTCATTGTTTTAAAGTCACCAGAATTCAGCAAACAAAGTCGCTGAAACTCAAATTTTTCTGGGGGAGGACCCCAGACCCCAGCTTTGGTTTTGAAATCCTCCCAATTTTTGAGGTCTCAAGATTGGCAAGTATGAAAAAACAACCACATTTGAATATATTTCCCCGAACAACAAAACGTGGTAGACACAGCACAAAAGAGTCGGTGATGGGGCCGGTCTGGGCCAAAACGCCATGGCCGATTTTTGTCCCAGTCCAGACCTGGTCAACAACACAGCATTTTACAATATTAATGAAAGCACAAGCAGCTTAATAGCTAATAAAAAGAAGAAACGTACCTTTGTGAAGTGAAGTAGTAGCAGGTTGGAAGAAATGGAGACAAGATGGCGGCTGAAGACTTCCATTTGAAACTGGCCTTGAGGAGGAGAAGAGACCAACAGCCAGCAGAGTAGTCTCCTTCAGTAGTTAGGAGCCCAAAAACACATCTTATAGCCTGAAAAGTCGTCCTAGAATATCCTAATAATGCTGTTTGTAAGCTAGCTTACTTATTAAAATGCTATATTAGCAGTAACGGTTACTAACGGTTCAGTTTAAAAAGACCGCCAAATTGTAAAAAAACAAGGGTGCCTTTGATTTACTGAACGGTGCAGCCCGGAGAGAGCCCGAGAATCAACCGTTAGTTTACTAAAGTTCATATTTATAGATGATAGATGATATATCGGGAGTGTCACACAATATTTTAAGGTTTACAAGAGAAAATAATTCAAAGATGAAGACTAAACTGGTTGGTTTTGATGATTAGGTTATGTCTGTCACCGCCTCGCTTCTGTTAAAGAGCCGCTCCCCGAGGTGGAGTTTACAAGCGAACCCGCCAGATCTGAGCTGAAATCTGCGCAGAAACTCTCGCGAGACTTGCTGCCAGACGACCGGCTTGTCTAATTCGAGATCAGTGCCTAACTTTAACAATCTCGCGAGATTTTCCTCAGTTTGCTGACTCCCTTCTAGACACTTTTTTTTTTTGTTTTATTATTATTATTTCAAAATGACAGTATCCATAGTAACAGCAGAAAACATTAAAAACATTTACATACAGAAGAAGCAAAAACATAAACGAAGAGCTGTGCCAAACATAAAAGGACAACAGAAATGAAACAAAACCAACATAAAATAAAAAAAATAAAATAAAAAAAAGACCACGCGAGAGTATGAAAATAATTTCACTTAAAAACTTTAAAGATATTGCATACATTCATTGTTTTCATTGCTTTTTTGTTTTGTGAGGAAGAAATCTTTGACAGATATAGATCCATTTTTTATTCATAAATACAAAGAAATTAGTCTTTTTTTTGGTAAATTTACGCTTGTGAATGTGGAACTTCGCAAGAATTAAAATTAAATTAATAAGAAAAAATGCATTACTCTCTTTGTCACTGTAATCATAGCAACCATATATAATATTTCTATAGTACAGTGCAAAATCTGAGAATAAAATTATTGACATCTTTCCACAATTCACATGTAAATTTACATTTAAATGAGAGCAAGTTTCAGGATGTGATTCGCAGAAGGGACAATTTCTACCGCTTCTTTGAGCTTTTTCCATGACACAAGCAAATCATGAAGCTTTTAAGACTCATCCGGCTTCTCTTCAAAATAAAAGACTTTTTACTGAATGTCATTAATTTCACAATGCCCCCTTTCTATCTGTTTTTATTACCATTTTCTTTCATAAGTTCATCACAAAGTCTTTTTTTGTCGATCGAGACAAAGAGGGCAAAGCCAGTTGATGTAAAGTGTAATGCACTTTTGTAGGTCAGACATCACAAATTGCTTCACAATAAAAGACAAAAGCATAATTGGCTCTGGCCTGTTTGCCTTGATTGGGAAACAGACTTTATGATGGAAAAATGGCTTTATGAAATTTGTAAAATGCCATTAAAATAAAAATAAACTCTCATATGATCATTTATTATATAATGTCTGTCACCGTATTTATTTAATATTGAACACTGAGTCTCTATTACTGTATATGGCTGTCCTACTTACAGTTTAATAAGACGGTTGCCATTACCTTAAGACTCCAACACAGGATGTGAGGGTTTGAAACGAGGCCAAACCTGTAAAAACTGATTGTGTTATTATTTCAGAAGGTTAAAGGAATAAAATTAGAACAAATATAGCTTTATCTTAATCATTACTTCTTGTTCTTTTCCGTTTGGATTTTTATCTTTGTGACTCTCTGCTCACTATAAATTCTGAGGATGGGTCAAATGCAGAGGACAAGTTTCCCCCCAAGAGGATCAGTAGTTTATAGCATATAAAAAAAAATAAAACAAGGGTAAACAGAACTTAGTTTATATCACTCTTCGTTATATCCTCCTGGGTCACAGCAACAAAGAGGAAGTGTGGATATTCAGTATAATTTATTTTCAGCAAAATAACAAGCTCACTCTTGGGAGAAAATAACGGGCTGTGTGTTTATTTTTTTGGCGGAATTCAAATGTCACCAATGAACTAATTTTTAAACCGGTGGTGATTCTGTATAAAATGGTGTAAATGACGAGACTCAGGATCTTCAGTGTAAATTAGGGGCTTTGTTTACTTTCAGAGATTGACTTCTGATACAATATCTCGTAAAATTTAATAAAATACATAAAACCTGATCATAAATTGTCAAATTTCTTTGCAGCAAGAACATCATTTATTTGTAAATACACATATAAAAACCACAAGAGATGTTTTATCATAGATTTATTGAAATGACTGAATGCTGATTTCCCTCCTGTGGTTTTCATACACACCTCCTCTCCTGCCTCCTGCTCTACAATGAGTGCATTTGAAACATAATTATAACCCCCATAATGATTATTTAGTGTAGCAGCACACACAGAATGCTGGTTATTCTTTAACACTACACATTGTAGGAGCAGAGAAGCCGTGAAATAGTCTGATGTTGTTCCACTAGAGCTCTGAACAGTCCTGTAACTGGGTGGGTTGTCTGCCTCTAAAGGTCACAATGGAGAAGGTGACCTTTGACCTTTTATCAGTCACTGACCCCTGATGAGCCTCTCCAGCCCGTCACTGTTTTCATTCTGGAAACAAAGACAGTTCAACATACAGGATTCTTTCACTTTAGCTCAGGCTGGATCAAATCAAATACAGTTTAGTCACAATAATTTTAACTTGATTCATTTCTTCCATCGTACTTTTATTTCGTTTTTTAACTCTTAATACTGTTGTCCCCCCAGCCCCTTTGCCTGATGACCCTTTAACCTGCAAAATCTGTTTGTTTTTTGCCACTTGAGGGCAGCAGAAACAAGCTGGTGACACAACACTGACATATTATAACCTTATGAAGTTGATGGCAACGTGTTGCCTGTTTACACAACCAGCAGATAGGCCTACGAAGAAACATCAGCAATTATGTGGAGTGTTATTTCTGGCCACTGCCGAGGGAAATATTAGCTCTTTAGCTGCTAAATGCTACACTAAATTGACCAGCTACTTGCTAACTATGCCTGCCGATAGCATACAGTGGGTTTATCTGAGCTTTCTCACAGCTGTCTGCTGTGGCTGGAAATGAAGCTCATGAATCAAACTTTGGAGTTCACCATCGATATATAGAAATATTGATCACAGCAACGTATTTTCATGCAACAATTCGTATGATATCTTACGAAAAGTTATTCCTCGTTTTTTGTGCAGTTTCCTACGAATGTCCAGCAACACGTGTCAATTTCTGCTCGTTACATGCATATAGTCTTTTCAAAATAAACTTCCGTCTTCACAGGAAACAACTTGGGTTAGGTTTAGGAAAAGATCGGAAGTGGCGTCACTTAAGTACGGAAGTTATGTGACAAATAAAACAACGAGGTACAAACACCGGTTTCTTGGGCGAAAGTCCGGTATTTTTTTACCCACCCATCCACCCCGACCTCCTCCCTACGTAGCGTTTGTCACTCTTTATAATTATAGTTCACGATTACGTGGATTACATACAAATTAATTTTGTGGGTTATGTACGAATTACAGTGCATTACTTTAGGTAGGTATAGCTATGAACGGTGTATGAGAACAGCCTGATTACAGCTGCTTTAAAGCTAAGCAGTGTCTACTCTGAACCCCTCATCACACGTTGCACGTTGTCAATGAATTGTGAGCTGTACCACCACTATTCTGTTGATCATCTTGCATACAGACTTGTAACCTTTCTGCTGTCTTCATCTATCAATCTATTTTGTGTCTCTCATCATTTTTATGTTGAGAAATGTACCGGTGTACGAAATGTGCTATACAAATAAATTTGACATCCCTGAACACATCTCTTGAATCTTCTGCTTTCCCTTTTCATCCACAGAGAGATGCATCTGTTCGGTGTGACAGGTTAGGGATGACATTACTCATGTTTTTCTGTGAACATTTTGGATGGACTCCAGTGGGTTTGCAGAGGGACATCGTTTGTATTCTTCAAAACAGCCTGTCAGTTTATGAGTGATCCTCCGGTGTGGTCACCCCAGACGATAAAATATACTCACAGCAGCCTCAAAATATATTAAATGATTATCAGCCCTTGCTTTAATAGGCAATATAAGTTATTTATTTCTGTACAGTAACTGTCTTACAGTGTTGAGGAGTCAGTGGTGATGTGGTGTCCTAATGAAGGAAGAAGAAGGTGTTGTCGTTGGAGCAGAACAGGTTTAATCCCTCAAACGTTTATCCTGAAATTTATCCTGGTTTGTTCTGATGGATTAGAAACTGAAGACAGGCTAAGCTGTGACCTTTTTGCTGATATGTATACAGTGGCTAAAAAGACATTAATCTCCCTCGACTTTCACCCACGTTGTTGTGTGTCTTAAAGATCATCGCAAATGCAAGTAAAAGCCACACAAATGTTTGCACGTATATACAAGCTGCACAAATTGTGATTTATCCAGCTTGTTTCACTCAATATTCTGAACATTTTCACATCCGTGCCTCAATTGATTCAGGGTAGCAAGCTTAAATGCACACAGGAATTTAAAAAAAAGACATTTATGTTATCAGGAAAGCAGATAATGGATGATGCTAACAAGTATGTGTCAAACAAGACAATTACCTGCTACATAAACAGATAAATCATATGTTAAGTTTTTGTATATTTCCATGAATATAGTTCAATCCATGTCATTTACAGACTCTATTAGAGGGCTCTAGAGGCACAAACAGCCCATTCACTTCCCTTTTTGCACCAAGGTTTTAACCATTCATAGCAACGATAATACACATTTTACGCTTTTAAACATATAAAAGCAAGCTTGATAGAGACTGTCCCTGAGCTCAAAACCCCTCTGACTGACCCTGAAATACACAACATGGATGAATATGAACATTCATTTCAATAAACATTCACATACAAACATAGACTGTATATAAGAAGTGGACGTAGTCACCGTGACATCACCCATTAGTTTGTGGATTGCCGTTTTGAAGAACTTGAAGGTCTATCTGACTCTTAATGGGACCATAATTTACTAAATGAACATCATGCTGTATTGAAGAAGACTTGAAACTAGCGATTGAGACCATAAACTCATGTTTACAATGTTTACTGAGGTAATAAATCAGGTGAGAAGTAGGCTCATTTTCTCAGAGACTTCTATACTATCAGACTTCTTTTAGCAACCAGAGGAGTCGCCCCCTGCTGGCTGTTAGAAAGAATGCAGGTTTAAGGCACTTCAGCGTTGGCTTCACTTCTCAGACCCAGAGGTAGCCCACATGCATACAGCTTAATGTGAATATGAGATGAGGTGAAGGGAGTTACATAAAAGAAGACAGAAAGATTTAGTGCCAAATGTTTACATGGACCACCTAATGTTAGAGACGTCAAGCAAACGTATATGATTGGATGGAATACGTAATACTTGACTGTGAAATGAGTAATTTGTATTTGAGAGGCCTTAAAATGCATAAAAAAGACGGCACTTTATTGCAGCTGTGTTCATTCACGGTTTGGTCGAGTACTACAATGGGTTTTGCCTTTCATAAAGTAATGTGCAATTTGATTTTCAACAAACAAAATCTAGTTTACGATCACTCGGGATGAGGAGTTCAAGGGCTGCAAATTACAAAACAGACGAGAAGCCATTTTGATTTCATAATACTTTAACTGTCCACTGAAATGGCCAATTTACATGATGAACCAGAACAACACATCTCAGTGTCTCTGTGTCTGTCTTTTTCTCTATACAGTAGCTATGTCTATCCATCTAACTGCCAAGCCAATTTTATGCAAAACCTTTTGAAATGTCAGGGGAAATAAAATGTGAATTTAGAGTATTTTCCATCACCTTGGTGGAAACGAATAAATTGGCTTCCTGAATGTCAACAAACACATCTGCATGAAAACTGGGTGAACTGAATAAGAAGTGTGAAAGTGGCTGTTGTTACTGTTTAGTGTTCCTTTAACCTCAAGACAAAAACAAAGAAATTCACGCTGCAATTTGCTAATACAAAACCAAAACCAGAGTGGCAGTGGAGGGATATTATTATTTAACAAGTCACTAATGGTTTGCATAAATTGCTTTTAAACAAAGAAACGACACGTCTTTGCAACACAGAGGGATAATTAAATGGATTTTTCCAGTCCTACTCCACTTTTTTTTTAATTCAACACATAATTTGCAAAATATGCTTTGATGGAATCACATCTATTGTCTGCCTCTCATTCTCTGAGCCTCCCTCCATCGCTGCCTGCTGCAGCCTCTTTACACGTGTGTGACATTGAGTTGTGAACAATTCAATGGCAAAAAAAAAAAAAAATTACAGAAATGACAATTGCATTCACAGACTAGAAAAAAAGAGGAGGTCACAGACTGTCAGCAGGAACACATGCAGAAAGCAGACGAATAGATTCACATTGTTTATTGAGAAGTGGCAGTTAAGGACAATGGTTTTCTATAGCAAGAAAGAAAAGTGACATGTTCCAGCAGTGGAGGAAGGAAAGACAGCAAAAGATAGAAGAAAAAGGAAATATCACTGGGCTACACTAACATCCACACCACGTTATATTTTGACTGAATGTGAAACAAACAGAAAACATGTAATAAAGAAGTGGTATGTACCTATGCTGAAACAGTTTAATGGGCCAGTATACTCTGCCTTCAAGAACAACCGTAGACTGTATATAAGAAGTGGACGTAGTCACCGTGACGTCACCCATTGGTTTGTGGACTACGGCTTTGTAGCCTCGAGTTCGGCATTTTGGCCGTCGCCAACTTGTTTTTTTTTGCAACCAGAAGTGACACGAGAGGGTGGAGCTAAGTACAACTGAACGCTGTCATTAAATTAAAACATTTTTAGGTGACCAAAATGTTTTAATTAACTTTCATGAACTGAAAACACACTGTGAAAGAGTTAAAGTTGTAAGACGAAAACACGGACAACTCCCAGACCGGACAACGCCGTGGTATCGACCTGTCAATCACAAGGTAGCCCCGCCCTAAAGCATCCCCTGCTTTATGGTCTATCTGACTCTAAATGGGATCATAATTTACTAAATGAACATCATGCTGTATTGAAGAAGACTTGAAACTAGCGATTGAGACCATAAACTCATGTTTACAATGTTTACTGAGGTAATAAATCAAGAGAGAAGTAGGCTCATTTTCTCATAGACTTCTATACAACCAGACTTCTTTTAGCAACCAGAGGAGTCGCCCCCTGCTGGCTGTTAGAAAGAATGCAAGTTTAAGGCACTTCAGCATTGACTTCACTTCTTAGACCCGAAGGTTGCCGCCTGGGAACAACTATAAACACTACGGCAGATTGCAACCTAACCATCAAATTAAGCTCTATGAGAAATAACCATGTGGATTAACTTTGACCCCATGAATACATGCACTAACCGCGACAATTTGATTGAAATGAATTGATTTTGCTCCAAAATTCTGATGCCGGTAAATGCTGGTCTGACCGGGCCCCTTAGACACTGATATTGTTGTTTACACATGACTTGTTAAAGCTACTTTAGCTTCTTGTACTTATTTTAAATTAGCTTTAAAGAGAGCATCAGCAAAATTTCCAAGAACAGTCAACCTCACCCTTTTACATAATGCACAGAATTTGTTTAACAGTTTAGAGACAGAAGAAACCACTAGCTGGCCAAACACTCCAACTTTTCTTCAGCTCCGTCTGTAGTCCTGGTGGTGGAGGAGTCCCTCTTCCTCTCTCATTTCCCTTTGTGCTTCTTGAACAGGGCGTACAGGACCTTCAAGGTGGCAGCGTCGTCCTGAGAGACAATATCTGTCACACAAACCACACAGAAGACATTTAGTGTGTATTTATATAATGCACTTTCAGCATCTATTAAACCACTGAAGTCAGTGAGAACCACCAGAGGATGCTTTTACCAACGTTAGCAACATAAGTTAATAACTATTCTCACTATCCATCCTAACAGGTCATAGATCAGAAAAAACGACATTAGATGGACATTTAATCAATACGTCCTCGGTGAGACGAGATCCCAACAAAACTGCACTCTGTTGTGAGATGCACTAACTGAATGAATGTGAATTAAGATCGACTCCACCACCGGCTAACCTAATTAATGCACGCAGCGCGCTCTCGTTTTAGACCCCTCAGCGCTGGGATTCCTCATTCCATCACAGCAATTATGCTGGTAATTAAAAAGACACTAAAAATGAATTGAATTAACCACTTGCTCCTGGCTTAGATTAATTGTGCTGGTCCTTACATTAACAGTTATCGTGTTGTTGTGGGTTTGCTTTCACAGTTGCACAGGCCAGCAGGTAATACTGTGGAGATTGTGATTCAAGCTCAGAGAGAATATAGAGCATCTTGTCAATAATGGATCTGCAGGGAAGTAAAGTAGATCCATTCGCTATTGATCGCCTCACACACTTAGATAAGTCGGTAACTCACTGAGTCAGTCGCTCTATTTCACTTTTCTCTTTTCCGATTGATTTACTCCTCACGGCCAAAAGTGGACACGCAAACATTACACCCATCTGTGATTGTTGATCTCAACCTCATTCCAGAACCACCGGCCTTAATATGCCACGATAACAGCCGTCTATAACTCGTCTTCTATTCAGGATTTCTTTAATCTGGCTGCAGGGATTTTAGCTCCCATACAGCCACAAGAGCATTAGTGAGGTCTGTATTACAGTTCATCCAAAAGGTGATGGATGATGTTGAGGTTCAGGGGCCTCGTTACAGAAAAATATCATAACTGCTTGTCCTAGTTTATGTTTCAAAGATAGAAAAAAAATCCTATCTTCCGATTACAGAAGCAATCCCTAAACTCACAGCTGTGTCCTATCTCAGAGCTCCTATCTTATCATAACTTAAGAAATGCTATCTATAACTGTAAATCTGATGTATATATATATAATATATATGTAATATATATATGTATAAAGAGAACTGGAGACAGCGTCGGAGGTGGGGCCCCGTTCATTCCTATGAAAGTTGCTCAGTGGCGCATGAAGCAAAAAAAGCTTAAAAAGTATAAAATAACACGGATCTTCCCGCAATCATCCGCTGTCTTTGGGCCCAAAGAGCAGGTGCTTTAGCGTTTCCTTTAACTCGGTCTGGGTCTCATGCAAATGAACGGAGGAAGGGAAATAACTCTGGATTCAGCTATTAGTACATTTGACAACTTCACTTTTCAGACCCCAAAGTTGCTCGCTGGTTTCACCAAATATAGTCAGTATACCATGAACCTAAGCTGTGCTTATTAAACCAAGAATAAAGCAGAATTTCCATAACATTTCCATAATGTGATGCTTTCACTGTTGTATGATTATTTGGTTGAATGCTCACACTCATAAATTTACGCCACAAATCATGAGTGAGTGTGATGTTACGGTGGGAAATCTGATAGCTGGCAGTTGCAAGTTGAAACTGACAAACAGAAGATTTAATGAGGACTTTTTACAGATACAATCAGAATATTTCTGGGATGTGTCTGATAACTGGATGGTATACAGTAGCAGCGCTCATGAATACAGATAACATATCTTCCTCCAGACACACAGTATATGTAGCCATAGCGTGGAGGTTAAATCCCTGTGTCTATCACCGGGCTCCAGAGTGACATCGTCCCCTTGAGACCGTCTCCCTCGCCGCTCTCCTCGCTAAATGAATGATGATGACCTCGGACTGAGCCAATCATCCGCAGTGATACTCATCGAGACACGAGTCGCACTCATTCATATTCCGCAAGCAATTCCAGCTTTCCCTCCAAAACACTGTCAAACACACACACACGCCACAGAGCAGCGGAGATTAACTCAAACTACCGGGGCGATCCCCCCCGCCCCGCCCTCGCCTGATATACAAAACGATTTTGGCGTTTCCCCATCACATAGATAAATGCTCTTGATAGCTGATATCATCTAAATTAGTTTGACATTGCGGTCTTGGAGCTCTGCTGTTTTTCTGTTGCAATCATTTCACTCACAGGCACATCTGTTTTTTGTTTTTTTTGTTTTCATCCTCTGTGCTCCTGGTATTTTAATTTGAGTAAAATCTGTTGCCAACAAGTGTGTATATCATGTGAGCAGTGTGTGTTATTTCCTCACCTTGTGGATCAACACTGGACACTTGAAGGCTGATGTCATTAAGGAGGTCCAAGGCCAAGGTCACGTTGTGAAGCTAGAGGTCAAAGAGATGAAAATGTCAAACACAAAATCCGGACAATAAAAATAAAGAAGATAAAAACATAGAAAATTCTGTTGTGCTATTTACCCACCAATATATTTGTACATACTTTTGGTAAAACTTTTCATAACAGTTCCATATGAGTGCTGAGAGATTATAGTTGCTATAGTTACAGTATTTGTAGGTACTATTTTAAGTATAACCAACTACCTATTAAGTGGTGGAAGAAGAATTCAGATCTTTTACTTATGTAAAAGTATCAACATCACAGTGTAGAAATACTCTGTTACAGGTAAAAGTCCTGCATTAAAATGTTTACTTCAGTAGAAGTACAAAAGTATTAGCTTAAAACACTGAACCACTGGTTCCCAACCTGTGTTTCACAGGCGGTCGCAAGGTCCTTCTTGATCTTCCTTGAAAAGTAATCCAGGACTAAAATTACCAGGAAATTCTTGGTAGAAACTTGGTTTAGGACAACTTACAAAATAAATAAATAAATTATATATACAGTATATATATATATATATATACACATGTATATATGTATATATACATATATACATATAAATATATAAATGAATGAATGAATAAATAAATAAATATCAATAAACTAATAAATAAATAAATATATTTTTTTAATTATTTATTTATATTTTATTTTCCTTTTCAAGGAAGATCCAGAAGGCCTTGCGACCCCCTGTGAAACACAGGGTGGAAAACAGTGTTTTATATATATATATATATATATATATATATATAAATATATACACTGTATATGCACTGTATATACAGTGTATATACATATATACTGTTGGCCTATATTTCAGCATTTCATTAATTGCTGTCAGGGGTCGTCAGTTTACTCAATGATAGAAAAGGGGTCTCTTAGGAAAAAGGTTGGGAACCGCTGGCTTAAAGTACCAAAAATAAAAAAGTACTTATTACGCAGAATTGTTCATTTCAGAATAATGTATATTATATTACAGGATTAGAAATATAAATTTAATTTTGCACATTTATGATGATTTTGTGATAGTCAAATGTAATATATTGGCTATAAAATGGTTAAAAAAAAAAAGGTAAAAAGTGAATTGGGGCATTATAAGTCATCGTACAGATGTTAAGCACATTATGAAACTGAGACATAATCGACCATAAAGTTTTATGGATCAAGCTGATAATATATAATGTCTTTATAACCAGAAGCTTGTTTAGTTTTTAAGCTATAAAAGAAGTCTAATACGGAGCGTCACAGTGTCTCTTATACAGTAAGTTATTCATAAACTCTTCATATCTGTGATAAAAGAGTCAGAACTTTTTCATAGACTCGTCCTATTGCTTCAAGTAAAGTGAGATCAAAGATATCATTAGAAGTGACACAGAAGTAATTATGCATCTACTTTTATTATGGGGAATTGTAAAATATTAATTTGATCATATCTTATATTGTAATAGGCATCAGGTTTCTGTACTGTAGCTCATTATCCTCTGTGGGAAATTAGATTAGCTGAAATTAGAAATAATAAAAAAAATGTATTATGATTGTACTTTTGAATTAGAATAATGCAGTCGGTGTATATCTACACTTTCAAAAAATATCACTCAAAAATGCTAATTGAAAATGATAATTTGTCTTTTAACCAGTTGATTTTTGAATGAATAAATATGTTACAAATAAAGTTAGGTATTGTGTGTGTGTCTCTCTATGACCACTCTGAGGATGAACTCCTCTTACTAATGTGTAAGGAATCCATACTGGATCTATACCGTACCATCTCAGATTGACTGACAGGGGTCAGGTTGAAGTCACAGAGCGGGACGAAGAAGCCTTCCAGCTGTCCGATCAGCAGCAGCAGAATCACGCCGTCAGCAAACTGGACAGAAAATACACCGCAGACATTGAAGTCCGTCCAAGGAAGGTGATATAATCTCAGGATAAAAACATCAATGGAAAGCTTGTAAGTGCTCAAAAACAGTGTTCAGCATTTTACCTGTTTGTCCATATCAGCCACCTGCAGACCCACGGTCGACATATTCTGGTTGACAAAATGTAAGATGGCCTGAAAATGGAAAAAAAGAGGTAGAGTTGGTCTTATTAGCTGACATATTAGGGTATCATTCTTCATCAAAGCCTGGCAAACGCTTGAGTTTGTTACAATGGATTATACGCAATCATATGTTTTCTCAAAGGCATTGGGCCTCATGCTAGAACCACTCGTACGAACAGATTTGTTCTTAAGTGGTTTGTACGATTTAGGAGAACTCGTCTCATCACCAATTTTTTCACTGATGGATTGCATATTTCATTACTTTGAAGCAATTTTGAGTTTAAAAATCCTATATAAATTACACTTTATAATTATGTTGACATTATCCTGTTTGACTCTGTAATTCAAATTATATAATTAATAATTCTAAATGTATTCATATAGCCTAATGTTATCATCATTAACTTAAATTGGCCATTGATGCTATTGTATAACACTACAATATCAATATCAACTTTTCAAACTGCAAAACAACTTAAGTTATGCACTAATTGTAGGTTAATTTGTCTCTGTATACGCAAACAGCGTTACCACAGTTTTGCACTCGGCGGCTCACGTTGCCGCGGTCTTGGAAAGGGAGGAGTGAGCGGAGGGGCACTTAGTTGATTGCAATCTGCAACCACACCACTAGATGTCACTAAATCCTACACACTGTACCTTTAATCGATTGTTGATTGACAGAAAAATAATTGGCAACTATGTTGATAATCAATTAATCGTTGAAGTCACTAATAAGCTGAATATCTTTGGGGTTTGGACTGTTGGTAAAAAAAAGTAATATTATTGCTTTGAATACTTTGATCCATTCGCAAATACTATAAAATAGAGAAGCATTCCTTTCCTATTTGATTATTTCAGGCATCATTCATCATGTTTACAGTATATGTCGGTTTACAAGTTAAGGCCAAAAACAAATTGTACTTATTTATTTCCTGTCTTAACACCACAACATTTTGCTCTTTCACTGTCAGTGGAGATGAAGGAGTTAACTCAGCACTTCTCTCCCTCTCCTTGTTATACCTTCTTCACCGTGTTGACCTTGTGAGCCTCAAGCTTCAGCAGTTGCTCGATGGGATCTTCCCCTGGGAAGCCAGAAAAGTGTGTTAAAGTCATCGCCTGCTGTAATGCTGCTTCAATGACATTCAAAATGTCAAATCGGCTCAACCTCCGACAGCTCTTTACTCACTTTCGGTCTTGCTGAGGGAGTCTGAGCCGGCATCCCTGTTGGAAAAAGAAAAAAATATATATATATATGAGATGTTTTTTTTCTCACATCCACAGAATGACACAGGACAGAAATCTGCTCACCTCTCCTCCGTCAGGACCTCCATCTGTAGATCTGACTTTATTCCACTTCTGCTTACCTGCAGGGAAATTCACCAAAAATTGAGCACACACTTTGGACCTTTGGACACAATTTGGAGACAAAAAAAAAGTGGAAAAGCTGAACTCACTTCCATAACTACAACTTCAACCTTCACATTCGGTGGCAAATCCAGATCAGGCTGGAAAGATCTCACCATGGCAACCAGTAGATGAATAGTGGCCAGAAGGTCTTTGTTGTGGATGACTGATAGGCGAACACACAGAACAAAACACGCACACAAAAAAACAACTTGCTCTGATATGAGATAACTCACCACCTCCCAGTACGGCAGCAGAGAAAGGCCAAAAGGTTCTGAATCTTATAAATAAATGAGCGACTAACTGGAATTTAATTACTACTGAAAACATTAGGTTATAATACTTATTTGTTGTTGAAGCCGAGTCAGCTGCATGACTCACGTTTGACGTTCCACTTGATCTGACTGCTGTCCTTCAGGCCCAGTTTCTTGTCCAGCTCCTCCAGGATCACTCCCAGCTTGCGTATCTGAGCAGGGCTGGTCAGCGCCATCTCCTCCACCGGCACGTCCACACCGGCCAACCTGGCTGTGGAAATCAGGGAATCATCATTATTATAGTTTTACTGGCAATAACTGTTTGGTTAGGGATGCACCGATACCAATTCAGACCGAGTACAAGTACTTACATTTGGGTACTCGCCGATACCGAGTACTGATACGAGTACTTCTCTGGGCGCATCGCCGGCCCGTCTCGCCCGCACCGTTGGGGAGTTGGAGCGTGAGCGCGTGTGATATGACCCGAAAGATGGGGACGAGAGGTTAACATCGCTGTAAAGTGGTATCGGTGAAGTTGTATCGGAGCCGTTTTGTGAGTACGAGTACATGAACACAGTATCAGACCCGATAGCCAATACTGGTATCGGTATCGGTGCATCCCTAGTTTTGGATATTATGAATGACAAGCTTTTAGGTGAACTACAAGGGGAAACTGCAAATTTAGATAATAATTGAGTGGAAGTAGGGAAATGATAAATGATAGCACAACAACCACACAAATACTCACACAGCAGGTGATGAAGCACCAGTCCATCGTACAGATCCTCCTCCAGAGTCTGAACCACTATGTGCTCCACTTTCAAAGTGCTATTGATCCAATAAACCAGTGCCTACCCAAACACAATACATCACAGTCAGATGCACCAAACATTTTCTTCTCCTTGCATACATTTCTCTGTTTCCAGTGTCTGAATGAAAAAAAACAGCATGAAATCTTGTTTTTTATTTAATTTCTTCATCGATTTTCAAAGAAATGATACTGAAGTAGATGGAAATGATGACAAATACAAAATATTCCCCCCAAATAACTCCTTGTTTGTCCTCTCAGCTCTACATATGAGACATGTCAGGCTTTATTGAGTTATTTATGCATTCCCTGCCGCTTGCATTGCTGCCATCTTTTCCAATCAAAACCTTGTTTTTAAGTCAGACCCAGCAGACTCTGCAGACGACTCCTCGCCGTGACTCTCTGATCCGTCTCCCATCACCTCTGATAATTACTGTTCATTAAAATTTCACCGATCCTTCCACTCCTCTGCCTGCGTCAGATATTATTCATACTCTTCACTGCACACATATACATGCAGGCTCTGTAATGTATTTCCTGTGTAGCATTCATCTCCGGCCCACTCAGGACACCACTCCCCGTGTCGTCCAGGATGAGCTTTGATGTTACAGTAAATGTTTAATAGAAGACAGAGAATCAGACAAAGCTCTATGTGTGGATAGATAGCAGGAATTAATCTCTTACCTCCTTTAGCTTTTCAAGTTTGGGGTCTTTTAAAGACGTTGGCTGAATAATCTTCTGCTTCTCTCCTGTGTGAACATATAAACAAACTGCGTTGCTCAGATAGCAATTTTTCTTATTTTACAGCCTTTTAAATGCTGTAATTCTGTGATTGACAGCTCATTACTAGCACTTTGAATTATATTAAAAGACCTGTGTTTGCTCCTTAACTAAAATACACACACATTTCCATTTTTGTTGACAAGTTTTTGATGTCCGGACATGCATTTTTTTTAATGTATTTTCCTGCAGTTCCAGGAGGCCAGTGGTTTCATTTCTGAAATTAAATTAATTAGCAGAGTCCTGAATCTTGCATGAGCTGCGTAATAAATCACTCCAAACATTTAGTCTGCATTACTTTTTTTTTATCAATCTTACAGTATTGTGGCGTGATAATGCATCACTACAAAATGTTTTTAGATTTAAGGTGCTAAATGCGAGATAGGGAGCATTTCTGTTACCTCAGCACGGCTCTCAACACGGCGACGACTGAGCTGGCAGCTCGTAGCTAACGGTGCTAACAACGGCAACAATGCTAACAGAGCTAACCGTATTAAAGGACCAGTGTGTAGCATTTAGGGGATCTATTGGAAAAAATGGAATACCATTTTAATAAGTATGTTTTCTTTAGTGTTTAATCACCTGAAAATAAGAATTGTTGTGTTTTCGTTACCTTAGAATGAGCCGTTTATATCAAGCGAGTTCTCTTTACAGAGTCCGCCATGTTGTACCGCCATGATTCTACAGTAGCCCAGAACGGACAAACCAAACTCTGTTAACTTTTCCTGCTTGGGCCGGAGTCGATAACGTTACTCACTCTCATCGCCCACCGCTCTCGCTCTCTTGCTTCAGGACTCACTTCTCACGTACACACACACTCTACGCTACGCTACGCACTAGCTCTGCTCCAACTGACCTACGCTACTCTTACAACAGCTTGCTCTAGAGAGGGTAATCCTACAAGCTCGGCACACACAGGAGAAGTTATAATCTGCAACCTCACTGCTAGATACCGCTAGATCCGACACACTGTTCCTTTAACCTGTGGGGAACCGTAAGGTGGGTGCTACGCTTCCGCAACGGCGCTGTCAGTCTAGAAAGCGTTATCAGCTGTAACCGCTGTACGAGTGCACGAGTTAGCCAGTGGGGTGCGCTCATATGCACAAACATGCACTAAAACCATGCGTGGTCGGCACGGCTATGACAACAAAGCACGGAGAAGCTCAGATTAATCACAAAGAGCGACTTCATTCTCTGCTCAGGTAGACATTACTCCTCTATATCTTAGCAAATAGTGGTTTGCTAACACTCTGGATATCGTAAAGAGCACCTTTAGCTATAGCAGTACAGAGGATTTTAGCGTCTTTCAGCTCATTGTTTTTCTTTAATGGCCAACAACTTTACTATTTTTATCCTTTCTCAACAGACAGACGATGTTAGCGACTAGCTGGTTGACATGGTAAAACATTTAGGGCAGATATTTCCCCTCAGGAGATGGTGGAGACCAAACTATGGCTCAAAAGAGGGTGAATATTGGACTTCTTATATTCACCATGTGGCCAGAAACATGACTCTAAATGAATGATGCTCCGTGTGCTGGATGTGTAAATAGGCAACTGTTTCCTTAAACGTTCATAATAACACTGAAACATCTGCACTACATTAACTCATGATGATGATAATGTTTGAGAAAACTTTGGCAAAAAATTAATGATGCAGACCTGATGTTCATTATGAGTGATTATACACAACTAAAGTCTGCTGATAGATTTTCATATCAAATGGAAATTAATGGAAACAGATGGTTGCACAGAATTGGGGAAAGAAGGTGTTTAAATATCGGATATGTGGTAAATAAAACTGCTATGGTGCTTTTAAAGGAGTTGATTTGAGACTTCAGCAGTCTAAATACCTTGAAAATACTCGATGTCCACAGTGTCTTCCTCTTTGTGATACTCAAAGATGGCAGCCTCCTCCATCGCTTCTCCTCAAGGTGAGATATTGGCAGCAAAACCTGCAGAGAAAGAAGAGCTTTAATATAAAAACCACAGAAGAACGAAGAAACACTTTCTCCATCAACATGTTTGGCAGAAAATCTCTCTCTCTCTCTCTCTCAACAGTGTCCTGGACCATATTTGCTCAACTTCCAGCTGCTGCAGGAGAGTTACTTGCTGACCAGAAGAAGTAGAAGATGCTGATTGCACTGCCAGGCAGCTCACTGTTGCATGAAAATCTTGTTGTACGTCCAAATCTCTGCTTCTCGGGTCCAAAGAAAAAAAAAAAAGATCTTGTGCTCAGTGGATTTCTAGAGTTGGGTTTTGAAAGTGTTTTCTTATGACTGAGGGTGTTAGGTTCTATATATGGGTGTCAGAGCATTAATATAGCAGCAAACTTACTATTGTAATGTAAAGATATAGAGGACTAATGTCTACCTGAGCAGAGTATGAAGTCGCTCTCCCTCTGTATGTTGTAATCAGAACTTCTCTGTGCTTTGTTTACATAGGCGAGCCGGGTCGTTATTTTCACTGTACAAACATAGTAGTTTTAAGGCCTTTAGATTAAGACACAGACATTAAGCACGTTGTTTACAGCGACCGAAAAGTGACGCCGAGGGGTCTGACAAAGCGTCAGTATGTGACGAGGTGGGATGAGATCGTGTTGCAGGTTAACACGGTTAGCTCTGTTAGTGCTGTTAGCACCGTTAGCTGCCGACATGTGGAGGAAGTAGATATCTGAATTTCGTATCGAGTACCTTTAAAAAGTTTATAAAAACACAACTGAACCGGTCAAAAACTTGTCAAATTGAAAAAGGAAGATGTTTAGTTTCCTCACTTCCTCTCCTCTTTTTTTTAGTGGTACGCTCAACAGATCAAGTACTGTAGATCGCCCCCCACAGATTTGCAGGGCTGCACCTCTTCCTCTGAACATTTTTGGTCTGAGACAAAGCACAGCAAACACATAAAGTAACAAAACAGACGTGACCTGGAGCGTGTCAAACTGTTGTTTCCTGGATCTGGAGGAGAGAGAAGCTACCAGTGAGAAACTTTACTTTTTCCTGTGTGTTTTATGTGTGTGGGGCTTCCTTTTCCTGTGGTTGACAGTAACTTTCAAACAGGGTCATAAACGAGAAGTCTTTTTGAATAAGCTTACCTTCGGCACTCTTGAGAGCGGCTCGACAGAATCGGGTGACTTCAGCTGGATTGAGTTCCTAACTGATGTTTTCCACAGACTGTCAAAACAGCGATATAAGAAGTGGAGGGCTGTACTTTATCTGGTCTGAATTTCAAACCGTCGCTTTGAAAGAAAATAACATGTCACAGGGTCGAAAGGGAAGATAAGCACAAATGAGAAGGATGTGGCAGAGAAGAAGGTAGCACTTCCTCTTTTTGATACAGGCTTTTTGCACAACATTCTCCAGATAAGGGGCGTCTATATTCTGTATCACGAACTAGCGTTTGAGACTTTAATAACGAGTGTGTGTTGAGAGAGAAGAAAGAAAACAGGGAAGACTCTCGGGTGCAAATGTTTTGTTTGGAACGCCACACTTCAGGAGGGCCGAGAGAAAACGTGACACTCGGAGGCCTGAACCACTCAGACTCGACTCACACGTCTCCATCTGTGACCGGATCAATTTGCTGTCGTCTGGTCTCCAGCCTTCTCCTTTCTCCAACAAACAACAAGAGAGAAACAGATAGAGACAACACAACAAAAAAGCTCTGCATGAGCACCAGCCTCGTTGAAGAAAAGAAAAAGGACCACCCATCAGCCAGACGAAGGGGCAATTTGGGGGGGGATGTGGAAGGTTACCATAGCAACAAAGGAATGAGACAAGAAAATAAAGGTCTAAAATAAACCCATAATTCCTTTAGCGAAAACTCAAATTGCAGGAATTGGCTGTTCCAAAGCCAATCTCGTTCAAAAGCCGAAGCAAATCACGCAAGTGAGAGACAAAATGAAATTCTCATTCTGTTTGATTTCAGGCATTTATTTCTTGATATGGCAAGATAAAAATAAAAAAAAAACACACACACAGGGGTGAGACATCCAGCGCTTAGATTGACTCATCCACTCTCTCAATAATTCAGCACCCAGCTCTAAAATGCACGAGTAGCAGTGCACTGTACGTCTCAGCGGGTCTCCAGGTGGCACGGCGGGACCACGGTCTGCTTCAAGGAGAGCAGCGTGAGGTCCACGCCTCCTCGGAGACTCGTCTCAAAGGCCGGTCAATACGAAGATACTCTGACTGGGGCTCCCCCCCCCCCGGGACGAAGAAAGAGCCCGCTGCACTTAAGGCAACAACTGCATCAGCTTTTAAATATGGCTTGAGATGTAGTGTGCATAGTTCAGAGTAAACGAGGACCGTTCACAGTTCCTTCAGCCGTCAAGTAAAAGCGATTATAGTATATATATATATACGGTAGCTGTAGTAAGAATATACAACGCATTTTCAGATATATATATAATACATAGCATTTTCAAGTTTCTTAAAAGAATAGTTTGGGGAAATAACGCTTATTCGCTTTCTTGTCAAGAGTTACGTGAGACGATCAATAAAACCGTCCATTAAATATGAAACTACAGCCGCAGTGGGCGCGGCCTCCAGTACATCACTGTCAACGGACAGTAGTAGGCTAATAATAATAATAGTAGTGGGCTAGTAGTGGGTCTCACTCACATGAACGGAGGAAGGGAAATAACTCTGGATTCCGCTATTAGTGAGTTTTACAACTTTAAAAACTGAATTTTTTTAAATAAGGACATTAGAGTGTTCGTACTGGGAAGTTGATTCACCTAAAAAAAATTATCTGCTGAGTTACAGACATCTCTTTCCCAATGTAAGTCTATGGGACAAAGTATTTTTGGGCCCAACGGCATCACGTGACTGACACAGAGGTTGCAGTACCGCCGTTTGGCCACTACGAAAGTCCGGATCGACGACCGGTGCACTTCCTGGGGGGCTTGATAGGGAATGGGAATGTGACGTCACCGACAGCAAGTCGGACATTTTAGGAGGGTAAAAGTGCCATCCGCAGGCTGTTTACTGCAAGTGTGAAAAGATAACACAAAACACTGCACAGTGAATAAGATTCAATAGACTAAATGTAGTATATATTTATAGCATATATTCAGACATAAAGGTAGTCTAACGTTACAGGTTTTATTTTGCAAGATACCGGTAGATTAAATATGCAGTATTAGCCGATGTTTTCTTAGTATTTAGTTATTAGCTATCTTATCTTTGTCGGGATGATTGTGTAGTTTAGCATTGTGAAGGTTAATTTAAGGCAGATGTGCGCTGTAGGCTACTGTATCTATATTTTTAAGTATATGGGTTCAATGACATTTCCTGGTATAAAGTAAAGGTAGCAACCTTTCTATCTTTCTATCTGGTGCACAGTTTGTTGTCCAACATGAAACTTAAAAAATAAATAAATCTGTAGTTACTCGTCGTTTCTACACTTTTCTTTTTAAACGGATCAAACAAACGTGATTCAACAGTCTATGGATATAGCGTGTTGCGTAAGCTTTAGAGGTGTTTGTAGGCGGATTTTGTCATCTTCTCGAGAGTAGCAGTTCCCCCGTTTCCAGTCTTTATGCTAAGATAAGCTAACCGGCTGCTGGCTCTAATGTTAGCTTAATATTTAGCATACAAAGTGGTACCAATCTTCTCATCAAACTCTTGGCAAGAAAGCGTATTTCCCAAAAACTAGTCTTTTAATATTGACACAAATTAATTTTAGATATAATATAACAGCATTTTCAACTTTCTTAAATATTCTGGAGAGTAATAATCACACAACAAATGTCCAGTTTTAACATTCTGTCCTCCGCTCATGTTTCCTGTGATGGCTTTGTATTGAAATGCAGGCTAAAGGTCGCATGGTTTCCTGGGTTTAACATTCGAGGAAGGAATAAATAAATACTGACATTTGGAGGAAGATTAAATACTAACATTCGGAGCCCCGTGGGTCTTTTTTAAAGTCTCACATAATGACGACTTTTCAGTCCCCAGTTGGTCTCCTCCTCCAGTGTCCAGACTGTAATGCATAATATCAGTGCAGGCACAGACAGGGCAGCGTTCAAAACTAATATCAGGGAGTGAAACTGGGAAAAGTTCAGTCCGAGTTTTTGTAGTTGGTGAACAGGTTGTAGAGGACTCTGAGGGTGGACTTCAGGTTCAGGTTGACAACATCTGGAAAAACAAAACGGAGAAGATCATTAGAGTTTCAGGGAGAAGAATTAGACCTTTGACACGCACAAAAACTAATCTTAAAAGAGAAAAATTGCATCCTTGGAACAGCGAAGCACAAAATAAATGAGCTGTGCTACCGTGAAATCGTGTTTACAATGCCTCTTCTGTGATTGCTGTTGGACTACTTTCCTTCAAAGGTTATTTGTAATTTTGAAGAGGAAATGGAGCTTAAAATAGCTCATCATTGATCATATGATGCATTACTTCGTACCAGGAGAGATTCAAAGGCTACTCTCTGTTCTCTTCATCAGTAACATGGTGTACTACATAATTTGCTTATTGTAATTTCTCATCACAACTAGGTTTTTGTTAAGTGATTCAAGCCAGACACCATTTTGTTACAGCAGTGCCGTATTGCATCACCATTTAAAACTAGGACGCCTTAAGCGCCTTATTGTCTGCATTTCCCCGTTAGCTCCGGGGTGACACTGTTGATATCATTAACAGCTAAACTTTCGTTTATAATGAACCTGCAGATATGCACAAACCTCAGCAAACTGTATGCTAATCAGAACACATAAACTGAGTGCAGTTGGAAGATAATATCAGAATGAAGATAATAGCTGTAATGTCCAATTACTGCAAAAATTGCGAGTGTTTTTTTTTGGGGGGGAAGAAATATTTCCCTTTTTGGCTTAGTAGAGGAAATGTTTGAAGAAGGGAGAAGCATTTGCATTAATACAGAGCAGAGGGAATAAAAAAATATTTACACATTTTGAAAGTTAGCTCATACCGGTTTAAAATTTAAATATTTATTAGTCTAATACTTAGCTGCCATCTTGCAGGACTAGTGTGCATAGTGTAATTATTAGACTACTGACAAAAACTAAGCGATTCTCTCACATTACACCAATTCTGGCTTCACTACATTGGCTCCCCGTCTCTTTTAGAATTGTTTTTATAGTGCTTTTAGGGTGCTTTCACATTAGGGACGTGGGCCCGGATCCGAGTACACCTGTCCCCAAAGTCTAGTTCGATTGATTAGTGTAAATGCTCCGTACCGTACTCAGGCACGGTTCACATCAGGTGTGAAAGCCAACCGTACCGAAACACGGAAGTGGACCGCTATTTAACACGAGTAACGTTAGCAGTCAGCGAGTAGTTTAGAAAGGTAAGGCTTTTCCTCTGAACTGCACGGCCGTGGATGATACAGCAGGAAGGCAGGCGAGAGGTTCCTTAAAATATAAACAATAGGCGATGGGGTTGAGTGATGTTTGTTATTCTATTTAGCTGATTTAATGGTCTGTCTGCGAAGAATGAGACGCTCAGCTGCTCAGCGGAAAGAGAGAACGAGACAGCGAGCCTTTGCAGTACTGGCCCCCCGACTCTGGAGCAGTCTTCCACTCAGCATCAGATCAGCTGACTCTGTCACCACTTTTAAATACAATAAATAAAGGTCCCATATTGTAAAAAGTGAGATTTTCATGTATTTTATATTATAAAGCAGGTTTAAGTGATGTATAAATACTGTGAAAGTATCAAAACACTCAATATACGGAGAAATACACAGAGCCCGTGTTCAGAAACAAGCCGTCAGAATTTCTGTCAATTTGTGATGTCACAAATCTACAATATTTAAACTATTTCACAGTTTTAAATGTAAACATTCTAAATGTGTCCCACTTTATTTCCTGTTGCAGTGTATGTGAATGACATCAGCTGACAGGAAGTAAACATGGACCCAAGCTGTTTCCTAGCAACGCAATTCCGTTGAAATGTTCTAAAACTGAGCGTTTCAGACAGAGCATGAATACAGGTATATTCAGACAGACAGTATGAGAAAAATAATGTGTTGTTTGAACAATAAAGCATGTAAACATGTTCTAATAGAAACCCAAAATACAAGTATGAACCTGAAGATGAGCATGATATGTCCCCTTTAAAACTCACTTTTATAGAACGGCTTTTCCAATCAGCTGAATTTGAGTCATTTGTATGCTTGTGTGCTGATGCGTATGTATGTGCATATGTAATTGTATGAATATGTATATGCTTGTTTCTTTATTAAACTCTCTATTGTTTTTTATTTCATTATTTACGTTTCATTGTATTCTGCTGTCTATGATGTGAATTTCCTTGGAAAGCACTTTGTGCTTGAAAAGTGCTCTACAAATAAAATTATTATTATTATTATAAAAAAAAAATAGAGATATACAGGCATAAAAAACAGGAACAGAACATATAAAGAGCGATTCAGGCCAAAGAAAATAATAAAATAAACAAAGAGCAAAAGTATGTACAGTGCATTACGTAGTAGAATATATAAGTGATTAAATAACTGGAATGTGAGACATGAAATATGGTGAAATATGGGACAAGAATGTGGAGCGAAACGTGAATATTCAAAGTAGCTCTGAGAATTATATAAGTACATACAAGAGGGAAGTATACTGTACATTTAAATAAGTAGGGAAGAGTAGGGACGGGGCCTTTTTAACAGGTTAGAAAGCAACTATGCCATTCACCATGCTCATACTCATCCACGACCTCTTCACTTTAAACTAGTCTATGCATTTATCTTCAGCTGACTTGACTACTGTAACGGCATCTTTACTGGTCTTCCTAAAGAATTGATCAGACAGCTGCAGCTGATTCAGAACACAGAGTCCTCACTATCAAGAAAGTGGATCATATCAGTCCAGTTCTGAGGTCTCTACACTGGCTCCCTGTCTCTCAGAGAATTGATTTCAAAATACTGCTGCTGGTTTAAAGCACTACATGGTTTAGGGCCAAAATACATTTCTGATCTTCTGCTATGTTCTGAACCATCCAGACCTCTCAGGTCATCTGGATCAGGTCTGCTTAGTGTCCCCAGAGTCACAACTAAACATGCAGAAGCAGCCTTCAGTTTTTATGCACCAAATATCTGGAACAAGCTCCCAGAAACCTGCAGGACAGACTCCAACTCTGAGTTCTTTTAAATCAAAGCTAAAAACTTTCCTGTTTGCTGCTGCCTTTTATTAAACCAAATGATAATCTTATACTGCACTATAACTTTTACTCTTGTGTGTTATATTCTATTTTAGCTTCTATTCTAGCTTTTATTTTTAGCTTGTTTTTATTTTCTAATCTTTAACGTTTTTATAACTGTTTTAATTATGTCTTAATGTTCTTTTGCACTTTGTCGTAATGTTCTTGAATGTTTGTGTAAAGCACTTTGAATTGCCCTGTTGGTGAAATGTGCTCTACAAATAAAGCTGCCTTGTCTTGCCTAAACCTCAATGTGGAGACCTTCTGACTATTCCTCACATTTAATTCACAGTTTTGACATATACTGTACGTGTATAAGTCAATTTTGGCTCTTTTGTTATTTTTCTTGTACCAAACTGTTTTTAGTTATACCACATACAAAAATATATTGTTGGAGAGCTTATTTTCTGACCTATCAGTCGATGATAGTGTTTGTTGGTAGAACATGAATCCAAAGTGAGCCTGCTATCCAAAACACAAGACAAAGGCTTTTTCTAATTGAATAAGACCCAACGTGAAGTCACTGAGTGAATGTTAGCAGCCAGTCAAATTCCATATCTCGGTAATTTATGAAAATATAATAATTAGATTTTTTTTTTTTCTCAAAGAAATGTGTAAAACAAGTGACGTTGTAAATATAAGGGGTTTAAATTTAGATTGCATTTTTTTCAATTTAAATTATATTTTTATTAGCCCAGAACAAGGTGTCAAAAACCGTCCCGGGGAGGCAGACTTTTCAGAAAATGCACTCCTTGTACGTTTAAAAAAAATTGTGCCTTTCATGTTTGTGTTTGTCTCTAGAAAACTTGATAAATTGTTAGCAGACAGTTGTATCTGTTCAGGGATCAAATTCTGTTCATTATTGTTCAAGTAAAGTAAAAGTTACAAAAGTGTCCCTGCCGACACCGCTCTCCTCTTTATTCTTAAATATATTGTGCTGAGACGATTGTACAGACTGTTAACACTTTAATTTAAGTCACAAAACAATCAAATAAATTGTTCTTTCAATATCATATTCTGTGGATTAAAACAAGTAACGGTACCTGATATTAATTTGAATGCTTCAGTGGATTAAGATGCTGATTTTAAGTTTAAGTTTGCAGTCAGTCAACTGTATTAGATAACAGTCTGAAAGCTATTTCTAACTCTACGGGGGGTATGCAGAGTGTGATGGGTTAATAAAAAGCAAGTCTCTGTGACAAACAGAGAATAATACTTGTGAAAATCAATCATCATAAAAAGCAACAACTATGTGAAGCCAGTAAGTCTTCACCATTCATCCAATAATAGAGTTTAAGGGTAAGGCAAAGTCTCCATCTACTGGACAACTTTTAATATGACTGCTACTGCAGCACATCAACGACTAAACACCCTTTTTAAATGGTCTCATGTCAGCCTCCATAACATCTCCTCCAGGAAATTGTCTTTTATCTGATGATGTAATAAATCATGTAATAAGTCTATAAAATACCTTCTGGTCTGGCTTTGGGTTTCCTCAGGCCTCCATCCTGCATCAGCTCAAAGGCAAACGCCACGTTGTGGACCTGAAGGAGAACAACATGGAAACTCAATATAAATAAAAATCTTCGTATTTGACCGACAAATGTCACTTTTTGAGGGTGTTTTCACCTTCTGTTCGAAGCTCTCGGGGGTGAGGAAGAAGTTGTACAGAGGGACAAAGTAGTCTTCTAGCAGCCCCATCAGCAATATCAGGTACACGCCATCAGCAAACTAGACACACACACACACATATAAATATATATATATATATATATATGTATATATACATAAATATATATACATATATATATATAAATATATATACATATACATAAATATATATACATATCTATATCTATATATATAAATATATATACATATACATAAATACATATACATATCTATATCTATATATATAGATATATAAATATATATACATATCTCTATATATAGATAGATATATCTATCTATCTATATATAGATATAGATATACATATCTATATCTTATATACATATCTATATTTTAATGATGCTTTTAATTGTTTCCTTAAGAAACAAACAACCTAAACCATAACAAATAAAGTAATATGTACATATCAAAACTAAACTAAATTTAAAAACAAAGCATTCAAAAACAAGGAAGGAGAAAAAAATGTCAATAATAATAATAATAATAATAATAATAATAATAATAATAAATAAAAATAATAAACAAATATAATAATAAAACATTTAAATAAAAATAAAACCTAGACCATAACAAATAAAGTAATATGTACATATAAAAACTGAACTAAATTGAAAAACAAAGTATTCAAAAATAAGGAAGGAGAAAAAATGCCAATAATAATAATAATAATAATAAAAAAATATAATAATAAAACATTTAAATAAAATAAAATAAAATACATAAAAATATCTGTAATAGCACATACAATTTTAAAACTGCACAAGTAAATTAGAGTGGATTATGTATATTAGAAAAATAAAATCGGGCATGCAAATAGAGAGAAGATGAGAGGATGAAAATATTTTAACACATAACACAAACTAATGATAATTTTTAATAATTGACTGGAGATAAACCATAAAATCTCTCACCTGAGATTCCAGCTCAGTAACTTCCAGGTTCAGCTTGTTCAGGTGTTTGTTCACAAAGGTGATGAGAGACTGGTAACGGGATCAACAAAGTATTAATCATTTTTACAGTATAATCATATTATTATCATTATCATTATTATTATTATTATTATTATTATTATTATTATTATTATTATTATTATTATTATACTGTCCATTATCATGCAAAGAAAAGGTCTTTAATACCGTTTTCACCACGTTGAGCTTGTCAGGTGCGTGATCCAGCAAAGTGTCAAACGCATCCCGCTCTGTTGTAAAAAAAGAATGATTCAAATGTTATGAATATTTAAAGGAACGGTTTGAAATTCTGAGATAAGAAGATCGATACCACTCTCCTATCTAGAATTGGTATCGATCTTCTCATCTAACTCTCATCAATAAAAGCAAATAAGTGTATTTCCCAAAATGCTGAACTATTCCTTTAAGCAGATAAATAAAGAAACAGTAAAATTAAAGGGACATTTCCATAATATGTAACATGATGATGTGTCTGAGACTCACCAAACCTTCCCATCATCATTCTGAAAAACAAAAAAATGAGAGACAATTTTAAAAACTTTTACTTTATACTACAATAAACATTATTATTACTATACAGCATTGATATATATATATATAAAAAAGAGGACGATGTGGATACAATTATTATTAATTATCAGCTCTTACTCTGTGGTGCTCGTCAGCTCCTTGGTCACAAGAGCAGTCTGCAGGATGCCCTCTCGCTTCTGCTCAAACAAAATCAAAATGCTTCAGTTACTGTGAGAGAATAACTACGATTGTTGATGCAAATTATTAAAATCACATGTTATATATTTTATGGTTTCTTTGATTGTATTGATTGTATTAGACATTTTATTTGTGGTTTTCTAAACATTTTTGTTGATTTCGATTTTTTTTATTTTCCTTTTTCATCAACAACATAACTTTACAATCCATTTAGTGTGAAATACCAAATACAGAAGTGTGCATGTGGTCCATTTTTTATACCCCCCAGAAAAACAAAGACATTTTTTTTCAAAATAAATAAAGAATCAAATTAAAACATAAATAAAAATAATACATAAAAAGTCAAACGAAGAACAGAAATATCATATAAACCACAGTATGGGCAAAATAATAATAATAATAATAATAATAATAATAATAGATACATCTATATTTTCAAACATACATAAACAATCAGCTATATATATATATATATATATATATATATATACTGTATATTTTGTTTCTTCTCTGTCTGTAACTCTAACTTTTATTGCTGCCTATTTTGAAAAAGGTATTCTTAATCTCAGTGAGGGCTAAATAAAAGTTTAATTAACTGAATAAAAATAACTATACACCCTCGTATCCGTCCCTGCATCATTGCACATAACGATAATGAACGCCAACCCTGTGTGAGCTTGATGAGCCTCTTTACCTTGACGATCACCACCTGCACAGAAACATGCTCAGGCAGCCGAATGGGCGCCAGGAAGTGCATCGCGAGAGCCACCAGCAGATAGACGATAGCCACCAGGTTCTTTGAATGGATAGCTGTAACCGGAAAATCATAAGAGAGGGCTGTCAGCACGTTGCACACTGCAAGCTGACATAATGATATGAGCAATTCTTTCTAAAGATGAAAGGTAACAGTCGGTGCTTTTTTCTTTTTCAAGAGACAAAACTAAAAATGAAAAAGCTGCAAATGAGCAGTTAATGAAGCATGAATTACTGCAGCTCTGTGGGCTCCGGTGGGAAATCCTGACGTTTGTAGAGCTCCTGAAAACTCTGTACAGGATTAAGGAATTTCTATTTGTTTGTTATGCAAATTAAGAGATTATGTGTTAAAGGGGCATTCTGCCAATTTTGCACATGAAGTTCAGTTTGCTTGTCACGAGGATAAAGCCTGTAGAAACAGTTGTATAATATCTTCTGTGGCTGTGGAGGAGCTCTCCGATGTGTGACAACATAACCCCAATGATGACACACTGTAGTGATGTCATCAGGGTTATCTTGGCTTGAGACTTAAAATTTTAACAGAAACAAAATAGATGTGTAGAGTAGGGCTGTCGCGATATATACCGGTATGGACAATAACCGCGTTACTTAAAAATGAAATATTGATATCGTGTTAATAATATTAGGATAATATCATGTAAATAATCCTCTTAAATCATTTCATATTAACAGTTATGGTTACAGACTCTCTCTCCACCTCCATACACTCATATTTTGAGTGTAATTAATTTGCCAAAAAAGAGACAAAACACACAATAAACAAAGTTACAGATGAATTTTACTGATGGCATTTTTTTCAAATGTTCTAAATATATTGTTATTATTATTATTATTATTATTATTATTATTATTATTATTATTAATAATAAAAATAATAATAATAATAATAATAATATAATAATATAATATCGTATAATGTGAATTCTTTAGTCCATGATGAGTGGTAGTGAAAATCTGACAGCCCTAGTGTAGAATCTGAAGGATGTGGGAAGTTAGAAGACAGGGAGAATCTAATGAAAGATGGAAGTCCACCACTTAATCGCTGGAGTACCAGTTTAAGCAGCAAATCGCTGTAAAACGTCGATGTAAAACTCACAGTCCACGCTCCACTCAATGGTCCAGCCGTGAGGCCTCAGCAGCTCGTTGACGGCCTCTAAAACCGTCTGAAGCTTCTGCTTCTGGCCGATCTCTGACTGGGTCACCTCGGCCACGTTCAGCTTCCTGCCCGACAACTTTTCTGTCGACAAGAGAGATGATATAAATTAAAACACACAGAGAAAGACCTTCCTTACACAGATGTAAGATGTAAGATAGTAAGCAAGCAATGTCTGAATTAGGAGGCTTGAAAAAATAACGAGAGGAACTCATACACAGATTTAAAAAGGGAATAAATCCTGGTGAAAAAAAAGCCTTCATTTACATGAAAGAGAAAAGTTACAGAAGTGCTTCAAACAAAAAAAGTGCAAAACAAAATGTGTTTTTCATGTTCGTTGGAAAACGAGGACATGATGATCTTGGAAATAGTACAAATGCAGCGGCTGCAGACAACAAAGATTTTCTGCTCTTAGCAATAGTAAGAAAGAGGATTTAGGAAGCTTGTCTCAAATGTTCAAATATATGTATTAAAAAAGAAACCAGCAACACTGATACAAAAAGGAAATCTGACGTAATAAAAGACTGGTGGGAGGAAGGTGCAAAAGTGATAAAGTGCGAAAACTAAAAAAGGGCTTTAACAGAAATGAAGAAATCACACATCACTTAACAAAATGTTCCCTGCTGTGTGTTGTAGTTGTTGTTGTTCGTGACACTTCTGCAACATATGCAACCAAGAGTATCAGCCCGGTTCTGTATTAGCTGGCTTTTTCTGTAAATGCAAGTTCTTGATGTTTTCTTATTGCATGTCTGACAGCGGATGAGACATTGCAATAATTAGCTGGTGTTTTCGCAAGAGGACAAGAAGTGGGAGCAAAGAAGACGAAAAAGAAGAAACCAGTAGGAGTGTGGAGATAAAATAATGAGAGGAGCTCAGCTTTCTCTTTGATTACACAAAAAAACAAAAAACAACAGAGGATTTAAGAATCTACATACAAGAAAAACATGTTCAATGTAAGAAAGGCGATAAATGATTGGAGCAACAGAAGTAATCATGAAGGAACACAGAGTTCTGCTGCCTATAGATAACACGTGTGGCATTTAATCACTAAAACCATCATTAACTGCAAATGGTATCGTATACATTTTGTGTTTATTATTGTTACAATGACATTAGATTATATTCATGTATTACACGGCTTTGTTGAATATTCGATTCCGATTGGTCAACCACGGCGTTCTCCGGTCTGCTATTTCTTTATAACAGACTGTTGCTACGTATAACAGACCGTTGCTATGGGCGCAGTTCTGATGTCGGACTCTTGAGGACCGTTTTTGTGTCAAATTATTGATTTTTTTAAGTAAGTACCCGTGTTATAAGCGGGATAATGTACAGCTAGCGGGTCATTGTTGTGAAATAAACCCTTCCACTTCAGGGCGATGCAGGACCAACCGCATCGGCGGCTGTAGCTCAGAGGGTAGAGTGGTCGTCCTTCATCTGCAAGGTCGGTGTTTCGATCTCCGGTTCCTACTGCCTACATGTCGAAGTGTCCTTGAGGGAGACGCTTAACCTCGAGTTGCTCCACTGCTCCTTAGGATGGGTTAAATGCAGAGGTCAAATTTCATGTATGTACCTGTAATGTGACGGATCTAATACAGTTTAAGTTTAAGCATCGACCGGTTGGGGTTTATTTCACAACAATCACCGGCTCGCTGTACATTAACCTTTACTTGGTAGACACTTTTGTCTAAAGCAGATGCTTTCGTCCAACCTATAGAGTAAGTAAGGGATAATGCCAGACAAAGTGTCCGTTATCAGGAATTAATGGACGACGTGGAATGTTTGAAGCATTATTTAGCCTGCTTTGCCACAAGCTAGTATGACATGTAAAAATCACAAGTTGCTTTAATGCGTTAAAGAAATTAGTGGCGTTAAAACAAATTTGTGTTTTTAACTTTGACAGTTCTAATTAATATATTTTTGTAGCATTCATTTAGAATGATGAGGAGAGAGTTTAACTCCAACTACTTAGTAGGTGTACATAATCAGGAATTAATGGACACCCTGCAGCCAATCAGAATCAAATATTCATCCAGAGCATGGTATAACAAGAGATAAGTGTCATTAAAACATGCTTATAGAGTTTTTGTTTGTGTTTGTTTTTGGGTGGGAAGGATTAAAAGTTTAGTAGTTGTTAGCGTACAGTGTTGAAGTGGAATCTGAAAATGTTTTCAGCCTGCTGCTCTGACAAATAACAGACACAAGGGGGAAGCCCCAAACAGCTTTCCCAGACACAGCAGCACCGTTGTGAATACACATTAATCACAGTGGACACTGAACCTGCTGAAGCATTTCATTCAAAATGTGCTTCACAATGAAAGAAATGTGAGTGAATTGTGTTTCATAGTTATCAAAGTATGTTTTAATGCTAATTCCAGATGATACTTTTTAGGCAAGATATTCACTACTGCCAATTTACTACTATTAAATACCCTGAATTGAGTTTAATTGTCTAATGCACAGCTGGTACACAGGTGCATAGAGAAATGAAATCATAAATACATGCTCACTGTCAGTACTAAGTTTATTGAACATGCAGTGTTTTGGTCAAGCATCAAAGTCACAATATGAAACATCTTACCAGATATTGTAAAACATTATATCAGAGCCACAGGCTGCAAACTAAATTGTAAATTGCTGTTAATTGACTCCTTTTCCAATTGGATGGTGCAGCCTGTTGCTCTGATATAAATATGTTGTTGTTTCATATTCAAGTGACTGAAACTTTGCATTTTTAATAGAATTAGTGCAGGAATTAAATACTTACTATTCTACCAACTCTACTAATAATAATACTGACATTTTTCATACTGTGATTCTTGATTGATCGTAATAAAATCAACTAATCGTTTAGTCAACAAAATCGTCTGAGTGTCAGTTGACTAAGTATGTCTTTGGTCGAGGTCAGCCGTGATGTTGTGAGAGTTGTGATGCAAAAGAAACCAATCTCTCACCAAATAACTTCTGGAGCACTTGTCCATCGTAACAGTCCTCCGCCAGGTCTTTGACGATGATCCTATCCTCCTCCAACTCACTGTTGATCCAGTCAATCAGGACCTGGACACAAATCACAATACAGTCAAACTTCTTCTATATACAGTCTTCTTCCTATTTTTATCGCTCTGATTGTGCTGAAGATGCAGATTGTACACAAAGTATGATCTCAGACTACCTTCAGAAGATCTTTAAATTTAAGATTTTCCCGCGATGTTGGGTCCAACATGATCCTCTCAGCGTTCTCCTCTGGTGATGATAACGTGAGAGAAATTAAGACATTCAGCGTAGTGACACTCAAATATCCTGCTTCACTTCCTACCATGGATGTATAAAGAGAACTGGATACAGCGTCGGAGACGGGCTCCCGTTCATTCCTATGAGAGCTGCTCAGTGGCGCATGAAGCTAAAATGGCTCAACTAATGAGTGATAAAGTACCCGGATCTTCCGGCGATCTTCCGCAGTCATTGAGCCCATAGAGCAGGTGCCTACTGCACCTCGCTCCAGTCTTGATCTCGGGCTCATTCACATTAACAGCAGCATGAAAATAACTCTGGATTCGGCTATTAGTGCATTTTACAACTTTTAGGACCTAATGATTTAAATAAGGGCTATTCAAGTGTTCATATTGGGAAGTTGATTTACCTCTTTCCCAATGTAAGTCTATGGGAAAAAGACCTTTTGGACCGTTTGGCCACTACAAAGAGTTGCTTCAAAGCCCGGCGTACTTCCCGGGGGGGCTTGTTTCCTACACATTTATCTCCCTCATTTGATACAGACATATTTATTTGTCTCACATCTACAGCCACAAACACATACGTATTCAATGTTCCTATCACCCTGACGTTGACGGTGATTCACACGGTGACTGAGGGCAAAGGAGTCTCCCCTCAACCCACTTTCATTTCCTGCTCCTCCGCTGTCAAAGTCCCATTACTCAACATGTGTCGACATATTCATATTAATCCTCCGTGACCTCAGTAACCTCTGACAGTTGGATGCAAGAGTCTTAAGAAGTTGAAAATATCGGAAATGCAACTGCAACCTCCATAAGTGAACATGTTTAACAGTTTGTGTGTTTTAACATAAAACATGTAGTTTCAGTTCTAAACAGGATGTTCTTCACATGTGCATTATGTGTATATATACCTAGCAGTGTGTCCTCTGGATGGATGTCCGTCCCTGTGGGGAGCATGGGAGCGTTGATGGCATTCTTCCCCTCCTCATGGAGATCACTCACTGGTAAAACAACAAAACACAACACAACAAACTCAATAAAACAAATCAACAGAAAAAAGACTTGATTATGAGTCATGCTCATGACTTACTGGAAGGATTAATTGAAAGAAAATGTGTCTGAAAAGAACATTTACTGTATTTCTACTATTCTCTGAGTATAGAGACACAGATAGAGAGAGAGATAAGCAGGCGAAGACTGTGGGAAAGAAATAAGAGAAGCAGACAGTCACCACTGATTCCCCTTGTGGGGAAATTGTGGTGTCAATTTGTGGCACCTGCTCCTCCTCTACAGACACTTCTTCAGTCACTCCACCACCACTTTCCTCTATTTAGTGTCAGTAGCAGTCAGAGCTGAACACAATGGCATTTAGAACAGCTTCTCTTAGGGCTGTCAAAGTTAACGCGTTAATTACGCGATAACATCATTAATGTCTTTAACGGATTAATGCAACTTGTGATTTTTAGGTTGTCTCGGGCTCAGTTTTAAAGCTAGAGTGAAGATACTGGTATCATATGACACTAGAAAAACCTGATGAATCCATTGGTACCAACCAGGTCATACTAGCTTGTCCCAAAGGAGGCTAAATAATAACTTAAAACTTACACTCAATTTTTGGCAGGGAAAATCTGTCATGGCCATTTTCAAAGGGGTCCCTTGACCTCTGACCTCCAGATATGTATATGTAAATTGGTTCTATGGGTACCCACGAGTCTCCCCTTTACAGACATGCCCACTTTATGATAATCACATGCAGTTTGGGGGCAACTTATAGTCAAGTCAGCACACTGACATGAGCATATTGTTTTATGCTAAGCGCAGTACCTGTGAGGGTTTCTGTGTCAATGTTTTGTGTTGTTAATTGATTTCCAATAATAAATATATACATACATTTGCATAAAGCAGCATATTTGCCCACTCCCATGTTGATAAGAGTGTTAAATACTTGACAAATCTCCCTTTAAGGTACATTTTGAACAGATAAAAAATGTGTGATTAACTATAGACCATCATGCGATTAATCGCGATTAAATATTTTAATCGATTGACAGCCCTAGTTCCTCTAAATCTGTAGACACTTTTACCAGAATCTTAAAGGGGAACGGCAGTGTTTTCACACATCAAAATCTGTTTACAGGTCTTAGTGAGCACTACTGCATATGTGAAAAAAAGTTGTAGCCTTTAACGCCTTTTGTGGCTGAGTTGAGTCAGTTGAGTCAGTTGGGGCTGAAGACTACAGCTACAGCGAGCCGGTGACAGTCATGTAATCATTCATGCTAAACACAAAATTAGGCAGAATAATTTGACTCCCTTTTATAAAGTAAGTGTATATTATAAAGTATTGTATTCCATTCACTCTGTATCTACTCTGTATCTACTCTGTATCTGTAGAGCGCGCTGCAGATTTCGTTGTCAGGCTGCGAGTTGCAGAAACTTCAGAAACAGTTGGTGAGAAATGTTTATCCAGGGATTTTGCACTACAGCGTGAACTGTCACACGTCTGTCACTTCCTGCATTTTTCTCCACCCATGAGAGGCTCTTTCCTTTCCACTACAGATTACATTAAGGGACAGCAGCGTCCATCAACGTCTTATTACAAAATCAAGTAAGCATGTATCATGGCACTTTTATCTCATTGTGCTATTTTGTGTATTTGTGAAACTGGGAACATTAAAACTGATTAAAGGTGACAGACAAAAGTAACAAACACTTTGAGTCAAGCATCGAATAAAATCAATTTCCACTGAGACACTTTCACTTCAGACTGGAGAGACACTCAGGGATTTAAAGGCTTCCTCTAATGGCCACGTTGCTTTTATCATCCTGCATTTCAATTAGTACGACCTGCAACAGGCTGGACCACAATCAATGCTCTCAGATCTGTCATTTCATTGACTTTGCTATTTATAAAAACCTGTAAAGAGAACCAACGGCTGCACTTTGAGCTCTTTTTCAAATTAAAAGCATGTAAAAAAAATTAGAATATAATGAAAGAAAGTCTGCAACTGTGTGTTTATGATACAATCTGGATGAAATCTTAACTTCAAAGCATTCACAAAGACAGAATTACCCCGGAAGGAGGAGGTCCCCACAGATTCCCTATCTGATTCAGCCCTCTCATAAGAGCTGAATACCAACTATCTCACTACAGATCAGCAGTTTGCTTTGTAATTACAGACCAAGCTTTGCTGCATTTCATCATAATTGTGCCGCTTCCTCCCTCCGTGTCCATCTGACTGCATTACTGCTGCTGGCACTTCACACAGTCACGTACAATGGGTGTGAAAATGGTAAAATTACACAATTTAATTAAATTTACTACGACAGATTTCTGCAGAATGATTTATGGAAATAAAAATACTTTCACTCGCCGGCCCAGAAATATAACAGCAACCCTCACAAAGGACACACAGTCGATTCTGTAATGTTAAGTACAGTGACTACTTACATCCTGATGACCTCTTACAACAACCGACACAACACATTGCTGGATATTAACCTACAGTTGCACTAAGGTAACAGGTCCTGCTTCCCCATTTCCACTTCCAAGTTCCTCAAAGCCCAAAATCAAAACCAAATTTACCTTGTTTCTTCCTCTTGGTCCCACACAGCAGCCCCGCCATGTCCCCACTGTAAACTGCCGGGTTCCCTATACGATGGCAGCGAGCGAAGGTAGAAGATGTACGAGTGTATGTATATATGTGTGTGTGTGTGTGTGAATCGTAGTCGGTGGGACTGAGCAGTGGCAGGGGCGTCATCACGTGTTTATTTCTGTCACAACCCTCCACCCCACGTCTGCGGTCCAGTTACAGGAGACGCTGAGGGGTGTGTGTGTGTTGTATATGTGTGTGTGTGTGTTTGGGACCAGGAAGGACCACACTGGACATAAACGCACAAAAGCAACTCAACACCAGTAACATCTGGGCTGTGGACGCAGGACAGACTTCACCGGCCTATGACAGGTATAGAGTCGGCTGGATATGCTTTCATTTTAATCTCCATATATAAATGCATGCAGCGTGGTGTAAAAAGGTTTTTGTTGTTGTAACTGACTGTTTTAAATGTCAGTCATGTAATTTCACAGCAATATAAGAGAACAGACTTGATTCCGTGAATAACTGAGCATGTGAATGGAGCCTTTAATATGTTTTGCTGCAGCGGATAATCAATCAGGCAGCGGCTGTATTCCTGTTAACAGAATTACACTAATTCAATACAAATCAAAGCCTGCAGTCAAGAACATTTATCTTACGCCAGCTTCATTGCACAAATTAATGTAAAAAGCTCCTCAGTGGTTTTTTGCAAACCATTATGGAGAAAAGGAGCAACAACATATATGGTCAGATTTGTTTTTTGCTTTAAATCTTCTAAGTGTATAATCAGTCTGCATCATAAACAACAAACAGCGTAAAGCAGATTGAAATCGACCTCGTCTTGTTTGGTTCCACTGCTCCCGAGGGGGGGGAGGCAGTTCACCGTGGCACCGTGGGGGAAGTTATAAATAATGCAGCAGTATGGAGAAGACAGGCCGGACCTTAAATATAGCTCTGGTTATTTACACCAACACAGGCATCAGTGAGTAACAGCAGCCAGGAGATGACAGTCACCAGGTTTGTTCCACAGGGGGCCTTCAGCACATATTAACTCTTTAACTTATTACACTTTATTTACTTAAAGGATAACTTTGTTTTTTTTTCAACCTATTTTCCCATGTTTTTGTGTTTAAGTGACTAATGGGGACAACAATTTCTGAAACTGGTCCAGTATTGAGGGAGAACGCTGAAGCCGTCAGCCGCTATACGAGAGCAGCGTCAATGTTACGTCTTGTTTCTGCCTCCGACAGGCTCAGATTGTTATTATCAGTGTCTGACAACATTAAAGAAAGGACCCTACAGAGAAATAAAACATTTTTCTTACCTTTCACTTGATCCGATCTGTTTGTTATCGTGTCGCGCTCAAGGAGAAGTTGTGAAATCTGAATATGATACTATAATAAATGAATTCAAAGACCTCATCCTCATTGACGAAATCATCTAAATATTTAGCCGTAACATTGAAAGTCATTCAGATAACACTAAGCTACACTTCCTGTACTCCATCACAACAAACTCTGCCCGGCTGGCTCTCGCGTTTCCACCATCGATGTATTCCACTATCCCACCGTTGTCTTCCGGCAACACGTCACCTCGTCAGATTTCACAACGAGACTTCTCCTTGAGCGAGACTCTTTACATAATGTCAGACACTTACAATAACAATCTGAGCCCGTCATGGCAAAAACAAGCATTTTCAAGCCCGGTTTCCACCGCGGGAATTTTCCCCCAGAACTAAGAACCTTTTGAGGAACTCATTGTGTTTCGTCTGCAGGGATCGGGGTCTAAATTAAGTTCTGGGGACATTTTATGGGTCCTTTTTACCCCCAGAAAAGGCACGGGTCAGGGGGTAATACTTTCTGAAAGTACCGGATCTTTCGGGGTGCCGTTTGCAAGGATGACCGTCGCCAATTGAGCTTTTGAGGACGTAAATGATGAAATTGTTGCCCCTATTAGTCACTTAAACACAAAAACATGGGAAAACAGTTGATATAATATCAAAGTTACTCTTTAATGTTGTAATTCTGTTTTCTCCGTATTGTAATTCTACTATTTTTTCTATATTTTATCTACTATTTGTTTGAGTTTTTTTTCTTCCAAATCAAGAGTCCAAGGCTAAAGGATACAGACACATAACATACACAAACATTTTCTTTTAAAAAGAGTCTTTTAAATGTTGTTAGATTAAGTGATTTAAGATTATGTACTGAGTCGGACATTTATAAGAAATTTAGAAAAAGAAACATTTTCTCGATCTTTGGTGAAGAAACTGTATAAATAAACTGTATATCTCAAATATATCTTTGATATTTCTATATATTGGTCACTATATCACCTTTAATATGAATAAAAGTGACTATAGATTCTCCATCTCTTTTTAGTTAGAGTAGTGACATTAAAATAAGTATGTGAAGTGAATAAAAAAGGTTAAATAGCAACAATAAACAGATGACTTACTGTCGTCAGCATCCATCCTAAAACTTGTAGTTTATATTTTGTATTTTCACAGCGTAAACACTCTTCACCCTAAGATAATACAGCGAGGATGTGACCTGACGTTCATCCTCTCAGTCCTTATAAAGCAAAAACATGTTTTTTTTGTCTTCACTAAACTATCACAGTTACAGACAGCCTGTTGCTGACAAAGGGAGTTGAGCCTTGTCAGAGAAATGCACACTTCCTTTCAGTTATCAGGACATACAGAGAGAGGGAGCCATGAACATGCAGGAATCTGGGCTGTGTAAAACAAAATGTTCCTTTATGTCTTATTGAAAAGCCCTTAAGCAACACTTTCCATCCCATTTCTGACACAACAAGTAGAAGCGGAGGAGGGTTTAATACTAAAACTAACAATAGAAGAAGAAGAGGAGGAGGATTTAATACTGAACTAAAACGTGTACGTGTGGTTGCTAAGGAGTGTCAACACGATTTAAGAAACCTTAAGTCCATTTCTTAAAGGCACAATTATTAATGATTATTCAGCAAATGTGAAGCAGCTTTTCCAGTGGCTACTCGTCTCTCTTGGGTGTTCCTCTTAAAGAATATAAAGCACCACACCCAAAAGTAACAGAAACCACAAAAACGACTGCAGCAGCAGCATGTGAGGCCACAAGCTGTGCTCCGTTACACAAAGACTAAACGTTGCATACTTTTCTCCTGTTATACTGATTTCTAATTCTAATTTCACAGAGACCTTCTACCTTTGAAATAACCCGTTAACCAGCTGAGCTTTAATCTGCTTTGACCACACAGGGGCACTGTACTCTCACAAGCTGAACTCAAACACACTGTGAGGGATTCCCTTCTGTCCACACTGAGGAGTATATTACCTAAACTCAAACAGATAATGTCCTGGTAGAAAATTACCAGGACATTTTCCATTAAGTTTACGGACATTTTCTTCAACCATAAAACTTAAATTTCTGTTGGTTTACAGGATGTCCTCCGCACCATTCACGGACACTTCTGTTAATCCTAAAACGGAAAATTCTGTAGATTTACAGTATATCTTCCGTACCGAGCCAAATAGCAGGCCCAACCTTTACATTCTGGAGGGAGAACAGACGCCAAAGCCTGCATTTGTACGTTACCTATCGGTCTTTGCGGACCACCTGAGGCTAGAACTGGAGCTAACTCTACCTGACGTCCACTGAAGTCTAAAATATAAGTATTGGTAAAAACTAAATTACAATACCAAACTTGAGTTAGTCTCAAAATAAGTCAACAAAAAAGCTTTTCAACTAAAACGATACCGAGCTAACATTAAGTCCTTAACATAAATCATTTTGGTTCAACATTAATTGTTGATTTTTTTACCACAGAAGTGTGAGAAAGGTTTTTCCACATCCAAACTAAACTTTGCCGTGTGTGATGGTCTCTGCCTCTTCCGACTTTCGCGCTAACGGAAGTTCTTGTTCCCACAACGCAATGCGTATTTTAAAAATAAGGGTAAAAATTCCTTCATATTAACACGGCCCGTATTTTTACGGACTTTTCTTGGAGTGTACAGCACTGACTTATAACCGTATGTTGGCAAAGTTAAGGTCTGCGGACCATCAAGCGTGTTTTAGTAGGTAAGCTGGAGGTTGACGAATAAAGGAACAGATACATTTTTATGTTATATTATTCATTACATATCAGCACAAAGGGAAAATGTTTAACACTCCTCAAAGTCTCCAGCAAATGTTTGGCACTCAGTTTAGTTGTAGTTGGATTGACATTGATTGGTTTGAAATACCCTAATTTCTAAACAATCAATTAAGCGTCTCTCTCTCTCTCCATGAATAAGTATACCATGCTCAAACAACTCTGTATCTTCTGGGGTCATAAAAATGTTTTGGGTAATAATTTTGAGAAAAACTGGTTAATTCTGTACCAAGTTATACTGACCGACAGCGAATCTATATCACTGGTTTCAGTGAAGCTTTAAACACAAGCTTCAGCAGGAAGACACTTATTCTCATTTTCTAATTAAAGCAGGAATCCACCTCCCAGTTCTCATCTAATTAACTCACTGAGCTGAGCTGTCTGCTGGTTTCTCTGTTTAACCCCTGAAGCAACTTTAAGGTTAGAAGAATCTCCTTATTCCACTCTGGCAGGACAGTATTATTATTATGTTTAGGGCTGCAACTAACCAATATATATAGTTTTTGTTAATCATTGAGTCTATAACAATAGTATAGAAACAGGAAATGTGTCCAGCAGTTTAAAATGCAAATAATTTACAAAGATATAAAACAGTAAAGCAACAAATCTACTCATTTGAGAAGCTGCAGATATATGATGATGTCTTGTGCACATTTGTCCCAAGAAAAAAATCATCCTGACGTTATTGTTTTTAACAATATTTGGTTGTAAAAATGACCGTCCCACCAAACTTCAGAGGCTAAACTACAAATTGAATTCAAAACCGTTAAACCCCATTTTTATTAGATGAAATGTGTGGAATTTAATGAGGCTCCCTTAACAATTAAAATGTCTCTGTCCTCCTGCTGGTGGACCTCCTTTAATGGAGATTACAAACACATGGCTGTGAGCACACACAGTGAAGACAGACAGACACACACTGAGGCGTTAAACCTTGCAGCTGTCTGTTTTACCACACACTGTCTGGACTGTGGGAGGTCAAAAATAGTTTGTCCCACAACAAGAAAAGTAGGACAATAAGTAAGAGAGAGTGTTTTAATATCCTTAGCAGAGTCATCCTCTCTCTTACACTCTTTATCTTTATAACCTTGCATTGCTGTCACCACTATACTGTGACTGTAGCGTCTATTTATGTTCATTACCTCATGTTAAATGCCTGTGGAGCTGCTATAAGAGGACTTTCTCATTCACTCAGAGGAGAACCACATTTGTTATTACAAAAAAAAAACATAATTAATTGTGACACTAATCAGAAGGATGTATTGAGGTATTTATTTATTTTGTCTTATCTTTTATTTTATTTGTTTGATAAGTGAAATACATGAAATGTCATGTCTCTCTTTCTTTGAAATTCTGACTAAACATTTCATTGTATAATTTAATTATTAATATTGTTAGTCTGTCTGTATGTGTATATATGTAAAATTCAATAAAAATATTGTTTAAAAGGATGAAGAAGGATGTAAATGCAACATGTAGTCAGATTACAATAAGATAAACTGAGTAGCAGGGAAGAAATGTCTTTATCTATAAATGTTGTGCAGCAGCAGAGCAGCATGATGATTAAAGTGCAGTGATGTCCCACAGGGGAATATTTTAATAGTGCATCACGTGATTGCAGCACCATGGACAGAAAACACAAAACAAAAGAATGCCTTTTACATTATTAGGATATCAAGAAAACAGCAAAAAAAAAAAAAAAAAAAAGTCTGACCTTCTTTAGACTTTTTCTTCCTCCCCAGGGTTCCTCCTAATTTCCCGAGGAAAGATTCGTCCTTCTTCATCTTTGCAGACTGAGCTGATGTGTTGGCAGACATCTCTCTCTCTCTCTCTCTGTGTGATGATGATGATGATGATGATGATGATGGGTTTGTGGTTTGTGGGTTTCTCTCTCTGTTAATAATAATAATGATCCAAAAGAGAGCAGGAATCCCAGACAGACAGGCAGACAGGCAGCAGACTGAAAGAAGCAGCAGCAGCCGGTCGGGCATCAACACAACCGAATGAGTCACATGTGATCAGCAGCTTCATCTGCTTCATTGTTGACTGTCGGTTCATCCCACAGCGCCTCCAGCTGCAGGACGAGGAACAGGGTTATAAAAAGACCTGCTGTTAGACTGTCATGTTAGACTGGTCTAATAAAGCCTGTCTGTTGGATAAATAGTAAGACTTAGTTTGAGGTAGTAAAGTTATCCACCTCTCCTCCTGGCTAAGCCTGAGGTGAGAGCTGTGTTGCTATGGCAACAATCAGTTAGAAGGTCAATTAAATAAGATAAGATGAACCTTTATTAATCCATACAAACATTATAAAAACAATAATAGAGATATAAAAGATACAGAGTGAATGGGTGAACATAGTGTGTACAGTCTGTAAATAAATAAATGTAGTGTGTACATATGTGCAGTCTATAAAGTGGTGTATAGGATGTATAGTGTAAAGTAAATTCAGTGGTTCCCAAACTTGTTCACCTCTAATCTGACGTGAATTTATAACAGAGCATTAGGGCCATATTGAGGAAAAATAAATAAATCTGAGATTTCGAGAATAAAGTCATAGGTTTACAAGAAAGAACTTGTAGTATTATGAGAATAAAGTAGTAATTTTATGTGTTATTTTAGAGGAGCAGCGACTCTTTATCCATTAACTACTTTTAACTAACTATTTAAACTGTTTATCAATTCCTTTCAGCTAATTTTGAGCTATTTCAACTGTTTATCCGTTACTTTTAGCTAACTGTTAGTTAACTATTTAAACTGTTTATCCATATTTTGGGGGGATTTTTGTACCATATTCTTGAATAGTTTATGAACATCTTTAATGGTTCAAACGACTGTTGGATTTATGCTGTTTACCTTTTTTCTGTTATTTTCTCTCACACTGGGTGTGGTCGGGTGTGGTCATGGGTGTGGTCCAGGTGTGGTATTGCATCCAGCATTTTTTCTCCTCTGTGAAGGGTCTTATTTCACCCATAATGCATTGCGCAAAAGTCAGGTCAGTCTTCAGGTCAGGTACTCATAGGGAAGCTTTATGCAACAGGTACATTTATATTTATTTAAGACAAAAGAATAGGTCTATTTTTATGCAACTGGCCCCAGGTCTTGAGAATAGACACTATCATCCTAAACCAAAATAATAATTTCATTTATTTAATGTTAAATATGACAATAAATAAATACATCATTATATAGTGGAGAGAAACTGATCTCAATATATTTTTCATTGCTTTTCTAGACCATAAAATGCAGTTGAAAATCCTCCAAAAGCTTGTAAGTGCACCTCTGAGCTTAGATTCTCTTAATATATAAAGTATATATAAGTATTGTGATTATTCATGTGAAAGTAGCAGCACTACACTATACAATACTTAATTACAAGTAAAAGTCCAACATTCAAAATTTTACTTGAATAACAATACAGAAGTATCATCAGCAAAATGTACATTAATGTACAGTATCAAAAGTTAAGTATTCATTATGCAGAATGGTGTCTGTCAGTGTTATAGTACTATAAGTTTGAATCATTATTAAGACAGAAGTTTGTAACAAGATCAACAAAAAAGTTATTCAAGATTCACTATTTGATAATCATGTATAAACATTTGGAGTTAAATAAAAACAAAAATGAAATATTTGATACTATATTATTTACTATCATAAAATGACCAACAGGGGTAACAACAAATACATGAGAAAATGTTAACTTTTCACAAAATAGATTTGAGATAAATTCACACAGGAATAAGAGTTTGATTTGTCGATGGGGTGAAAAATCTCACCATAATGTATAACACAGACCTGTATTTGTCCAGACATTACTGATGTAAAGAAACAGATTAATAACTTAATAACTGAGTTGTTAATCAATGCATCAAAAGCACAATTTGAAAATCAACCTTGAGGTTCACAATATTTCGATTAATTAAAAAAAACCAGTTTATTTTAAAGCACAGTGTGAATGATAAAAGGTGCGTTTGGACAATAAAACATTGCAAAAAAATACAAAATTGTATCAAGACTTTTGATTGACGTGCTTCAACTGATTTCTTCAAAAAACAGCAGCAGGATCGGCTTCAGTGCTCTTCACTTCCTCCAGTTTCTGGTGCTGTTTTTAGGAGACAGAGTTTCCTGTTAATATATTTAGTACAGGTCATTTTAAGCTCTGTGGATGTTGCATTATGGGTAATGTTGCTATGTAATGTTGCTTTGTGAGGCTGCACCTGTGTTCTGCAGTAGCTTCCAGTCCGCCTGCAGTCTGTGTCTCAGTCTCTCCAGCGCCTCCACGTCCTCCGGTAGAGGAGCATGAATCTGTCCTAGAGCGGGGGCAGCGTCCCCGAGGAGAGACGAGGCTGTGGGGCCGACACACGACCTCTCACCTTCCTGAAATTACAAAATTACTCACCACTTAAGTAGAACAACCTGCCATCTAAACGTCCCCGAAAATGAAGCCAAAGATGAACACTTATACTTCTTCTTCTCCGTCTTACCTGCATAAGCACCAGTGTGTGTCCCTGTGCGAGGCCCTGCAGCAGGCTTGTTAGTTGTTGCCACACACCGTCACACAGCCCGCTATCCGGCGTCCGAACCAACAGAACCAGACTGGGGTCGTACTCGTATCCCAGAGGCAGAAGGAGGCCCAACACAGCTTGTGTGAACCCCGACACGTCACTGCAGCCCTGTGGACGAACAAACACACACACAAACACTCGGGATGTGCTCACAAATCTGTCATCTAACACACACACACATCACCTGCACATAAAATACTCATGCACAGAGGGGCATAATCATCTACTATTCTACTATTGTAATACACACTACGGTACCTTCTTCAGACACACAGGGATGTGATATTTGCACGTCGGTTCCTCTGACTCCTTGTTGCTGAACTGCACCAGGAGTGTTTTCCTAAAGATGGAAAGATTTGTTGTTCATCTTACTGGTGCAGACAAAAATGTGTGTTTTTGTCATTTGCCCATGGGGGGACAAGTTTTTATCACAAAGTCTAATTCAGGGACACACAAATGATATTTACCCGTCCTCTGTGACTTGACTCGGGACCACCGCGTCTCCAACACACATGACCAAAACCCTGCATGACGAGAAAGTGGTGGCAGATCTTGATACTTCAGTTCATCGCCCCCTGTTTACAGTCTTTAAACTAAGCTAAACTAACCATCTCCTGGCTTTAGCCTCATATTTAAAGTACACACATGAGAGTGGTATCGATCTTTCATCTCACTCTCGGCAAGTTACCAAGCAAAGTAAAAATGTAGAACTATTCCTTTAACGGTGGATGCAGGAGTCAATCTCTCTCTTATCACTTTTTCTATCTCAGTAATATTAAAACATACAGTCACTGTCCATACGGATTAGATGCACATTGCCATACCGGTTGCTGAGAGCCGTTGCAGCATGCTGGACAACACACATCATCGCCATGGAGACGTCAGGAACCAGCGCCAAGCCATTGCAGATCTGAGAGGCGGTAATTAAATATAATGACATCAGCTTACATGTAGGCAGGTCAGAAAAGCAGATCATATCACAGCACTCGAAAACAGAAGACACAAATAATAATAATAATATCCAGACTGTACCTCATTCTTCTCCATCTTCTCTACGAGGGCAATAAGACTGGAGAGAGTTGTGAGAGTTGCATCGCTGTCGTCTGCATCTTTGAGGAAATTCTCCCTAATTGTGGGAAAAACAACAACACATTTTTTTTATAATTATAAATATTCTTTTGAATTCAGCTCCTCCTCTGATAAACTCTTCCTGTGTCGATAATAAGAAATAAAGTCTGTGACAATGAATGATGTTAATTACCAGTCAAAGCTCCATACCTGAGTTTGTTGACTGTGACTGGATCCTCTGATGAGCTGAAGCGTTGACATCCATCCGGAGTGGCCGCACCATCAGGGAGGACTAAAGCAGTGCGAACAGGAGGAGTGACACGTATCGGAGGCTCTGGCCACACCTTTTCCTCTGCACTTTTCTCCTCTTCTCCTTTCTCCAGCCTTTCTTCATCTTCTTCTTCTTCTTCTGCTAATTTGACGCGCTTTGTGCTGACATCCGAGGAGGGCAGCTCAGCTGGAGGAAGGAGTAATGGGAGTATTTTATGAATATAAAAGTCATCTCTGATTGATGCTAGAGGTTACATTAGCCGTTACCAGCATAACACGCCTGAATCTCAGACCGAACTGTCAGTGGTGGAGTTGCATTGTGGGTAATGTAGGCGGTGGAGTTCTCTTTTAAGGAATAATGTGGATGTTATATACCTGCATGTTTGAGGCAGGACCAGTACGGCCTGTGAGCTGACCGGACACAGTGAAGGGTCTCAAGTGCACTGAAAAAGAGAAAAATAAAGTCACTACGGTTATTAAACACACGCACAATATTTAACCAACGGTGAGACCGACCTTGTACAGGGACCGTCCAGGTTTGCAGGTCGAGGCACAGGATCTCCGAGCAAAGTTTGAACAGTTTGACACACAGACTGGGAGAGGGAAGTCAAGTTGTATCCTCCCTGGAAAACAATATGCACACAGGAAAACCTTTTACAACCAAACGTTCCTCCATCACGATGGCAGCAACATGTATGTTTGTGTTTGTATATCTGTGGTCTGACCTCCAGCACAGCACACAGTTTCCCTCCTGCGAGGTTCATCAGGAGGTGAGTGAGGTGGGCAAAGACGTCGGGGCTGGCGCACATTTCACCCTGAAAGTAAAGACTGAAGTCAGGTTACCGTGTCATGTCCCAATGATGGCAAACAGACTGAACACGGTTACAGTACTCAGACGCCATGAGATAAAAGAGCAACAGGACACAAGTGCAAGGGTGCATGCACTCAGTGTGGGCGCTTTATTAGGTACACCTGTAAAATGTAATGAAATCCAATACAACTCTTCTGCCATAAAGTCTACTTTTATGATGCAATTTTATGTGTTAGCATTGAGGTCATAGATAGTGATGATGTTGCTGGACTGAACTGAATCGTGTCTGCAGTCCGGGGTGGGGGTGGAGACGAGGTAGACAACGCTGGTTAGGGGTTAGAGGTCTTGTGTTTTTCCTTCATATGTTGGCTAGAACATTTTGTAGGTGAAGTTATACAAGTAATAGTATTATTTTCAGTATTATTGTTGTCATGATTATTATCACCGCTTTTCATTTATCATTATTATTTGTATTTATTTATTTATTTATTTATTTTATTATTCAGTATTTATTCATTTTCCTTTTTTATGTATTTATTTTTGAAGAGTGTTTTGATATTCTGTTTGTTTATATAGAAAAGAAGCGATGATACTATGTTTTGCTATTTTGGAAAAATGACGCTTCACAATAAAAACATTTGAAACAACGTTTTACTGGACTGCATTATATACAGTACATATAATATATAATGCAGTCTAGTAGTGCAACACCACCGCTAACTATTACCTCAGTCAGTAATAAACATATAATTTCATTTACACATTTCCAACAATGTCACCAAAAACTGAACATTATAAACCTTGTAAAGTAGAATGTATGGCACAGCTGTTGCAATAGATTGTGCAGGTGTACCTAATAAAGCGGCCACAAAAAAAAGGATATATAGAAAAATCTACAGCAATTGTATTTCAAGCTATTTATATTCAGTACCTCAGGGTCACCGATGGCTGAGTCAAAGCCTGCACACACCAGGACCAAGTCTGGGTTAAACTGTGAAAAAGAATCACATTAATTAATCATATATTGACAGAAATCATTTACAACACATCAGTGTCTGTTAGCAAGATGTGAATTTACCAAAACGCCTTACCTCGTATGCGACCGGCAGGAGGACGTGACAGAAGACTGAAAGATAGTCACTGTTCTTCATTCCTACCTGAAAAGATTAAACATTCATATACACACACATTAACGTGTGCACACATCCATCAAAGTTTTACATCATGAATGCAAAAAAATACAGGAACATTTTCTGGCTTCATCTTAAAGCTGCTTGTTTGTTCAATTGTATAAACTGCATATTTTACCTGGTGGTCAGATTAAGAAAGCAAATAAAAACACCACTTTGGGCTCTGTGACCTTATGATGAGAATTTATCCTAATTTGATGATTTAATACTAGGGCTGACAATCGATTGAAATATTCGATTAAAAGATTAATTAATCACACATTTCTTATCAGTTCAAAATGTACCTTAAAGGGAGATTTGTCAAGTATTTAATACTCTTATCAACATGGGAGTGGACAAATATGCTGCTTTGTGCAAATGTATGTATATATTTATTATTGGAAATCATTTAACAACACAAAACAATGACAGATATAGTCCAGAAACCCTCACAGGTACTGCATTTAGCATAAAACAATATGCTCAAATCATAACATGGCAAACTGCAGCCCAACAGGCAACAACAGCTGTCAGTGTGTCAGTGTGCTGACTTGACTATGACTTGCCCCAAACTGCATGTGATTATCATAAAGTGGGCATGTCTGTAAAGAGGAGACTCGTGGGTACCCATAGAACCCATTTACATTCACTGATCTGGAGGTCAGAGGTCAAGGGACCCCTTTGAAAATGGACATGCCAGTTTTTCCTCGCAAAATTTAGAGCAAGTTTGATAGTATCTTCACTCTAACCTTGAAAATCGCAAGCAAGCAACATTTTTAAAAGAAGCAAATTCAAAAATGATTTATAATAACTTCCAAGTGTTTCTGTAGTTACTTACTTTGTTCCACGGTACATTTATATTGAATCCTGCCCCTTTCTCTTTGCCGACGCTGTCGTAGTCTGATTCTCTAAGTTGAGGCCAGAATTTCTGATGCTCGTAGCGATGCCATGAGAAGTAGAGCACGCTGGGAATTAAAAAATGTAGTATGCAGAATGTATTATGTCAGAAGAAAACATCCGTGTAAACAAGTTAACAAGTCAGTTAGAACAAGACTCACCTTGGATCATCTTCAAAACAGTACTGCACCCCTTGACCGTGATGTATATCCCAGTCAACTATCAACACCCTGAAAATATATAAATAAGTAAATACATATATTGTGGCAGAACTAACAACAGCAGGTCTCGCAAGAATGAACAAAACAATCTAAAGTTACCTTTTGACCCCGTGTTTTTGCTTGGCATATTGAGCTGCTATGGCCACGTTATTGAACACACAGAATCCGTTGGCAGCGCTGCGCAAACTGTGGTGTCCTGGTGGTCTGTCAACAACAGAGAAGTGATGTCAGGACTTTATGCAGTAATTTATAAATCATTTAGCCTATACAGAGAAGAAAAACCTTAGACATCAGTTAAACTTACAAACAAATGCTTATAATGATATAAAAAGAAGCCAATTTAAGAATTTGCTGTAAACAAATATTTGGTATTTATGTAGGAGTTGCCGAAATGCTATTTTAGTTCCACAAATCCCAAATTCATCCCTAAAAGTTTATCTACATCAAAATCCTCATATAGTTGGGACCAGCCCTCAAAGTTTTATATGACAAATTAACTTTTTTAGCCTGTTATATTGTTCAGTTGTGAACGCTTAGACAAAAACTCAACTTTTGTAACCACGCCTTAAACAAAGACACCAGAAGCAAAAACACATTTTCTGCCTCGCCTCTGTTTGCAGTTCTGCAAAACACTTCTCACTGTTTCTTACATTAGACACATGTTCAAGAATTAAATCTATTGCAATCATTGGGAAAGTCTGTCTGAGCCTTAGCACTACAAATAGACCACAGGAAAGCTCACCTATTTTGTGAGAACTTTATATCAGAATGTTTTACTCAGACTGTTTTTTCAGACTTTTTTTTCAGACTTTTTTTCAGACTTTTTCCTGACTTTATTTTTCAGACTTTTTTTCGAACATTTTTCAGACTTTTTTTTCAGACCTTTTTCAAACTTTTCTTTTTCGGAATTTTTTCAGACTTTATTTTTCCGACATATTTCAGACTTTTTTTCGAACATTTTTCCGACTTTGTTTTGCAACTTTTTTTTTCGACGTTTTTTCGACCTTCTTTTCGAACTTTTTTCAGACTTTTTTTCAGAATTTTTTTCAGACTCTTTTCAGACTCTCTTTTCGAACGTTTTCGATTTTTTTTCAGACTCTTTTCAGACTCTCTTTTCGAACTTTTTCCTGACTTTATTTTTCAGACTTTTTTTTGGACTGTTTTTCCAGACTGTTTTTTTCAGACTTTTTGTTCAGACAGTTTTCAGACTTTTTTTTCAAATATTTTTCTGACTTTATTTTTCAGACTATTTTTTGGACTGTTTTTCCAAACTGTTTTTTTCAGACGTTTTCCTGACCTTATTTTTCAGACTTTTTTTTCGAACATTTTTCAGACTTTTTTTTTCAGACTTTTTTTTCAGACTTTTTTTCAGGCTTTTTTTTCAGACTTTTTTTTCAGACTTTTTCCTGACTTTATTTTCCAGACTTTTTTTTTCAGACTATTTTTTCGAAAATTTTTCAGACTTTTTTTCGAAAATTTTTCAGAACTTTTCTTTTTCGGAATTTTTTCAAACTTTATTTTTCAGATTTTTTTTCCTGACTTTATTTTTCAGACTTTTTTTTTTCGAACATTTTCAGACTTTTTTTTCAGACTTTTTCCTGACTTTATTTTTCAGACTATTTTTTCAGACTTTTTTTCAGACTTTTTTTTCAGACTTTTTTTTCAGACTTTTTTTCAGACTTTTTTTTCAGACTTTTTTTTCAGACTTTTTCCTGACTTTATTTTCCAGACTTTTTTTTTCAGACTATTTTTTCGAAAATTTTTCAGACTTTTTTTCGAAAATTTTTCAGAACTTTTCTTTTTCGGAATTTTTTCAAACTTTATTTTTCAGACTTTTTTTCCTGACTTTATTTTTCAGACTTTTTTTTTTCGAACATTTTCAGACTTTTTTTTCAGACTTTTTCCTGACTTTATTTTTCAGACTTTTTTTTCAGACTTTTTTTCAGACTTTTTTTCCTGACTTTATTTTTCAGACTTTTTTCCTAACTTATTTTTCAGACTTTTTTTCAATTTTCAGACTTTTTTTTCAGACTTTTTTTCAGACTTTTTTTCAGACTTTTTTTTCAGACTTTTTCCTGACTTTATTTTCCAGACTTTTTTTTTCAGACTATTTTTTCGAAAATTTTTCATACTTTTTTTCGAACATTTTTCAGAACTTTTCTTTTTCGGAATTTTTTCAAACTTTATTTTTCAGACTTTTTTTCCTGACTTTTTTTTTCGAACATTTTTCAGACTTTTTTTTTTCAGTCTATTTTTTGGACTGTTTTTCCAGACAGTTTTTTTCAGACTTTTTTTTCAGACTATTTTTCAGACTTTTTTTTCAGACTTTTTCCTGACTTTATTTTTCAGACTTTTTTTTTCAGATTATTTTTTCGAAAATTTTTCAGACTTTTTTTCGAAAATTTTTCAGAACTTTTCTTTTTCGGAATTTTTTCAAACTTTATTTTTCAGACTTTTTTTCCTGACTTTATTTTTCAGACTTTTTTTTTTCGAACATTTTTCAGACTTTTTTTTTCAGTCTATTTTTTGGACTGTTTTTCCAGACAGTTTTTTTCAGACTTTTTTTTCGAAAATTTTTCAGACTTTTTTTTTCGAAAATTCTTCAGAACTTTTTCTTCGAAAATTTTTCAGAACTTTTCTTTTTCAGAATTTTTTAAAACTTTATTTTTCAGACTTTTTTTCCTGACTTTATTTTTCGGACTTTTTTTTTTCTAACATTTTCAGACTTTTTTTTCAGACTTTTTCCTGACTTTATTTTTCAGACTTTATTTTCAGACTTTTTTTCAGACTTTTTTTTCAGACTTTTTCTTCAGACTTTTTTTCAGACTTTTTTTTCAGACTTTTTTTCAGACTTTTTTTTCAGACTTTTTTTTCAAAAAAATTTCAGAACTTTTCTTTTTCGGAATTTTTTCAAACTTTATTTTTCAGACTTTTTTTCCTGACTTTATTTTTCAGACTTTTTTTTTCGAACATTTTTCAGACTTTTTTTCCAGACAGTTTTTTTCAGACTTTTTTTTCGAAAATTTTTCAGACTTTTTTTTCGAAAATTTTTCAGAACTTTATTTTTCAGACTTTTTTTCCTGACTTTATTTTACAGACTTTTTTTTCGAACATTTTCAGACTTTTTTTTCAGACTTTTTCCTGACTTTATTTTTCAGACTTTTTTTTCAGATTTTTTTTCAGACTTTTTCCTGACCTTATTTTTCAGACTTTTTTTTCGAACATTTTTCAGACTTTTTTTTCAGACTTTTTTTTCAGTCTTTTTCCTGACTTTATTTTCCAGACTTTTTTTTTTCAGACTATTTTTTGGACTGTTTTTCCAGACTGTTTTTTCTGACTTTTTTTCAGACAGTTTTCCAGACTTTTTCTTCAAATATTTGATAACTTTATTTTTCAGACATATTTCAGATTTTATTTTTCAGACTATTTTTTGGACTGTTTTTTTCAGATTTTTTTTCAGACTTTTCTTTTCGAACATTTTTCAGAACTTTTTTTTCAAAAAAATTTCAGAACTTTTCTTTTTCGGAATTTTTTCAAACTTTATTTTTCAGACTTTTTTTTCGAACATTTTTCAGACTTTTTTTTCAGACGTTTTCCTGACTTTATTTTTCAGACTTTTTTTTCAGATTTTTTTTCAGACTTTTTCCTGACCTTATTTTTCAGACTTTTTTTTCGAACATTTTTCAGACTTTTTTTTCAGACTTTTTTTCAGACTTTTTTTTTCAGACTTTTTTTTTCAGTCTTTTTCCTGACTTTATTTTCCAGACTTTTTTTTTCAAACTATTTTTTGGACTGTTTTTCCAGACTGTTTTTTCTGACTTTTTTTTCAGACAGTTTTCCAGACTTTTTCTTCAAATATTTGATAACTTTATTTTTCAGACATATTTCAGATTTTATTTTTCAGACTATTTTTTGGACTGTTTTTTTTCAGATTTTTTTTCAAACTTTTCTTTTCGAACATTTTTCAGAACTTTTTTTTCAAAAAAATTTCAGAACTTTTCTTTTTCGGAATTTTTTCAAACTTTATTTTTCAGACTTTTTTTTCGAACATTTTTCAGACTTTTTTTTCAGACGTTTTCCTGACTTTATTTTTCAGACCTTTTTTTCGGACTTTATTTTTCAGACTTTTTTTCTCAGACTGTTTTTCCAGACTGTTTTTTTCAGACTTTGTTTTCTAACATTTTTCAGACTTTTTGTTCAGACAATTTTTAGGCTTTTTTTTCAAATATTTTTTCTGACTTTATTTTTCCGACATATTTCTGACTTTATTTTTCAGACTTTTTTTTCAGACCTTTTCTTGACTTTATTTTTCAGACTTTTTTTCAGACTTTTTTCAGACTTTGTTTTTCAGACTTTTTTCGAACTTTTTTCAGACTTTTTGTTCAGACTTTTTTCAGAACTTTTTTTTCGGAATTTTGTCTGACTTTATTTTTCAGACGTTTTTCAGACTTTTTTTCAGACTCAACAGGCAACAACAGCTGTCAGTGTGTCAGTGTGCTGACTTGACTATGACTTGCCCCAAACTGCATGTGATTATCATAAAATGGGCATGTCTGTAAAGGGGAGACTCGTCGGTACCCAATCGAACCCATTCACATATCTGGAGGTCAGAGGTCAAGGGAACCTTTTTGAAAATGGCCATGACAGTTTTTCCTCGTCAAAATTTAGTGTAACTTTGACAGTATCTCTCACTCCAGCTTTAAAACTGAGCCCACGCTAACCTAAAAAACACAAATTGTGTTAATGCGTTAAAGAAACTAGTGCCGTTAAAACATTAACGCAGTATTTTTGCATTAACTTTGACAACTCTAATCAATACTAAACAACAAAAAAGAGACTCTGTACACACTCCCTCACTGGTTAATGGCCTCACCTGACCAGAGCCATGCCGTTCCTCACCTTCCCCGTCATGACACTGTCCACTAGTTGCAGTGCGGCGCCTGCAGCCAGCTTGGCACAGTGATAGATGTTCTAGGATAGTAAATGATGAAGAGGAAAGGTTAGCCAGGACTAGGAGTGAAGCTGACATATATACTGTATATATATATATGACATATAGTAACTCAGTTATTAAGAATATGAAGTGTAGGACTAACCGGGTGGAAGTAGACGTCCCCATACAGCAGGGTGAACTCCTTCAGGTCCTCCAGAGTCATATAGGGGGTCTTCTTCACTGCCTCCAAGTACTCCTCACTGTTAACAGCAAAGTACATGTAGCTGAGTGGTTTCAGGTATTTATTTCAGAGGAAGAACATTGAACCGAACCAGGTGGGGGCTCTTTGTCGACACATCAGGACTGACCTGTGAACCAGCAGGATGTCTGCATCCGTCGCCTCGCGGACGGGAACAGAGACGCAACGGCCAGCAAGACCGGTCTTTATCAAAGCTTCATGACTCACTGTCAGACGCTCGGGTACCTCGATCTTACACACGGGGCTGGAGAGAAAAAAAATTATTAAAATTATGTTCCATACGGTTGAATTTTGAGTTCAAGATTTGTATATTATTCTAGTGGATGTTTTGATCTGTACCTTAATTCAGTACAGCGGAAATTCAAATACTTTACTATTTTATTTATATAGCACATTTCATACAACAGACTCAATGTGCTTCAAATAAAAAATAAAAAACAGACAAAAACATATAAAATAAGAACATATAAGATAAGAAGGTCTTACATATAAAAACATATAAGATAAGGAGGTATTTCGTGGTTTAATTGTTTTTTATTTTGGCACTTTTTGTGCATAAACATCCTAAAAAAACAGATAACAAGAGGTGGGGACCCTCCCTTAAATAAATAATACAAAAAAAATAGTATAAAAAGAGGAATTGGTGATGAAAATGCAACACTAGTAATTCTCTTTAACAAATTAAACAGTGATCTTAAGGTAGAAGTTTTTGTTAGATTATGTATGTGCACATTAACCGTATGGCACAAACACAAGCAGAAAAATCTCTCCTATAATATGTGAGCTATCCCGATGTATCAGTTATAAAAATCAAACTCTGTTGGATAAAGACAGCTAAATTGTCTATAAACTTGCACACAGCAGTAAGAGCTAACCAGCAAAGAGTAAATAAGAAGTTCTGAAAGACTTAACTAGTGAATGTGATAACTTTACGCTTTTAATAACTCAGTTATAAGAGTGTATATAACAATGGCTTTGGAGCATAATGGTTTGGAGCAGTAGCGTCTAGAAGGGAACCTGCAAACTGGGGGAAACTCTCGCGAGAATGTTAAGGTTAAGCATGTATCTGCAAGTCTCGCGAGAGTTTGTTTTGCACGTTTTTGCAGATCCTAGATCAGATGGAGCTAACACATGTGGGTGCTCCTCACTAAACCGTCCGGGCTAGGAGACGAATCTCTAATCTGAGTAATGATTTACTATTTATAACTTCATAATAACAAATACTTAATCTGATTGATGAATTGAAAAACTTTGGACTCAGTAAGATAACCAAAATATGCATGTACCAACAGATCAATAAACACAGAGGAATTAAACCTGCACTAATGTTAGAATATATAGTATATTTATCTTAATTCATGCAGGCTTAACGGTATTGCATTCTCGCTATCTGCACCAATATGTGTCGTTACTCTGTAATAACAGTAATAACAGCAGTAATAACAGCAGTAATAACAGTAGTAATAACAGTAGTAATAACAGTAGTAATAACAGTAGTAATAACAGTTACTTACTCGACCCAGAGCAGTTTGTATTTGGTCATCTCTTCATTGTAAATCAATGCTGTTCCCATCTTCATCTTCTCCATTGTTTCCAGTCAGACTGCAACAATGTTTCTGCAGAACAACAACAGTCTCTTCCTGCTGGTTAACAAACTGTTTCTGATGTAAACTCTGCACGAAACGTTGAAGGAGAATCAGTGAGTAGAGCTGCTGGAGTCAGACCTGTATGTGCACAGTAGAACCGAGTATAACAGACACAGAGAGGCGTCTTCTCTGGTTTTCTTAGAGTTTAATGGAGGTTATCAAACCGTTTAGTGGAGCTTTATCGCCTCCTTCTGGACGGGGTCTGGTACTACTGCTACACAAGAGAGCTGTATTCTTCACAAATATCTATATAAATCATTTATAAATCATTTATAGATAATTTATTAAAGGTCCCATATTGTAAAAAGTGAGATTTTCATGTCCTTTTTATTATAAAGCAGGTTTAAGTGATATATAAGTATCAAAACACTCAATCCATGGAGAAATACACACACAGCCCGTATTCAGAAACTGTGCGTTTGAAACAAGCCATCAGGATTTCTGTCCATTTGTGATGTCACAAATATACAATATATAGACCATTTCACAGTTTTGAACATACATTTTCAAAATTTGTCCCAGTTTATACCCATAGAACCCATTTTCATTCACATATCTTGAGGTCAGAGGTCAAGGGACCCCTTTGAAATTGGACAGTTTTTCCTTTGTAGCGTTATTTATTCTCCTTCACGACAAGCTAGTATGACATGGTTGGTACCGATGGATTAGATAATGGATACGTTTTCTAGTTTCATATGATACCAGTATCTTACATATTTATTGATGTAGTATATTTTTACACAATTACAAGACAAATGTCAGTTGACATGATCTTTATTTTAATAAAAAAAAAAAAACAGTGCATGACAAGTCAATAAACAACTCAGAGAATATTACTAGTACAAAAATATAGAAACAGATCAGATGACATGAGAACATTTTGGTCTTTGAGGACATGATTACATTTTTCCTGTGGGAAATGTGTGGATTTGAAGAAGGGAATTTTGTCTCTGAACTCATGAATTTGATAAGGATGTTTATTATGAGAATATTGACCTCTGACACCGAGAGTGTAGGCCACTCTGGAACTCCAGTCTATTGTCAATTGTCTTTAACAACACTTGAAGTCCTTGTTTCCTCCATGTGAGTTTAGATATGATCCTTTCATTTCAAGCAGTTATCTCAACAATCATCCCGCCCTCTCCTCTTCTCCCTCCTCTGTCCTATCTGCTGTTTCTAGTGTTCTTGCTTCCTCTTTCTCTACCCCTCCTTCATCTTTCTTTCCCTCCCTTCCCTCTCCCTCTCCTCCTCCTCCTCCTCCTCCTCTCGTCCTGCACAGCGTGAGAAGAGCTCCTCTGCATCTCTTCCTGAATGACGGGTCGCATGCAGCGTACAGGAGAGGGTTGAGGCAGGAGTTGAGGTAAGCTAAACAGGTGACGTACGGCTGAGCAGCCAGTAACATCTGATCCAAAGAGCAGGAGTACGGCACAAAACCAAACTCCAGCAGCATCGAGACAGTCTTATTGACATGCAGAGGCAGCCAGCACAGGAAGAACGCCAACACCAGAGTGACGATGACCCTGAGGAGTCTTCGCTGGCGCCTGCGGTCGGGACGAGGGCCCCGTCCAAAATGTCTGCTGAGGAGCTGGGCCAGTGAGCAATAGCAGACCAGCAAGACGACAAGAGGAAGCAGGAAGCCAATTAGAGTTGATTTAAGACTCAAAGCGGCTGCCCACCACATCTCCGCCCTCTCTCGATCCGCCTCCTCCAGCTCTGCTCCAATCAGCATGGAGTAGTCCATCTGGCAGACGAGGAAGACTGATCCAGAATCAGTAGTAGTGGGATGAATGTCCTCCAGCTGCCAATCATAATCAGATTCAAGGTCCACCTCCCTGACGGAGCGCAGCAGCAAACCAGGAAGTGCAAGCACCCCCGCCAGCACCCACACCCCTCCAAGCACCCACAATGCCCTGCTGGGGCAGCCCTGTGGGACACGGTGGCTGGAGTGCCGGCGTCCAGTCAGAACCCAGTACCGCTCCACGCTGAGCACGCTCAGGCTGAACACGCTGGCGTACATGTTGAGGGCCGTGAGGAAGCTGCTGATCTGGCAGAGGGGTTGCCCAAAAGGCCAGTGGTAGCCCATGGCTGTGTACACCGCCCACAAAGGGAGAGTCACGAGGAAGCAGAGGTCAGCCAACGCCAAGCTGGCTATCAGAGAGTCTGTCAGGGAGCGGGACGGACTAGGGATGGAGGGATAAGAGGAGGAGGAAGAGGAGGAGGAGTGAGAGGAGGCTCTTTGTCCTGAGGAAGATCCACAGGTTTCGGTCTTCTTCTGAGGAAATCTGCCAGTGCTGTTTACGCTCTGCTGACTGGTTCTGAAAATGCCAGCGCAACCACCGGGCTTTCCAGTTCCCCTCACATCGCCTCGGTCCAGGTAGACCCACAGCACCAGGCCGTTGCCGAGGCAACCAACCAGGAAGGCCAGCAGGTAGACGGACGGGATGATGGAGAAGGAGGGAGACCAGTCGCTGTAGTCACAGTCGAGGAGGGGAGGAGGAGAGGGGGAGGAGAGGAAGTCTGCGTCTGACATCTGTTCTTCCATCTCTTGGTTTTTATATGAAATAATTTGCCATTAAAGTCACTGGAGGTCCGAATACTTTCCCAGCAAGCTGAAGTTTGGTCAATAAAATGTCTAGAAGTCCAAACTCCTGCACTGGTACACTCGTTTCTGGGCCCAAATTCCAGCAGTGGATTAGTCCCTCGTTCAGTCTCACTTCCTCCTCAGTCTGTTGACTCAGATGGTCTGAAAATTCAATAAAACACAACGATATGCTTAAACATTTTGTAGCAGTTGCTGTAAATACTGTAAATACTGTTTGTGCACAGCTTGAAACAACAACAAGGCAAAGTTTATGGAGGACGGAACCTGTCAAAATCCTAAATAAATCAATAAATAAATGACTCAACAAATAATTAAATGTAGCAAAAATAAAATTAAAAATAAATGTAGCCATTAATTAATTGATTTATAAGATGTGACATAAATTGATATTTCTGTTTCAATTTGGTTCTTTATTCATTTTCCCTTTTATTTATTAATGTATATATTTTGTTTATTAATTAATTAATTTAGTTTTGCATTTATTATTTATTTATTTATTCTTGCATTATTTTTATTTATTTTATATTTATTTTCTAATGTATTTATGTATTTATTTATGCACAATTTTCAAACAGAAGAGTGAATAAATAATGGAGTTAATACAAAGGTAAATAAATAAAGAAGCAAATTTACACAGGAATATACTGTGTATATATATGTCTAATTTTATCAATTAATTAATGGCTACATTTATTTTAATACTATTTTTGCTACATTTAATGATATATTTATCGAGTCATTTATTTATTTTTTGATTTTGGCAGGTTCCGTCCTCCATAAACGTTTAGCTACACATATCTTACTTCAGGAATTTTGGACTAATCTGCCCAGGAATGCTGTAAACAAACTTTATTTTTTACATGCAAACAACAACAAAATGCCATCAGTGTCTCTAAATGATGTTTTCTTGTCCATGCTCATACTGTATGTGTTCTCTTGTGCACAGGTGTTTGTTGGATAATAATAAAATGTTAGATAAAAGATTCAATTTAAAGCTAAAACTTGAGCCAACTTTGATGCACCGTTTTTTTTGTAACACAATTAAAACTTTTTCGCTGACCATTTTAGGCCTTTCTGACACTATTTAAATGAAAATTCATTCCAACAAGACAACCAGAATCATAAACTACATTAATAATAATAATATAATAAATGTATTTATATAGCACTTCTCAAAACAGATGTTACAAAGTGCTTCACAAGACAATAAAATAAAATTATACTGTAAATAAAATAAACAGTAGCTCCCAGTAAATTTAATGACAGAATTAAACTTTGCCAGGCACTGACAAATTATTATTTAAGAAATTTACTGAAAGCTAATAATGCAGCAATAATTTATTTTAAGGTTTCCGATGCTAAAAGTTTTTTTATTTTGCATGAATTTGTAGCTATGAGGGGAATTATGATGAAACTCACAACAGACACTTACCTCGGGCTGCTTCATCAGCTCAGATGAAATCCTCTCCGAGATGCTGTGATGACGGTGTGATGATCATTGTGGAGCAAAATTCAGCTTCTGTCCTCTCACATTTCACTTTCTCTCTGTGACTTCATCTCCTGTTTCTCTCTCAGTCTCTTCATCTGTACTGAGCCGGCTGAGGAAGGTGTGTCTCCTCTAAAGTCTGAATATATAGCAGTGTCCTCCACACATGCACCCTCCTTTCTCTTTCTCCAAGACCAGACCACCCCAGCAGAGACTTACGAGACCTGCAAACACCCCCCCCACAACACAAATACACACACCTCCCGAGAGACACAATAACACCACCCATCCTTCCCCCCGCAAACACACACAAACCCGAGACACACAAACAGATCCCCCACAATCCTCTCGGCTGCTAATATTCTCTACACACACAAATCCAAATGCACATACAGCACACAAATACAGTCTTTTGTTGCGTCTCACATGTTCAAACACACACAGTGTGTATACAGTGGTCTAAAGTAACAACCCCACAGAGCACAAACAACCAACAGCCCTCACTTTCACAGTCTGACCATCAGAATAGAAGAGTGAATGTATGTGAGGAAGCCTTCATGAATGTATTTAAAAAGGGCCTTTAAAGCATTATTCTGTGTATATATATGTGGCGTAAAAGAGAACAATACTGCCAGTTTACAGATGAAAGTAGATCCTGACCCACAGCTGTGTCGAGGCTGCCACAGTCAGTGCCATAACTTATTTCTTACGCTTATAGCTACATTTGCAAATCCAAATTTGATTTTGAACTAATTTGATTCAGTTAAAGGTCACACTTCCTGCTTATTTTCAGGTTCATACTTGTATTTGGTGTTCCTACTAGAACATGTTTACATGCTTTAATGTTCAAAAAACACATTATTCTCTTCATACTGTCTGTCTGAATCTGCCTGTATTTACTCTCTGTCTGAAACGCTCCGGTTTCAGCTCATTGCCATAGCAATTGCAATGGAATTGCGTTGCTAGGCAACAGCTTGGGTCTATGTTTACTTCCTGTCAGCTGACATCATTCACATACTGTTCACCGCAACCGGAAATAACGGTGCCTTCAAATAAAACTCGTAGTGAGCTTGTGTTTACAACATCGTGAAGTCGTGTACACGATGTGCTCGGCGTTCAAATGGTTAAGTCATGAAGAACACCGCTGCTAAGCAACGGCAATATTAACGTTACTGTCGGCGTCTAGAAGCCACAGAGGCTAACGATTTCGCAAATCACAATATATTAACTTATCATGCACCGAAAAATTAACTTCCATGGCCTCCGCCATTTCTGACAACGTCGACAAACACGTCACATGTCGTGAACTCTGAGCTTACAGAAACTTTCCACTTACGAGGTCGTGAATACCACAGAGGCGGGGGGGGGGGAGGGGGCATTCATATGGATTCTTCTCCTAAACGCAGTAAACACGACCCCATTTGAAGACATCAATAATAATAAAAGGAGTTTTAAAGATATTTTAGCTTTTATTTGTGTCATTTTTTAGTACTGTCTGGTATACTGGACGGATGGATGGATGGATGGATGGATGCTGTAGGTCAGCATGGGGTTACAGTGTAAACAGTGAAGATGCTCCGATAGTAAACAGGAAGTGTTTGTTACCACAGGGGGCAGAGGTCACGCTGCCATCAACCTGTTGTTATGGAAACAGATGTTTAAAACATTCCAGTCTTTTCTCTCACAGAAAACATGATGGCGGACTCGCATACACTGAGAGGGAGGGAAAGGCAGAGAGTAAATTCAACTGTTTCATTGAGAAGAAAACCTGCAGGCTGAGCATCATAGTGGGAAACAACAGGAGGAAGGAACAGGAAGCACTGCAGGAACAAGATAGAGAGTTTAGACCAGCGGTCAGCAACCTGCAGCTCTTTAGCTCCTCTCCAGTGGCTCCCTGTGGATTTTTAAAAATGGAAATGAATAACTTTTGTTTCCATTTTCATTTTTATTTCTCTCGTAAAGTTAAGACTTTATTCTCATAACATTCCGACTTTTTTCTCGTAATATTCTGACTTTATTGTGTAAATCTCAGATGTTTTTTCCCTCAATGTGGCCCTAATACTACGTAGTACATTGTCTCTTTGGCCCTCACTGCATTAGACTTATATACTATATACTTAGACTATAAACTCATCACAATGATCAAATGTTTTGCGGCTCCAAACAGATTTTTTTTTTGCCTAAAATGTCTCTTTTGATAGTAAAGGTTGCTGACTCCTGTTCTAGGTCTATAAAGAGCTTGTGGCACAGATGGGAAGCTGTAAACTGTGAGTTCATCAAACATTAGTGCAATGAGGCTGAAAGGTCTGAAATATTAAACATATTAAACGACTAATGAGCTCAACATTGTCTTTTTTCCACAGCTGACATTAGTTATTAATGGCTTACAGGAACACTTAGTGTAAATTGAATCATTAATATTATTATTAGTTATTTAAATGTCTGCTTTGTTCAGACTCTCGTTGATTGATATTTCCCTCACTGTTCAGTTCAGTACATTGGTCACATACTTCCTGTATAATTACGACCTGAAAAGAGAGCCAAGTCAGACACAATTACTCAGAACTCCTGTGCGGTTGAGCCGGACCGTTAAGATCTCTGAACTGTGGTTGGCCGCTGATGGATTTTCAAACATGGCAACAGTAGTTTGGCTATTCATGAAGTGTAAAAGATAAGAATTTGCATAATATGCCTGGGACGGCTCGAAAGCACAGAGGAGTCCACACACAGCAGGACGACGTTTCAGAAGTGATTAGAAGCACCACAGAGAGACTGCACGGTTCGCCATGATCGTCTACAAGAGAACAGATCGAACGCTCGTCTGTCTTCTCGTCCTTGTGATGGCGGCAGTGGCGGAGGTGCAGGAAAACCTCACACCTGAGTGTAAACAGTTCCTGTACATGGGCACGCCACCTCGAGGGCTCGAGGAGCAGCCTTTTAAAAAGATCTGCCAGTTCTACGAGGGCAGCCCGCGGTTCGTCACGCTGTACGACACCTTCAACCACATCCCCGTTTATTCGGCGTACACCTTCAAGCGCTCGGATGGCACCAAGAAGGTTGATGTGCCTTGGATGTATGAGCCACAGGTAGGGACGGAGTATCTGATTTCCAATGTTTACCAGTCTCATCCAGTAGTATACTCACTTTAACAACATGTTTAATAATGACAATGTTCATCCCGACAGCTCTCCACAGTGTCCGACTCACGAGAGATGCAGCAGTTCCCCTCAGAAAACGTGCACAAGAGCTTTGAGGACGCTCAGGCCGTACTCGACGACTACTCCAACATGGTCATCTTTGAACGCGGCCAGCTGAATCCGGACGAGCACCAGGCCCACCCCTTCGACAAAGCATCCACCTACACCCTGACGAACGTGGTCCCTCAGGTCCGAGAGTTCAACATCGGCCCCTGGAAAGACCACGAGCACACCATCCGCAGGCGGCTCAACAACTACTGTCGCGGCACCGCCTACGTGGTCACCGGGGTCACCACCTCGGGGCACACGGTCCGCCGCCAGAACATCAACCGCCTGGGCATCCCCACCTACCTGTGGTCGGCCTACTGCTGCGTTGATTTTGACCACAACGCACCGTACTCTGAGCGCTCAAAATTTCCCGCGTTCGCAGCTCACGGGCTCAACGACCGGGAGGAAAACAAGGTTCAAGAGATGACAGTGCAGCAGCTGGAGGACTTCCTGAAGAGGGTAACTTATGTTGACAGCTCTTTCCAGATCTTCTATGACAACTGTGTGCCAGCTAATAGTGCTAAAAGTGCCCTGCACCTGCCTTGAGAAAATTTAGTTTAATATTCACACAAGTGTCAATAATATTCAACATTTAGCAGCTGATTAGGAGTGAATCATTTCTTTCCACATTTATTTTAATGCATTTATTCTAGGTTTTGTAGTTTTCTGGGGTAAATAAATATTTAATTTCCATTATTAAATTTACAGTTTCACATATAATTGCTCTGCGGCAACTTGTTTGCTGATTAAAATGTACAAGTCACACCACTATTACCCTGATTTTTTTGTTATAATTGTCCTAATCGTTACTTATTTTACCCGTTATTTACTCTGTTCACAGTATGATAACATAATGTTAATTTAAAGGTCCACTTGCTTACTATCTTTTCTGAGCTCCATTCACTGAAGAGGACGTGGTTGAACGCTCTGAAAAGATACTAAGTGGACCTTTGCGCTTACATTTTGTTCCCCAAAGGTCAAGATTGATCCTCCATGTTATCTGTCTAGAGTCTAAGTGTCTAGAAGGTAACCCGCAAATTGGGAAATTTGATCTGAAATCTGCAAAAACTTGCAAGAATTCGAACCCGACGACCTACCATTCCTAACCTCAACCATCTCACAAGTTTCCTTCTAGACACAACCAAAAATCCCTTTTAAAGGTCCAGTGTGTAGGATCTGGCGGTATCTAGCGGTGAGGTGAGGAGATTGCAACCAACTGAAGCCTCTCCCGTGTGCCAATGTGTGACGGTACGACGGAGTATTAGAGCCACATTGAGTAAAAAAAATACATCTGAGATTTCGAGAATAAAGTCATAATATTATAAAGTAGTATTTTTACGTGGCCAATCTTTAATGTGGCCCTAATACTCCATAGTACATTGTCTCTTTGGCCCTCACTGCATTAGTCTTATATACTATATACATAGACTATAAACTGTGTTACCTTCATCACAATGATCAAATGTTTTGCGACTCCAGACAGATTTTTCTTTTTCTTAGTTTGCCTAAAATGGCTCTTTTGATAGTAAAGGTTGCTGACTCCTGCTCTAAGCTAACGAAAACACAATAATTCTTATTTTCAGGTGATTATACAATAAAGAAAAACATACTTATTAATATCATATTCAATTTCTGCCAATAGATCCCCCTAATTCATACACACTGGTCCTTTAAGTTCATTATAAAACTTTACACATTCTCCACTATTACTTATTTCATTTATGGTGTATTTGATGGTGTATTTAACACGGTTTTGTTGTGCACAAACTCACCATGAAATCCCTACATGGTTGTACTCTTCATTCACTTTATCTCATGTTAACGTCACCTCTTAATGACTCTCTGCCTCTGTAGGCCTTTTGTTCAGCACCGGCAGATTAGACCAACAGTTTTACATTTACACGTACAGCGTGTTAACTGTAGCACTACTCTTATGAAAAGCCATACAGAAATATTCAGGACAAACTGGGCCAATATATATTTATATTTTTATCCTATACATTACAAGAATGCTCACATATACAACTAAGTTTACTCTTACTGTTTCCCTGCTAACCAGAATAGGCAACAGTAATAACTTTGGTTCAACCCCTCGTTTAGTCATCTCATCTCTCTGTTCTGAATTTGTGTGGTACCCCCTTTTGCCATGAAATGTGAACTACAAAAGCTAAATTAAGTTTAAATAAAGTGGGATGTAACAATAAAAATGATAATCTGTCTCTCTCCCAGTATCTCTTTTTGTGTTCATTGTGATTCTTTTTCAGGATATGGTTAAGATCTCTTCGGTACAGGAGGTCATAGATGCTGCAAAACAGCATCAAAACATAAAAATGATCCAAAACTAGGAGGGCAGACAGCCCCGGGGTGAATGATATGATTAGTAACCGCATTTCGTTTGAGAGAGGGGGGGGTAGCTGTATATCCTGCCAGCTGGCACATGCCGCTGTGCCAGATGGTCAGCTCCACTGTTTTGACCAGCAGCAGACTGATAAGAGCCAAAAATACATTTCACAAGCCCACTTTAACTCTGATGGCCAGCAGAGGGAAAGACAAACGGTGCCTTCAAATGGGGTCGTGTTTACCGCGTTCACCAGAAGAGTCCATATGAACGTCATGAGGTATTCACAACCTCGTAGGAGGAAAGTTTCTGAAAGCTCCGAGTTCACGAGTTGTGATGGGTTTGTTGACGTTGTCAGAAATGGCAGAGGCCATGGAAGTTAATTTTTCGGTGCATAATAAGTTAATATATTGTCATTTTAGTCGTATATTGTTTTTCTTTGTAATTTTATATTATGTCTGAGGAAAATGTTGATATTCCCAACAGCCTCATCTTCTTCCTCTATCATTATGTCGTCGCATTTTCTGCATTATGTTACCCACTTGCTAGCTTGTTAGCCTTCTAGACGCCAACAGTAGCGTTAATATTGCCGTTGCTTAGCAGCAGAGTTCTCACGACTTAACCACTTGAACGGCGAGCACATTGTGTACACGACTTCCCGTGTTGTAAACACAAGCTCACGAGTTTAATTTGAAGGCACCAATAACATAAAGGTGGAAAAAGGGCTTCTTCACTGCATTGAATTATACCTAAAAACCCTCATTATGCAAAGAAATCAGCATCATGTTGGACAATACTAGTGTGTCTTAATAACAGTCAATCAAAGACAGACGGTTCACTAGAAACTCAACGTTTTTAATTTCTCTTCAAGAGTTTTTTCAAGTCACACATTCAGCTCAAAGTTAAAAAACAAAAACTCATATTTCTGTACAAAGAGTGTGCATGCTGAGCAGCCTGTGCAGCAGGGATTACCGTGTGAGACGGCACCCTGACAAGCACAAAGTCTACTGAAATCATTGCCAAAATATGCTGAAACGTTGCAGCGGAGAAACACTTTAGAGCAAGTAGGAACATTAAAAAAAAGTTAATGATAAATCGTTGCTCTTTGTACTTCAAAGAAAAACCTTTTGGCTTCACGCAGAACCCAATCGCTCTCGCACACAGACACACATGATACACTTAAAAACACTCAACAGTAAGTAGCCACAGTCGACAGGCGCTCTGCAGCCTGCAGCAGCAGTCCAGTTTGTGTGTTTGAGTGTGTTTCGGTCTCAGTTGAACCAGGTGGTGTTGAGCTGCGTCTGCTTCTTGATGCTAGTGTCCAACTTGAGGACCTCTCTGATCGCCATGGTGGCGTAGGTCGAGGGCGGCAGGGAGAACTCCATACGCAGAGCCCGATACTTCCCCTCTGTCGGAGGAAGGACAGAAATACTGTGTCAGAGTGTGCTTTCAAACACAACCATCGGTCATCTTATGAGAAGCCAACAGAAACTAAGCATTCATGCACCTCAACTCTTTGCATCTCATATACCCCTAAAGCTTATGCTACATTCATCTACGTCATATCAACATTACAAGTTCATAATATGTCAGTGTTGCTCCGTGGCCCAAAATAATCAAGCAATGGAGATTTAGGGATGCATGGGGACAAAATGTCAGTTTAAAGCGATCTGCTATGTATAGTAACTGTGTTATGGCAATATAGTCCAGTCAGCGCCGCCGCTAGGCACACATGCATCACGCTCTGTGCGTAGAGCACCAAGAACCGTAGTGGGCATAAACAGCCTGACCAGAACACTGCCGTTTGTCACTGAGGTGTCACGGACCTCGCGGTAAAGATAACTCAAATTTGGAGCGATATTTACCCCATTTCCCAGAAAGCTAGCATGACATGTTTGGTATCAACGGATTCATCGCAATCTCAAGATTCTTATGATACCACTGGTTGTCCACTGTCGGAAAACTGAAACCCGCTACGGCTTTCAAATGACAGTAATGTTAATGCCAGTCAGATGATCTGTCATAATTTTCAGAGGGTTAAATGTAGGCCAAAAAAAAAAATCAACGACTGAGGAGGAGAATAATTCCAATTTTAAGATCATGGTTATCAATGAGATGGGCAGAGTCTAATCAAAATATAACCTACAGTTCTATTTTTACTTTTAGATCAAATATGGTAGAAATAGGCCTACCAGTAGGCAGTTTAATTTTTGGCTTATTAACCCAAGACAATTTAATTTAAAAGATATACGTCGCCTTACCTTGTTTTTTTTCAATATGTTACTGTGACTGGTGCATTCTGGTCTCATAATCAAGGTCAATGTGGTAGCTATATTATAAGCACGTTAAGAGGCTATGTCAGTCATGTACTGTATGCACAAAAATAACACAGAACCTCCTGGCAGAGCATACATAAAATAAAAAATAAAAATAAAAAAAGGAGGTGGAGGGGCAGCAGCTAAGATCTCAATGTCGGCACTGACTCGAGTCCATTATAGTTCAGAAAGTTGCTTTATCTGAATCACTTTTTTCCCCACACACTAAAACAATCCTGAAAGGAACTTCACCTTTGTTGAAGACAGGAGCAGGTTTGTTCTCCAGTTTCTCAAAATCACTATGCACCAGGGAGATCCTGGGGTCGTCATACTGAGTCACCTCCCTGCAGAACACAGACAAACACAACAGGTTAGAGGAACCAAGCATTCAAATGACTTGCAGTACACAATAACAGCCACCGTATTCCAGTATGGTTGATATTACAGCATAAATGGCTTCGTACAACAGAGTGAAATAATATACTAGTATTGAATGTGCTGCTCACCAGCTGACGTCGCTGGGTCTGATGAGGATGCGTCTGTAAGCTCCAGCCAGAGAGTAGTCCTTCACTTTGTGTCTCATGTTGTCGATGTCCAACCCGTCTGCAGTGAGCAGCTCTCTGTAACCTTTACCCACTGACAGACAGACAGAGAGAGACAGCAGCATTACAGACGATTACAAGCTCAGAACTAAACTTCCCTTTCTTTTTCTGTAGTAGGTTTACTTTATTTCTGTTTCTTTGTCAATTCATTTAGATTTTGCTAAACTACACTTCTTTTTTCTTTCATTTATCAGCAGTTTTGTTATTTAAATCAGCACGGCGTGGTTTGACTCGGCGCGGCCAAAAGTGCCGATTGGAAAAGCCCTATAAATGACACGGAGCTTCTTACCGTGATGAGTGGGGTAGATGACATCAAACCCAGGAAGTGGCATCACAGTGTCGTGGATGGAGCAACTCTCGGCCTCCTCTGCAGACAGCACGTGTGCTGTGGCTTCATGAACACATCAAAGATGACATCAGTGGGCAGCATTTCCTTTTTAAACATCATGAGTTAACAGCTCAGTTGGTTGCAATTTGCAACCACACCACTAGATGGCACCAAATCCTTCACACTGTACCTTTAATATTTGACATAAAAAGGTAAAAAGGATGAACTTCTTACTTCCTTTCAGCACCAGGTCCCCCTCCACAGCCTTCAGGCCAAAGGCCTCGATCCTCCGGCTCACCATGGTGTTCCACACCACGCTCTGGTAGCTGTGGATGTACATCAGACGGTTGTTACGAGGGATCTGAAAAAAAGAACAAACGCCACTCATCAGAAAGAGCAGAAACTCTTTGGATGTAAAATACATTGAAGTAATGTGTATTTTATTGTTTTTTCATATTTGCATTGTATTGTGGTTTTGCCATATAGATAGCTGTATATTTTAATTATTCTGTACATGTAAAAGCCCAACTAGGGACGAGAGTTGAAAATAAGCAATAGCTATAAACTCTCTGTGCAGCACATCAGTTTTATGCCCTGTATTGGAACTATGTTAAATTGCATCGTCCTTATCAAATCAAAATCAAAAATCAAAAATCAAAAATCAAAAATCAAAAATCAAAGCTGCATCTCCTAATCTTCAGGTTATCAGCTTTCAGATGATGTACACCACTTCTATGTGACATCTACTGTTGACCTGCTATCTCCCCCCAAAGACCCCCTGTACCACTCTAAAGAAGACAAAAGAGGAGTGGAGAAAGTTAATAAAACCAACCAGTCCAAAAGCGGTGACGATGTTCTTCTTGCCGTACATCGACAGGCCTCGCAGCAGCTGCCCCTCCACGCAGCGCTTGTTGGGCAGCTTTTTCAGGGCGGCCTCCGGATCCTGAGTCTTTGCCCACTCCTCCCGGCAGCGGACGAGGAATTCTTTCTCCGCTGAAGAAAGCAGTAAAAGATTGAGGAAGGTTTTGACACTTTTTAACCGATTTAAAATATGGAAGAAAAAAATTAAGTTCATTACCTCCGGGACGAGGCTTCAGAATTAAATCCACCACCTCTTTCCAGTCGTTTTTCAAGATAGCCCTGCCCCCCAAAACAAAAAGGAGGAAACAACACTTGAGTTATATCATGTCATTATCACAATGTATGTCAGCATCTCTCCATGTCATGTCCTCACCTGCCGACTTGTTGTGTAGGCACAGCCGTGGTGCCGAAGCGCTGCATGCCGTAGTAGTTGATGAAGCCCGTCTTCCTGAGGGATGTCAAGGCCTGCTGGACCTGCTCATCTGTCCCTGAGATGTTCCTGATATGCAAATAAATCAACAACTAATGAGAAGTACTGTCGTGTAACAGGGAAGTTACGTTTTTTATTCCAGAAAATTAGATCCCTTGGTGGTCCACTAGAAGGGACGGGAGTTTGCCGCTCTATAACTTACAACAGTTCAGTGAAACGTCTACATTAATAACATCTGCTGACCTGATGACCACAGTGAAGTGATTTCCCTGCAGCTCTCCCAGTTTAAGAGGGTGGTTTTTGTAGCAAAAGTTCCCCAGCTTGAGGTTCATGAGGCACTTGTTGAGGTGAGACAACCGCTCTGCTGTGATCCTGAAAGGACAAGGAGAAGGTTTCTTTAATTACAGATCCTTTAGTTTACAACAAGCTGATCCACCAGAGATCAGCTGCCTAGCAACAGCAGCAATACAACAAGATGCAGCACCTATTTGCAATCATCCACGGACAATTTGAAAATGAATACACAGTAATTATTGATTTGCTTAAAAAGATTAATACACACTCACTTGAGCACTGCAATCTCCTGCACAGTGATGGCTCTCTTGTCCTTGGTTCCCATGTAGGAAAACATGTTGGGTCTAAGCCTAGAAAGACAAATGATGCTCCTTAACTACAATCATATTTCACTGGTCAAATAAACCATCTCTTATTATTAAATGATGATCATTCAGACCTGAGGAACTTTGAAAGCACATTGATGGCGTCCATGGTGTCCTTGTTCTCCTTGTACAGGACAAAGTGGCAGAAACTGCCACGGTTTTTGGGCCAGAAGTGTTTCCTCGGAGCTTTTATGGACACAGAAAAAAAAAAAAAAAAAGGTTGCACTGAAATACAAGCAAGAATTATTGAGCTAAATAATTCACATATTCAAAAGTTCAGAGTTCAGATTTTATACTTCCACATGGTTACCTGTAAAGAAAACTAACTTATGATTGCAAAAAAAATAATGGAAATAAATCTAAATTGTAATTTACAAAACCAAAAAAGCATTTTCAACCACATCTAGTAACCCGACACCTTTAACCTCTTCCTCTGTGCTGTGTGGAGAATAGGTTCTTACCTGCAGGTGCTTTGACCTCTATCCACCAGAGAAGAGCAAAAGGAGGATAGAATAATGTTACTAAGAAAGAGATGTTTAAGGACCGCGGGGCGAGATGTCAGGGGGAGAGATCTCATGCATGGGCCTGTGAGTGGAGCATGGGATTTAAATGGTTAATGCAACAAGAGTGCAGTTTTTTTTCTTTTTTTCAAGGCACCACAAAACTGAATCTCCTTATTGTCTTTTAAAAGGACCAGTGTGTAACAATTACGGGGGATCTATTGGCTGAAATTGAATATAATAATATATAAAATATCATATTAATAAGGATGTTTTCTTTAGGTTTTCTAGTTTTATATGATGCCAGTATCTTCACTCTAACTTCAAAACAGAACCCGTTACAACCTAAAAATCTCAAGTTGCGTTAAAGAAATTAGAGGCGTTAAAACGAAACGCGTTATTATCACGTTAACTTTGACAGCCCTAATAAATATACACTCACCGGCCACTTTATTAGGCACACCTGTTCAATTGCTTGTTAACACAAATAGCTAATCAGCCAATCACATGGCAGCAACTCAATGCATTACGTCATCTAGACGTGATGAAGACGACTTGCTGAAGTTCAAACCGAGCATCAGAATGGGGAAGAAAGGGGATTTAAGTGACTTTGAACGTGGCATGGTTGTTGGTGCCAGACGGGCTGGTCTGAGTATTTAAAAAAACTGCTGATCTACTGGGATTTTCACGCACAAACATCTCTAGGGTTTACAGAGAATGGTCCGAACAAGAGAACATATCCAGTGAGCGGCAGTTGTGTGGACGAAAATGCCTTGTTGATGTCAGAGGAGAATGGGCAGAGTGGATGGAGATGATAGAAAGGCAACAGTAACTCAAATAACCACTCGTTACAACCAAGGTATGCAGAATACCATCTCTGAACGCACAACACGTCCAACCTTGAAGCAGATGGGCTACAGCAGCAGAAGACCACCCGGTACTAGCAAGGTGTACCTAATAAAGTGGCCGGTGAGTGTATATATATATATTCTCAAGAAAAAAACAACTCTGTCTTCTGCTCTGCTGGCTACCTTGTTCGCTCACACACATTCGCCGCCACTCTCTTTCTCTTTCTTCACCGCTCACTTCCCACGTACACACACACACTACTAACTTGCTCTGGCTTCTCTTTAACTGGCTCTAGATAGGACCATTCTGGTTTACACATCAGCCACCATAGTATTCCTTCACATGAGAGGTTGTAATCTGCAACCTCACCGCTAGATGCCGCCAGATGTTACACACTGTACCTTTAAAGTGTTCATTCAGACCAAGTCAAAATCTAGAAAATCAGCATTCCACTATATAATAAAGTCAGTCATAACCAAAAATCTGCTTGTTTGAAAAACCACTGTGAGCAAAGACCATGCAGGTGTCTTGATCATGCACATGCACAAGTGCATGCAACATATTTTACAGCTCTGGAGACCACATGCACTGCAGCCAGAGAAGCTGAAGTAGACATGCAATAAATGCTTTCTATTACCATTTAACTAATTTACTGGTGAAGAGCTACGTATGTCCAGACAGCTGGTTCGGTCTCCTCTCCACATACCTGCTAGAGCTTTCTTCCCAGCGACGTGGTAAGCCACTATGAACTTGCGCCCTTCCTTCTCTTCTGTTTTTGTCTCCAGACCAGGATACTGAGTCTTGATGGCTTTGTGGACCAGCGTCCGCTTCTCTTTAGTATCATCCAACACCTACAGATGTTTAAAAGAGGAGTAAGGACATTAAACTCCCAGTGAGTTCTAAAGTGATGTAATAAAAAGTGATCCAGGAAGTGTAAACTCACCTCAATGGAGACATCGCCCTCTTTATTCTTGAAGAGCTGCAGCTCCTCAAGCTGCTTTTTCTGCTCTTCAGTCAACACGTCATATTCCTCTGGCTGCGGTTGAGGCTCTGGGACTTCCTAAAATAGAACTCGATGTGACGGTTGCTTTCTACAAAAATGCTTTGTGTGAACGTACCGTAGCACTGGTGATTGGAAATTTAATCCGATATCTTACCTCAGGTTCTGGAGGGATTGAGAGGTCATCTAAATGCACGATTTTGCCTTGTTTGTTGATTTCATGCACCACGAAATCAGAATATCTGAGAACAAACCCGCAATAAATCATCTGTTAAACAATAAAACAAATTATGCAAAACTATTTAATGAGTCTGGAGGACGAACCTTTCCTTCAGGATTCCTGAGAAGCCCTCGTGGTCACTGACATACTTCAGGATGCCCACATCCAACTCAGTGAGGCCATGTTTCATCATATCAGCGAAGGTCTCACCCGACTCCTCTCCACCACTCGCCTCGCCCTCGGGCCCTTCCTCGCCTCCATTCTTCTGATCCTTCTCAACTTTGGGTTTCTTTGACGGCGTGTCTTCCTCTTCATCCTCTGGACAGCCTCTCTTTTCCCCGACCTGTGCGGGGATGGGCTCGGCCTCGGCCATCAGAGCCAAGCTGTGACAACAGACCCAGAGAAACTGTGTTGTAATTCAAATACAACCTTTAAAAGGGCTATTCCATCAATTGCACACATGAAATTAGTTTACTTCTCATGGGGACAACACCTATAACAGATCCCCTGAGTATCTTAATGACTAATTAATTAATTGCAAAAATGTGATATAAATTTTTTTTTTTTTAATTTGCTTCTTTATTTATTTACTCTTCTGTTTAATTTTACCTTTTATTTTTGTATTTATTAATTTTTGAATTAATTTTTTGCATTTACCTTTATATTTTTTATATTTATTTTTAAAATGTATGTATTTATTTATGTATTATGCATTTATTTATTTATATCTGCACAATTTTTAATGTAGCCATTAATTAGTTGATAACATGTGATATAAATTTATATTTCTGTTTATCTTGCTTCTTTATTTATTTACCTTTGTATTAATTATCTTATTTATTCACTCTTCTGTTTAAAAATTGTGCAGATATAAATAAAATGCAAAATATAAAAAATAAATGCAAAAGTTATTTATGTATTTTTGATTTTGTCAGGTTCTGTCCTCCATAGTGTTGCAGACTTTTAATAATAATTAAAATAATGGCTAGTTTAAAATGTAGTGGTGCAATGAAGACGAATAAGTTACATTTGCACATTAAAATAATTAGTAAACACCATATATATATATTTTTTAAAAAGTCAGTTTACCATCCTGGTACAAATTTGTATGCAGTTTATATTTTGCATGTTTGACTTGCAGTTATTTTGGTATGTACAACTATTGCATCCAATGTAAACTACATGATGTCACACTAAACATCTTGTAGCTGTGTGAATTAATGTCCTCATCTCATAACATCATATAAACTAAACTCAGGATATATCAGCTCCATGTTGCAGGTCTGCCTACTGTCATGTCATTTACGTTGGATGCATATTGTTTTAAACATCATAGTAACACTATAACTGCTGTGCATGAATCTACACAGTCATGTGGAGCTGCTGTTCTGGAGTCAGCTGTATTGCTTTGCAGTGTTTGCAGAGTGATGATGACAGTAAACTGACATTAAAGGCCTATAAAAGGATGCTACTGACTGTTTGTGGAGCTCAAACAGATCCGGGATCTTCTCTCACAGCTGCCAAACACCTGCAGAGACTTCTTAATGCACCAAGTTTCACTGAAAAACACAAGATAATGAACATAAAGCTGATAAACTCACAAGTTAGCACAGCAGCTAGCAGCGTTAGCATTATCAGAGCTAACTCTGCTAGCTGAGATTAGCTCTGCGAGCAGCGAGATAAAGCTAAAACTATGGTGTTAATGAAGCTATAAACTGCTGTTATCACTAGACTAGAGTCTGATCTAACTTACCAGAGTCTGGTGATGTTCAGAAGAACTCAGAAAGCGGTGAAAGGCAGCTTTTCCTCCACACGTGTGTGTGTGGTTGGTTCAGGGGCTGATACCGGAAACAGAGACGACTCTAGAGCCCGCCCACTCTGTAACGATTGGTTAGGGGACCTGTCAATCATGGAGTGAGCTTGACTCAGACACCCTGCAGGACTGATGCATTCAGAGGGACTCAGGGTCACTTCACTTTAATATTTCAGTCTTTATTTATTAGTAGTTTGTTTGTTGTTTCACCATAAATGTTAAATCCAATCAAAGGACACCCAAAGCATGTTATTAACCTTCTGAGACCCATAACAGACCCGTTTTTTTAATCTTATAGCAGGTCAACAGTAGATGTCACATAGAAGTGGTGTGCATCATCTGAAAGCTGGGAAGTTAAAGATTAATTTGAGATGCAAATATGTTTTCAGAAATAGACATGAATGAATTAAAGTGACTGTTTGTAAGAATCAGAAATGTCTTGTTAACAGCGAAACCTGTGGCCATTAAGTCAACGAAAGTCAGCGTCCTGTTGCTCGCGCTTGTGCTCGCTCTACATAGACATGAACGAGCATCGCCCAAAACAGTGAGGCGACACACGTCAGCTAAAAGCACAATATCACTCTATATTTCAGCTGCTTGGCAGTAATGTTAGCTGACCAGACGAAGGTCTCTCCATGAATCGATGCTGATACTGTGTTTCCTGCCTCAGCCTCCCGACCGCGGCCGGAGGGAACAGGGGAGACGCCGGAGTTTTGGTCGGAGACGATAACGTTTCTCTCTGCGGAGCCCCGTCACTTCACAAGACACGGGAAACCTCTGTTGGTCTGGAGGAGCTGCAGCAGTTATTTCTGCACAAACGTCCACTGTATATTCACTAGAGATTCTCAGAGCTGCGAAGTCTTCTGCAGTGTTTGGTGAGCGCGCATGAACGTGAGGTGGAGTGAGAACGTGCGCGTTGTGTGAGTGAAGGCAGGCAGAGGAGCAGAGGAGCAGAGTACAGCAGAGACTCCGGCCCTGGAGACCAAAGCTACGGTCTCCCCCGCATCCTCCGACTGCGGCCAACACTGTTTAACAGACGGGCTTCACTAGAGACAACCAAGAGGTTTTGGTGCTTCCGTGTAGTTTGTGTTGGAGTCTGAGTCTGAACAGCGGAGCCACACGCGAGCGCGCATGAGACACCGACCCACAATGATTTATATGTGTCAGAAGTTACAAACAGTCCCTTTAAATACATTTTATATATTTAAATGATTATTTTTTTTTTTAGGTATTTGTACTTAACTATTTCCATTTTTTTTTTTTACAATATGCTGAATTATTATTTTTATTATTAATTATTATGGATTTTTTGATGCATAAAAAAAATTACACAAACTTAAACGTGTATCTTGTGCAAAGTGACGCAGGTGTGCACGCGACTCCCGCCAGAGGGAGCACGTGTCATCTGATGATGGAGGTGAGAGAGAGAGAGAGAGAGAGAGAGAGAGAGAGAGAGACTCCGGCTGCTGCCTCTGAGCTGCTCTGCTCCTGCTGAGGAGAAGAGGAGGAAACATGAGCTCCAGGAAAGGTGCGTATCCTTCAGCCTCTAACTCAGCCTCTATAACTCTAAATGCTCCAACACTTCTGGTTCTATTTAACATCAAAGTAATGTATATCACCCTACATGTGCATGCTAAACACCGTTAAATGACCCATTAACCAGAGCCTTAATGATGTTCTCTCTCTCCTCTTCCTCCTTCCATGCACCCTTCCTCGGACACATGCCCGGTGGATAAACCTCTCCACCCGGCTGCAGTGATGGCCATCCAGGCCAGGAAGAGGAGGCCGAAGGGGAAGAAAGACAGAGCCGGTCAGCACCGGAGGTAAGCAGGGCGGTGACTGCTCGACGTGGAGAGAGAGGAGTGTTTGTTAGCCGGGGTTTGGTTTGGTTTGGTGGTGTGTTGTGGTGTTGGGTTGTGGTGTTGGCAGCAGCTCCAGTCTCTCCGTGTGACCGTCTGCCGGTGTGCGTCGGCGGTGTGCACATATGGCACATAAAGGCGTGTATTTACAGCATGCATACGGGCTGTACTCTGGAGAGTGGGAAGTTACCATTGAGGACTCAGACTCTGCACGATGAGGACCACACTTGGCTTTTGCACCTCCACTATTGATCACCTCTTGATTGATTAATAACCTTTTAATTGATTATTTTGACACAATGTTGCAAAAGGAGGTGTGACAGCTCATTTCCTTTCTCCTCTTTTTTTGCAGCAGTGATATAAGGAGTAACACACCTCCCTCTTATCGTCTAGCCTATTTGGGAATCTCTCACATGCTGTTTGATTATGTAACTTTTTTCTTGCATTGGTAAAATCATTGTTTCCTGGTTTTGTTAGTTGGTTTTGCAGGAGGAGATGATATGCATGGGGTGTTTCAGTGTGGTGGTTGCAGCTGAATATGGAGAGTGTGTGAGCAGCGCAGTGGCTCTGTAAAGTGCATGTGAATTGGAGTGGGGGGGCTTTTACTTCATGGCATGATGCTATTGGAGCGACGTCACCAGCAGGATGAAGTATATAGGCATCAATTAGGTGATACCAACGGTGTGGCCACCCCAGGGTGCCTGCATGCTCGGTGTCTGTCTGCTGCTGCTGGAATTCACCTGCACATTGAATTACATCTACATTCTATACTGTATTTTTGTCTGTGCAATATCATCATTACTACTCAGGTGTAATTCATACTGTGCAATATTTTCAGGTGGAATTTCATTTCATTCTCACTGTGCAATATAATTTTTCCACTTGTGCAATTTTTTATTATTGTCAATACTGTATATACTGCTCCTATTTTTATACTTCCTTCTATTTGATTACACTTTGTTTAGCTCTTCTTTTTTTTTACTGTGTTAGCTGATGCTTCTTGTTTTTTGCACTATACCCTTTGCTGCTGTACACTGCAAATTTCCCCACTGCGGGACTATCTTATCTTATCGAACAGATGTGTGCAAAAAAACAAAAAAAATTAAAATTAGGGCTGTCAATCAGTTAAAATATTGAATTGCATGATTGTCTATAGTTAATTGCGCTGTTCAAAATGTATCTTAAAGGGAGATTTGTCAAGTATTTATTACTCTTATCAACATGGGAGTGGGCAAATATGCTGCTTTATGCAAATATATTTATATATTTATTATTGTAAATCAATTAACAACACAAAACAATGACATATATTATCCAGAAACCCTCACAGGTACTGCATTTAGCATAAATAAATATGCTCAAATCATAACATGGAAAACTGCAGCCCAACAGGCAACAACAGCTGTCAGTGTGCTGAATTGACTATGACTGTATCCGAAACCGCATACTATACTAGTAGTACAACTTCATAGTATACTAGTAGTACAACCTCATACTATACTAGTAGTACGTACTGATTTGGCCAAAATATATCATGATATATTCGAACAAAAGCAAAATCTACAGTATGCCAAAAATACGCGGATGTCGTACTGATTCGGAAAAAATCTCCATTATGCATCGGACCAGTCTACCTCACCCACTATATCCCACAATGCAAATCACTGGAACGGTCACTTTCGGTCATTTTTGTAATGTAAAGTAGCGGAGGTTTGCTATTGTCCGTGCTGTTTACTTCCGCTTTCCAAAACCGGAAACCCGAGAAACCCGGCCTAGCGTATAACAAAGTAAATCGATTTACGCTCCATACTACATACTACTGACGAATGTAGTAGGCGGTTTCGGATACAGCCTATGACTTGCCCCAAACTGCATGTGATTATCATAAAGTGGACATGTCTGTAAAGGGGTGACTCGTGGGCACCCATAGAACCCATTTACATTCACATATCTGGAGGTCAGAGGTCAGGGGACCCCTTTTGAAAATGACCATGCCAGTTTTTTAATAACCAAATTTAGTGTAAGTTTGGAGCATTATTTATTCTCCTTCGCGACAAGCTAGTATGACATGGTTGGTATCGATGGATTCATCAGGTTTTCTAGTTTAATATGATACCAGTATCTTCACCCTAACTGAACCAGCTATAACCTAAAAATTGCAAATTGCGTTAATGCGTTAAAGAAATTAGTGGCGTTCATAAATCATAGGTTATTCTGATATTCCGTTTTAAAACATGAAAACATTTTGTCAGCGGTGAAATATTTCCTTGTGCTGGATTTTATTTTTTATATATATTTTTTATTTATCTATTTCTGGATTTTTTCCCCCCTGAAGCAGCCATCTTGTAAATCAAAAATGAACCTAGTGGTTTAGCTCTGAGATTGGTGACATGTTGCGGATATGGCCTTTTGCCCACCCAGTGTACGCCGGGATATATATATACAGTAGGGCTTAACTCTGATACGGATTAAGCAGGCAGAGAAAAAGAGAAACAAAATGACTCTTGATTTGAGATTATTCTTAAAGATATTCACAATGAAATAGGGCTGATCCTTTATCTTTAGCAATAGATTAATCATTTGGTCTAAATATACAATTTAGCTCCAAGGAAAGCTTCAGATTCTCACATTTGAGAAGCTGAAACCGTTTTTTTTTTTTTTGCTTGTTGAATGATTTAAACAATGAATCCATCAAAATAGTTGCAGCCTAATTTGCAGTCGATCGACTATTTGTCTCAGCTGCACAATGAAGCAAATTACATAAGCTCATCATCCAGCGGACGCTTATCCAGGTCTGGGTCACTGTGGCGTCAGGGCAAGCAGACACACCCACTAACCCACTAATCTTCAAGCACACACACACACACAATCTCTCTCTCACTCTTTCTCTGACAGTTGGCATCTCTTTTAACACACTCTCACTTTCAAAGACATCAGAGATCATTGGTAAGGATTGTTGTGATCTGTTTTGATCCAGAGAGTCATGCTTGGCCTCTGCTGAAGGGCTTCAACACTGCTGAGGCGAGCTTTGTGCGAATGTGTACTCAGGTTCAGTCGATGCATTGTCACTTGACCTTTGATGTATTTCTGATTTAAGCTGATGCAACTTCCCACGTTTGAACTCATTCATGCAAACACATGAACGCATCATGCATGGACACATAAACGACTACTTCCTGTAACGGTATTTTTCAACGTGGACCCTATTTTTCCATGTTTTTGTGTTGGAGGTGACTAAAACTAAACTTTTTGAAATTGGTCCAGTATTGAGGGAAAGCAGGCTGGTCTGAGAAACACTGTTCGTAGCTATACCTATGAAAAGTAATGCACTGTAATTCGTATATATATCCTATGAAATTATTTTGTGTGTAATTGTATATATATTTATATATATCCTTTATTTAACCAGGTAAAAACTCATTGAGATTAAGATCTCTATTCCAAGAGTGACCTGAGGCCTGTTCTAGGGATGTCACGAGAACCGATACTTCGGTACCAAGTTGATGCCAAAATTATAAAAACGTGACGGTACTCTTTTTCTACAGTACCGAATTTACCGAGTTGATAACCAGCGTCCCACAGCATAAATTCAGCTTTCCTTCCTGCATTTATCAGTTTAAACTGTGTTGTTTTCAGCCTGGATTATGACTTAAACTTCTTCACATGTGTGTAATATTATCGTACAATCTGAGCACCAAGCTTTGATTGGTCAGTAGGAGGTACTTTTATACGAGTTGATCTCCTATCTGGAACATAACCTGCTCCGGAGCAGGTTATGTTCTTATGATCTACCTGGTAAGAAGTGATCCACTTTCGTAGGACGGAAAACCCTGAAGGGTTAACCCTGAAGTTACCTCGCTAACGCCAAATCCTGCTTCGTAGTACAGGCCTCTGAACAAGAAGGCAGCACAGACATTGTTACAACCATAAAAACAACAACAAGCAATACAAGCAGACAAATACAACAGTCACGCACCACAAGTGGACGAGCATTACATCCAGTTTGTATGCAACACAAAAAAAAATGTCTATAACTCACAAACAAGTCAATCTCAAAACAATTCAGTGAGAAAATCAAGATCAATCACATCGACCTATTGCCACTTTCTCCATCCTTTATAAGGGACTTAAATTCCCCCGTACAGTAGTAATCAGCTCTGACAGTTTCAGGTCCTTCTGTGTGGTTTGTGCACATGTATGTACACAGATATGAAGGAACCAGTCCAAGGAGCGATTTATATATAAGAGCCAACCAATGTGAAAGTCTGCAGACATAAAGAGATGGTCATTTAGCTGCTGCATACAGGGTACAGTGGTGTACAAGACTTCCACAGCCAGTAATAAAACGTAAAGCACAATGGTGACCAGTATCCAGCCTCTTTAGGCACTGGTCAGGTGCATTCATATAGATCAGATCATCGTAATCCAATAAAGGTAGTAAATGTTGCTGAGATCAAATGTTTCCTCGCCTGGAGGGAGGGAATTAACATAATTGTGAACCAGGAAACAAAAATAGGCAAATGCTACTTAGGGAGGCGGTCGGGGGGGGTTGATGGGTGAGTCTAAAAATACCAGACTTCAGCCCAGGAGACCGGTGTTTGTGTCCCGTGTGAAACCAGAAGTCAGCGTTGATTTATTTGTCACGTAAGTTACGTACTTGAGTAACGCCACCTCCAGAGTTATTTTAAGCCAAACCAGGATTTTTTTCATAAATCTAACTAAGTAGTTTTGTTGCCTTAAAGGGACTGTTTGTAACTTCTGACATGTATAAATCAATCCGGGTCGGTGTCCCATGCGCGCTCGCGTGTGTCTACGCTGTTCAGACTCAGACTCCAACACAAACTACACGGAAGCACCAAAACCGCAAAGTTCTATCTAATGAAGCCCATCTGTTAAACAGTGTTGGCCGGTCGTAGAGCGAGCACAAGCGCGAGCAACAGGATGCTGACTTTCGTTGACTTAACGGCCACAGGTGTTAACGAGCAATTTCTGATTCTTACATAGAATCTCTTTAACCAAAGGAAGTTGTTTCCTGTGAAGACGTAAGTTTATTTCTGTATGCATGTAATGAGCGTAAATTGACACGTGTTGCTGGACATTCGTAGGAAAACAACCAAAAAAGGAGGAATAACTTTTTTGTAAGATATCATACGAACCGTTGTATGAGAATACGTTGATCAGGGTTTTGCTGACATTTTTCTTTATCGTTTAATTGTTTTGCAATACCTGGAACCATGAGCTGTAAATTTAACAAAAGACCCCACAATTACAATTACTATCAGATGAGAGACCATGTCGACAGTTTATTTGCAGATGCACTCAAGTGATGACACATCGGCAGTTGTTTATTTACTGAATCTGTTACGAGGGGACGATGGATCTCTATTTTTTGTCCCACTCAGTATCTCAGACATCATTGATCAAATACTGACAGGATGAATGTTGTTTCGGGAGTTTTTCAGTTTCACTTTTTCAGAGATTAGAAAACAATGTGACATGTTTGTTCCTGATTCAGTGTATTTCCACCGATGAAGAGCGAACTGCATCAAGCAGTGGATCAGTCACATGTGGGAGAGCAACTACATGGATTGCTGAGCAGAGTGAGTTTGTAAGCAAAGCAAGAAACCGATCTATTGGCCTTGCAGCTACAAGTCTGGTCTTCAAAGCTTCTTTTTGTTTTCCAGCTTTTATAACTTCTGTTCAATGTGCTGACCGAACACCAACGGCAGCAAAATTCAGAGACACCAGTTGTGATTTGTAAGCGCAGTTGTACTTTTGTATTATTTTGTTGGATTTGTCTACTAAAATAACCCAGTATTGAGTGTGTGTGTGTGCAGGTTTCTATGTGCAGCTTCTGTAGGTGGAGTAGTAGGAGATGCTTTGAACTTGTTTGTGGCCCAAAAGAAAAGTTCACTTTGATACACCATCTCTCTCTTCACCGTCCAACTTTTGCTCTTGTTGTCCTTTCAAGTTTAGGCACATCGTAACCTGATCGTATCTCTTTATTTCATCAACAGATTTGTCATTCTTTCGGTCTGTGTTGCTGATCTGGCTGTTGGTATTGTATAATATGTGTGTGTGTGTATAAGAGAGCTACTCGATAGGAGTTGAGGCGTTGAAAGCTTATACTGGTATTGAGCGACTTGAGTTGTTGTCTACGGTCCAACAGGTTGTGGAACTAATGCTAAATATTTAGCATTGTCTAATGAGGGTTCCCATTCTTGCAGCATCTCTTATTAGTTGTAGTAAATACTTTTTTTATAGGGTGGCAAATACTGATTATTTTCATTTTTGATTAATCTGCTGATTATTTTCTCGACTGGTCATTTTCGTCTATAAAATGGTGAAAAATGTCCTAAAGCCCGAGGTGACATCTTCAAAATGCTTGTTTTTTTTCCCTGAGCGACACTTCAAAATCTAAAGATATTCAGTTAAAGGTGCTCTGTGCGACATTAAGAGCATTAATATAGCAGCAAAAAACTATTTGCTATGTACAGATATAGAGGACTAATGTCTACCTGAGCAGAGAATGAAGTTGCTCTCCCTCTCTGTGTGTGTGTTGTAATCAGATCTTCTCTGTGCTTTGTTGACGTAGCCGGGCCGGCCGTGCATGTTTTTAGTGCATGTGAGTGTGCCCCACTGGCTAGCTCATGGCCGCCACTCGGTTACAACGTTTAGTTAGTTACAACTCTGGACTAATGCAAGATGGAAAGCAATGGATTGACACGGACGTTTGATCAAATATTGAATTTTAAATGTTGATTAGCTGGACATACTGGGCAATATGGGTGCACATCTGTCAGTAAATAATAACCATAGAGTATTCAGCCAAGCCATAGCCTAGTATAAATATGATTTTATATTTTAAAAAACGTATAAAAGGAAATCTGGGGGAGCCACACAGCTGTAGGCCTGTAGGTTTTTATTGTATTTATCTTATAAGGCTGCAGCCATATAGCCTATGGGCTTATGTTCACATTGTAGCCAAAGCTAATTGTTTTATATTGTGAGGACTGAGCTAATTACTAGAAAGCAGAGCTAATGCTCAGTGTTATATTTTAGTATTTTCTACAATTTGTTTGAATTTACGTTATTGTTAATATTCACTTATCTTAAGCTTCTATAGAAAATATTCTATTCAATAAATATTGTTTTTTTATACCTCATTCTGTTCTGTATAGTGTTACATAGGGGCACTTTGACAACATCACCCACCCACATTTTCAATGCGTCCTACGCCCATATATAAACTACAGTTTATCCTGTAAGTAGCCAGATGATGATTAACCGAGTCATCTTAACGTTACAACATTTAAACATGCAGACAAATTTGTTAGGGCAATGTTATCTTCAATTCTCATTATGCAGTTTGATGTATCTCTACCAATGCTACTTTGGTTTTAGTGGGAATTGTTTAACTAACACCAACAAAACATGAGTGCTTTTGCAAGTTGCTGCAGGAGCTGCACGAAACAACAGTTCTCTCTTCTCTCTGACAGGATTTGTTTAGTGACGGGTCATAGCTTTTACACCTTCACATTCATTTCTCTCACTTTATCATCTCTCCCTTTTATTGAGTTTGAGGCTGTCACATGAAATAAATGGACCATCATGCCCTTTGTTGTTCACGTTGCCATAGGAACACTGGCTGTGTGACTCTAGTAGACCAGCAGCAATAATAACAGAGCGACTCCGAGTCATCATGATGCCTGTAGTGTTGTGGTGAGGCATGGCAGAGTAGAGTTGGCACCTACATACGCAAAATAATAAAAATAAAAAGTTTTCTGTACTCGGGTCTTTTAAAATGGCGGCTAATGGTACAGATACATATGACTGAAGGAGGTTACTGCAAGTGAGTACTGAGTTTCATTGACCTTTGACCTGTCGTAGGTTACCCATCAGTGCAAACGCATCCTCTGGTGCAAGTTGACCCAACCCCTGATTAAAGACCAAACGTTTGTCTGGTTTGTAATTAGGGATGTACCGATACCACGTTTTTCAGACCGAGTACAAGTACAAGTACAAGTACAAGTACAAGTACTTACATTTGGGTACCTGCCGATAGCGAGTACCGATACGAGTACTTCTCTATGCCAAAAGACTCTCGTTAACAGCCAGCAACACATGGCAGGCTGGGGATTCCCGCATACGAGGCGGTGCGCCGCAATCGCTCTAGGACGGCTTGGAAAGGCTCGGGGCGAAGGTGCTTTCCTGGGCCGTGGCCAAAGCTTCACCGGGGCGCACTGTCCTCAGTGCGCCCCAACCGCGTCGTGCCCCCAGGGCGGGGCTCGGCCCACGTAAAAGGCGCCAGGGGCCTGCGGCGATGTCTGCAACCCACCCGACCCGTCTTGAAACACGGACCAAGGAGTCTAACGCACACGCGAGTCAGAGGGTGCAAGCAAAACCAATGAAAGTGAGGGCCGGCGCGCGCCAGTTGAGGTGGAATCCCGGCCCCGCGGGGTCGGGCGCACCACCGGCCCGTCTAGCCCGCACCATCGGGGAGGTGGAGCATGAGTGCGTTTGATAGGACCCAAAAGATGGTGACGAGAGGTTAACGTCATGCTGCCACAAAGTGATATCGGTGCCGTTGTATCGGAGCCGTTTTGCGAGTACGAGTACATGAGCACGGTATCGGACCCGATACCAGATACTGGTATCTACATGTTTGAACACCAAACCACTCAGTGCAGAATAGACGCTCAGCGCCTCGTCACACTGCTGGCGTTTGTAGCATAGCGTAAATACATGTTGCTGCCATTGCAAAGAATTCAAAAAAGAAAATACGTGACCAGCGGTTGTGGCGGTTGCTTGCCATCCACTGCGGTTAGCTTGTCTGTATTTTTTTTTGCAATATTGCGGTGATTGCAACAGCCCCAGCTGAATACAGATTGTAGTCTGCTTTTCACATTAGACGATGACAACTCAGAGCAGGTTTCAAGTGGCCGAGGCTTTGATGTGAATTGCCTCCTAGATTAAATGAATCTGGATCAGCATACCCAAACATGCTGGGGTCGTGAGGGTGAGAGATATAAAAAGCGACACCAGTATAATAGCATCCATTAGTCATAACTTTGCCAGCCAGAGCACTGGTGAGTGAGTCTAAATGCTAATTTTCTTCTCGGGACATATATCTGTCAGCTGGCAGTGCCAGTCGTAGCACTATGGACCTTTCTGCATGAAATGAGCTGACTCTACCTGACTAATGTTCCCACACGTTGCACTGTAAACTGCATTGATTTTCGTCGAGGTTTTGCTCAGCCCCGTAGTCTTTGACTGAAGATGAGAGTAGGCAGCCGGCTAGAACACTGTGCAGAGGCGAGACAGGGTTTATTCAGGCAGCAAGCTGAAGCTGGAGTCTGTCGAGACTGAAATCACATGCCGAGGTTTTTACTTGTATGAATTTATGAAGCGGGTATGATGCATTCCACAGGAACGATGACATTTTGGTTTGTCAACGTACAGATGTATGCAAAATAATCATCACTTACAACAACATTAATATACAGGCTCTATATGGGCTCTTGTGTTCATACATTATCCATATTTTAAAGATAGTTTTATGCTTTTATCAGGTAGTGGAGCGAGAAGACAGGAAATGAAGGCGAGTCAACAAAGGTCTGTGGTTTGGTTAATAGTCGGCATCTTAACCCCTAAAGCCGTCTACACATGATCAGCGGTGAAATTGCTCTGCGCTGGCTGTGCCATTGTTTTCCGATGGGTACAGCGGTGCCGCCTGACTAGGCGTGGCGGAACGCCCACGCTTTGCTCGACGCGGCGGCGCCGCACAAGCTACTGGAAATAATGGCTTTCGGAGCGCAGTGATGCCGTTGGTGCGTTCTGTCTGAAAGGCCCTTAAAGGAACAGTGTGTAACATTTCGGGGGATATATTAGCAGAAATGGAATATAATATTCATAACCACATTTTCATTAGTGTATAATCACCTGAAACTAAGAATCAATGTGTTTTCGATAGCTTAGAATGAGCCCTTCATATCTACATTAGGTCCTCTTCACGGAGTCCGCCATGTCGCTCCGCCACAGTAGCCCAGAATGGACAAACCAAACCGCGAGGCGAACGGCGTTACCACGATTTTGCACTCGGCGGCTCACGTTACTGCAGTCTTGCAAAGGGAGGAGTGAGCGGAGGGGAACTCAGCTGGTTCCAATCTGCAACTTCACCACTAGATGCCACCAAATCCTGCATACTGTACCTTCAAAGAGTTAGATGAGAAGATTGATATCACTCTCGTCATTACATTTAGTAATGTTCTTTTTGGTCATGTCAGTCTGCTGTTGAGATTAATGATCCTTTATTGATTAGCAAGTATAATAAGCAAAAGGTTACCCTGTTAATGAATTGAATTGATTCCCTTGGGATGTGGAGAGTCCAGCTCCTGCAGCTGTGGATGAATCACCAGTGGGCAGATGTCCTAGTCTAAGGCCACGGTGGCTCGTATGTAATGTAATGGAAGAGCTCAGAGATTTGATCTTTGGCTAGTGGATTTGTACTGCTCAGCTAATAAAGCTTCTTTCATCAATACTGCAGCCTGGCTGGATGGAGCTGATGGCGGTGTGCTGAGAGCAGCGCATGTGAGCTGCATGCAGAGAGAGAGAGGCATGCTGAAAGCTATAGAGAGGTGGAGCAAAAGATAAAGAGTGAGAATAAGAGGGAGAAGGGCTGAGAGGGTGAAAAGGAGAGTTTGCATGTGTGAGCGTGAGTGTGGCCAGCCAATAGCAACAGGAAAGCCGGGAGATGGAGAGAGTGAGTAAGGAAAGTGGAAGAGAGGAATTAGAGGATGCCACAGGGCAGCTGAAGGCAGGAAACAAGAGGTGGTTAAAAACTGCTGCGTTGGACACACGGGGGGAAAGAACATAGGTCGCTGAATGTAGAAGCAGAGCGGAGAGCTCAACATGTCGGTTTGTGTATGTTAGAGTCACAACCTTTTGAAATGTTTCATTACAAGTCAGACCTGCAGGACGACACCGGGCAGGGACCAGACTCATGTTTGTGTTTTCATTATCACGGCCGTGGAGGAGGAGCCGTCCACACCCACCGTCGTCTGTCATGTCAGGATTGTGAGGTGTAACTAATTGTATGTCAGCCTGCAGCGCTAGACGTTGTTGTGACAGTTGAGCAGAATTAATCGCCATTTGATGCTGTGTTGGTAGCATCTTTTTTTTTTTTTTTTAACTGAAAACAGCTGCCTGCTGCTGCTGGAAATAGGGCTGAAGTGATGAGAGCAGTGAGCCTGAAACAGAACAGTGAAGTTGAGCTGGCTGTTATAACCAAAAAGAATTAGCTAAAGAATGGCTAAAATGCTCCGTAGAGCTGCAAGAAGGTCGGGTGATAATTCTCTGTTGGTTCTTCACACTTCACAGTATACATTATCATTTAATCCATAAATTAGTCCAACTTTAATCAGAAGGAAAGCTATTTAATGCAGCATCATAATTACTGTATTTTGATGATGTGTATAAATTCTTAAAGGTCTCATGATGTTCATTTTCAGGTTTATTTTGTGTTTCTACTAGAACATGTTTACATGCTTTAATTAATAAAAAAAACTTTATTTTCCTCATACTGTCTGCCTGAATATACCTGTATTTACTCTCTGTCTGAAACGCTCAGTTTTAGCGTTGCTAGGCAACAGCTTGGGTCCATGTTTACTTCCTGTCAGCTGATGTCATTCACATACCGCTTATAGTGATCACGTCTGTCCGGGTCGAATTGATGACTAAGTGGATGATTATTATAACCGAACTTTTGTTGTTGTGCATCATTTCTCATGCAGATTATCATCTAATTGACATTTGTTTATTTATTACATGAATACAAAGTAATGAAACGGACCGCTGCGCTATTTACTGGCGCGCTTCTCCTTCTTCTGCCTTTTCCCTCACTGAGGATGAGGCATTGCCATTTTTGTCCGGCTCTGCAGTACGAGCCATGGATGTATTAAGAGTACTGGATACAGCGTTGGAGGCGGGGCTCCCATTCATTCCTATGAAATTTGCTCAGTGGCGCATAAAGCCTAAATGGCTCGACTTCTGCCTGGAAAAGTACCTGGATCTTCACATGACTCGGTCGCGGGGTTCCAACGTCACGCCGTCATCCCGGCTTGCGCTCCAGCCTCGGTTTGGGTCTCACTCACATGAACGGAGGAAGGGAAATAACTCTGGATTCAGCTATTAGTGCGTTTTACAACTTTAAAAACTGTTTTTTTTTAATAAGGGCTGTTTAGATGTTTGCACTGGAGAGATTATTTACCTAAAAAAAAATGTATCCGCTGAGTTACAGATGTCTCTTTCCCAATGTAAGTCTATGGGAAAAAGTATTTTTGGGTCCAATGGCATCACGTGACTGACACGGAAGTTGTTGTACCGCCGTTTGGCCACTACAAAAATTGGGATCAACGTCCGGTGTTCTTCCTGGGGGCTTGGTACGAGCGTGCATGCAGAACCGCGCCCCTTTGCCGGGGCTCCCCGTTTTCTCACTTGGTAGCGGCGTGGAGGGAGACGGGCGCTGGTCTACATGAGCTGCGTTTTTCATTCATAGTCTTTTTTTCCGTCATGATATCAATGTGCACACAGCACAGGTATCCAGCTGGAAAGCAGATGGCCCGCGAGGCAAGGTATCAAGAGAGTAAAGTAAAAAACAAAACAAAAATTAAATTAATGTTAGCCTAACATAGTTTTAAAAATGTCTTTTCCATTTGTTGTCATGTATGAAAAGACCCAAAATGAACACTGCAAGCGGACTACTTTATCACTCTAAGCAAATTATTTAAACAGCGTTTGTATAGAAGTGATTCTGTCAAAAGTATCCATATTAGCGGTTTCCACTGCAACAGGAAATAAACTGTGACGCATTTATAATGTGTACGTTTAAAACAGTGACATATTGTTTATTTGTGACATCACAAAGTTACGGAAATCCTAACAGCTTGTTTCAAAGGCACAGTTTCTGAATACGGGCTGTGTGTATTTCTCAATCGATTTAGAGTATTTATATAGCACCTAATCCTGCTTTATAATAAAAAAAAACAATATGGGACCTTTAACCTGTACATCTAGCTGCATATAGGAGGAAATGTTTTCAATCTGTCCAAACTGGGAGAATTTATTCCTGATTTTATTTTTCTATAATCCTGCCAGTCTTATAATAAATAACCCAAATAGGAATAGAACTGACTCACACTGTCAGAGAGATTGGCTCTGCCCCCTCACAGATCATTCATTGTTATACATACTGAATTGTAATATGATATTAGCTGCTTCCTCTGTGGTGTCTGAGTGGGAATGATTTCCTCCCTGGTGGCCACAGTGCCAGTATTATTGCATGGCTGAATGGTTAATTCAATATACTGTAGAAGTAGGCCACTCCAGTAGGTGTTAAAGTAGGAGCTCACCTTTTTCAACAGCCATTATTAGTTGGTGAGGTGCGCTGGTTCTGTGAGCTGCCAGGTTGCCTCTGAGCACAAGGCTGAAGAGTCGAGTGGTTGTTCTTTTGGAGCTCAAGCCATCGAGCCCATCAGCACTGTAATCGGTTGTCATTACGTTATGAACTGCTCCTTAAATCTACTCGTCTAGTGGCTTGTTTTAGGAACTCACAGGGTGGATTTTTCTGTTGGATTTTGCTCTCCCCCCCCCCCTCTTTGTCAAAGTAGATGTTTGTCTGACTGGGGGAGTTTGAGCTCTTTAAGGATTTTCCCAGAACGCCAGCCAGGAAAGCACAAGATCTGAGCAAATCTAGCGAGTCGATCAGACTGAATGAGCAGAGACGGAACAAGAGAGAATTAGAAAGAAAGGGGGGTTGAGAGTGTTTGTGTGGTCCAAATAGGATTTGTTCAACGAGGAGACGAAGGACTCATGTAGTGCTGCTGAAGTGCGGTCCAGCTCTGCCGTTGCAGGCCAGTGGGTCATCACGGAGGGAGGAAGGGAAGACATTACTGGGGCATGTAATTCTTGTGAGGGCAGGAGCTCGTCACAGCAGGGGAGGCTGAACGCAGCACAGTCGCCCTCCACTGCCACCTTCTGGACAGCTGGGAAGGAGGAATTGTGCTCATGAAGTTGGATGTCCTGTCATGGTTTTTACCTTTTTAAATATATTCTTTTTTTTAGACATTTTATGCTTGAAAAACCACGGTATAAACGAGCTTTAAAAATGGCATTTCTCCATGTAAAGTCTCCATCAAGTACATCATTTATTGGAAAATTACTTTTATTCCTTTTTTACAAACATAGCATAACAAACATAACAAAACATACCAACGGTGCCATAATACAAAACATATATATCTTACATTTAACATTTAATATGTACATACATATTTCTCCTTCCTCCAACCCTAAGAGGTAAAGTTACAAAAAAAATTAAATAAAAATAATATAATTAATTAGTTAAAATGAAAGGTAATAAGAACTACAATAATATAATTCATGGTAGTAAGATAGAAACCTTAAATAAACAAATTCATTAAATGTAAAAAAAAACAAAAAAAAAAACAGCACATACTGTAGAAAATAATGATTAGTAATAAGTAAATACCATAGAAAGTTTAGGTGAAGTAGATTCTATATAAGTAATCCATGGATCCTATCTGTGCCATTTTTTAAAAATAATCCAGCTCCTCCCACGGCTGCCTGGTTAATAGCTTTTGCACAAAGTGAACTACCACCATTGATTTAAAGTAATTGCCCTCTTTAAAAAATCAGAAAACACAAACCCAAAGCTTCATGGAAAATGTAGATACAGTTTCAGTTAACTACAGAGAGCTTATTTTTGATGATGAGTTACCAAGATGCTGCTCATGTCGTCAGTGTGCAACACATTTAAACATATCCCCCCCCATTTACCCACCAATAATCACAGATAATATGATGAATGCAGACACAGGTACCACAGGGCAGAATCAATACTCATTCCTGTGGTATTGGATTGCCTGCGCCGGCTGTAATCACCGCTTCTCGTGTTTGCAATGTAGCCACAAGGTATTTGTTTGTCTCGGTATCTCGTCAGCACACAAACCCAGATCTCTGGAGAGTGTGTTTATGCTCTAAAAGTCCATATGTGTGTGTGTGTGTGTGTCCTTCACAGTCCATGCATCCACTTTATTCTATCAAGGCTGCTGCTGCCATTGTAAACATTGACTAATTGGCTACGCTGAGCAGTCTGGTGTCCTCGTTTAGCCCTGCAGCGCAAAACCTGGCTGGAAATGTTTTGTTAGGTTCTTGTTATAGACTAGTACATGATTCAGAGTTGTGGAAACTTCAAGTTGTTCAAATAAACCAAACTAAACAATCACAATCATAAGAAAAAGGCTACAACTAATGGTTTTCTGTATTATTATAATCCAAGGTGAAGTCTTCAAATGTCTTGTTTTTGTCTGACCATCAGTCCAAAATCCAAAGAAACTCAATTTACTATCATATATGACAATGGAAAGCAGCAAATACACATTGATATGCTGTAACTAGGGAATGTTTGTTATTTTAACAGGTTAATTGATTATCAAAATATTTGCTAGTTAAATATTTTTTGTTGATTAATTAATTGTTTCAGCGCTAATACAAACCTCAAATTTAACGACATCCCTGTTTAAAAAAAATATTTTTTTATTCATGTTTAATCAGTTAAAGGTACTGTTTGTAACTTTTTACACGTATAAATCATTGCGGGTCGGTGTCTCATGCGCACACACTCCACACTGCAGAAGAGTTAGTTTAGCTCTGAGAATATCTAGTGAATGTTCAGTGGACGTTTGTGCAGAAATAACTGCTGCAGCTCCTCCAGACCAACAGAGGTTTCCCGTGTCTTGTGAAGTGACGGGGCTCCGCAGAGAGAAACGTTATCGTCTCCGACCAAAACTCCGGTGTCTCCCCTGTTCCCTCCGGCCGTGGTCGGGAGGCTGAGGCAGGAAACACAGTATCAGCATCGATTCATGGAGAGACCTTCATCTGGTCAGCTAACATTAAAAATACATTAAGTGTCATGAAAAAAAAGAAATTTGTGTCTATGTACACAAACCAAATAGATTCAATTTTGAGACTATGTGTTGGTTTAACATGTTCACCATCTTTAGTTCAGCATTGTAGCATGCTAACATTGGATAATTTGTACTAAAGAAGTGTATTGACAAATTGAAATTTTGACCTGATGATGGTGCTAGATGGAAAAAGTCAGAGGAGCACCAACGTGTTTACAAATCATTCATAAGGGGACATGAAAGTTTCTAGTAAATGTCATTGTTAGTCATCCAATAGATGTTGAGATATTTCAGTCGGGACCGAAGTGGTGGACCGATCGACCTACAGACGGACCGACATCGCCATCCATACAGCCATGCCTAAAAATGTGCAGTAAAATATAACATGTTTCTTCTGCATTAGTGCTTTTGGTACGTGATGCACCTACAGAACATCAGGCCGTTATAAACTGGCACTAAGCTATACTTTTTAGGTCAGGTCACATCTGTTGAGTTCAATATATTATTAATGTATTATTATGAGGCATAGTTTCCAGTCTGCGTTCGTCCTCTTGGCTGCCTCGTCGGTGTGACTCCAGTTTGAACTTGAAGGCTGTAATCTCACATTTAGTCTTACACAGACATTTCACCACCGCCAGTCTATTTCAGTCACATTACAGCAGTACCTCTGCTAAGTGAATTATCATTGTGTTGACATAGCGCTCGCTGGTGACCACAGGCCGGCCTTCTCTCTCTCTCTCCTGCTGCAGGGCTCTTATCACAATACTCTGAGGCTGGAAACACACACAGGCCGCTCATTGTTGTACGCCCCCTCAGACTATTTTCTCTACTCAACATGCTTTGTGACAGAAGGAAAAAAAACACTTTTCTGTTTATCCTTATTTGGCTCCCAAAGTGCAGCTTTTTTACTTTTCCCCGGTGTCCTGTATCACGTGGAGAGTGCATTGTGTTGCAGGTTTAAGTCTCAGGAGTGTAATTCTTATTCTGTCCAATAGAGGGTAGCCATGTCCCAGTTTTTAGTCTTGTGGTGAAAGGATTCATTGTAGGTGCTGTTCTCATCCCCCTCCTGTTTTTGTCTCGCTGGAATTGACTGAATACTTTCACTTTGACCTCATGGTTACCTATTGAAATCAATAGCTGTCAGATTCTGTGTCTCCCATGATGAATACAAGGTTTTATGTGAGTCAAGTACAGACAAATATCCCCTTTTGACTTAAATTTTCACTTCTGTAGAAATAAATATTTTGGAGAAGGGCCTGCTGATTAAGTGCTTGGTGGTTAGACGGGCCTCTCTGTAACCAGAAGGTCAAAGGTCACTGGGCAACTCCAAATATGGTCTGCATTCTTTCTAACAGCCAGCAGGGGGCGACTCCTCTGGTTGCTAAAAGAAGTCTGATTGTATAGAAGTCTATGAGAAGATGAGCCTACTTCTCTCTTGATTTATTACCTCAGTAAACATTATAAACATGAGTTTATGGTCTCAATCACTAGTTTCAAGTCTTCTTCAATACAGCATGATGTTCATTTAGTAAATTATGGTCCCATTTAGAGTCAGATAGACCATAAAGCAGGGGATGCTTTAGGGCGGGGCTAGCTCGTGATTGACAGTTTGCTGCCACGGCGTTGTCCGGTCTGGGAGTCTTATTCAGCGTTCGGTTGTACTTAGCTCCGCCCTCTTGTGTCACTCCTGATTGCAAAAAAACAAGATGGCGAACTCGAGGCCTCAAAACGGCAGTCCACAAACCAACAGGTGACGTCTCTAAATATCAAAATAAAACTGCCTGTCATAACAATCTCAAACTATAAGAATGCAAGGTGTTTATTTAAAATAATTTATTGATTTATAGAACTAAATACCATCATGGATGCAAACACCATTAGTGTTGTATATAAATTAGATTTATAATAGTTTAATAATGACATTTAAGGAACACAGCTGACTGTCAGTATAATCTCTCTAAAGATTTAAATACCACACTACTAGCAACGTTACAGGGCTTAACAGTACTGTATCTAATGTTTATGCACTGATTTAGTAGACTTAAGAAAATTAAATGGTTACTCTAAAATAAAAGAAAATGGGGGCACAATCAAAATCAAAGCTGCAATAATTAGTTGATTAATCGATTTAATTGATAAAAAGAAAATGTATCTGCAACTATTTTGATTATTGATCGTTTGAGTAATTTTTCCACCAAAATAATACAAATATTTGTTTCTCAAATATGAAGATTTGCTGCTTGTCTTTGTCACATATAAAAGTAAATTAAATATATTTTGGTCTGTTGTCAAACAAAACGCACAATTTCAGGACTTCTCTTTGGGGTCTGGGTTGTGATGGCCGTTTCTCCACTACTTTTTAATTGTTAGCAGTAGAGTTGCAACGATTAATCAATTAGTGGTCAACTATTAGATAGATAGATAGATAGTTACTTTATTGATCCCGAGGGAAATTCAAGTTTCCAGCATCACAGTTCCATAGTGCAAACATTATTAGTAAAAAACGGCACAAGTTAGTAATACAGAGTATAACAAAAATATACCAGATATAAAAATAACAGGAGATGAAGAAACTGTTAAAACTGAACATAGTGCAGAGTAACAACTGAGATACGGGACTATTAAAAATGTAAATATAGTGCAGAAAGTGATATAGTGCTGGGTAATAAAATATAGGAGATATAGATATTAAGAAATGTCGATTATGGAATATAATGCGGGGTAAGAACTGAGGTAGAGAGTTTTTAAAAAATAGACTAAAGTGCAGACTTAATCGGCAACTATTTTGATAAGATTGCAGCTTCTTAAATGTGAATATATTCTGGTTTCTTTCCTCCTCTATGACAGTAAACTGAATATCTTTGAGTTGTGGACAAAACAAGACATTTAAGAACGTCATCTTGGACTTTAAGGAAACACTGATCCACATTTTATAGACCAAACATAACAAACACCAAACACAACATGTACATACGATCCACTGATCACACAAACACCTTCATCTCAGTTAAGTGTTGCTACTGGACCTGTCCTCCATTAGCGAGGTGAAAAGGTGTCAAAAAAAAAAAGAAGAAAGAAATCGGACATTTTGTGGGTGTGCTCGGCGTTACGTGTTGCCCGACACCGTGTGGGATATTAAACATGTCAGCCGGTGAAGCAGCTGAGGTCAAAGAGCAGGAGGAGAGGGCGGAGGTCACTCATACATCAATTAAACACACACCACTTAACTAATGAGCTCACACTCTCGTACACACACACATGCGCACACACACGCACACACACACACACACACACACACACACATACACACGCATGGACACACACACACACTCAGGACCAGGTGCTATTACAGGGTCATAATATCACTGCTTTTTTTGGGTGTTGGCTTTGCATAAACTATACATACCCCCACCCTCCCCTCTCTCTCTCTCCACCACCCACTTACTGCACACACACACACACGCACACACACACACACACACACACACACACACACCAACACACACTCGCTTTAACTTGCAAAGTGCACACATTCAAACATATTGCTGTAGAGTGCGTTCCCCAGAGTAATGAGGCACAGAAAGTGCAAGCTGCTTACCTGTGTGTGTGTGCGTGTGTGTGTGTGTATGTCTGGATGAATTACGAGCACTCAACACTGACCGGTAACTGTGGTGTGTGTGTGTGTGTGTGTGTGTGTGTGTGTGTGTGTGTGTGTGTGTGTGTGTGTGTGTGTGTGTGTGTGTGTGTGTGTGTGTGTGTGTGTGTGGATGGGAGGGTTATGCCTTTTCCGCTGAACTGTAAGAAAGTAGAGTGACGGGACCTGAGTAAGAGGAAAAGACTGGAATAGTTCAAGACAAAGACCAGGAGCAGGATTGAAGCTTGTGACTAGTCCAAATGTCTGGTGCATATAGACTGTATATAAGAAGTGGACGTCGTCACCGTGACGTCACACGCTGGTTTGTGGACTGCTGTTTTGAAGCCTCGAGTTCAGCATTTTGGCCGTCGCCATCTTTGATTATTTGCAACCAGAAGTGACGCGAGAGGGTGGAGCGAAGTACGACCGAACGCTGAATAAGACATTTTTAGGCAACCAAAAATGTTACAGTTAATTTCCATGGGCTGAAAACACACTGTGAAAGGGTTAAAGTGGCAGTAGGCAGTATATTATTGGTAAAATCATTGGGCAAAAGGTCCATAATAACCTTTCAGCATATTGTAATGCAAGTGTTCTGAGAGAAAACTAGACTTCTGCTCCTCCTCATGGCTCTGTTTTCAGGCTTTAGAACATCTAGCCTGTGACGGGAGACTTTGACCAATCACAGGTCATTTCAGAGAGGGAGCGTTCCTATTGGCTGTGCTCCGGTCATGTGACCAGAACTTGGCGTTCCTTCAACAGATTTCACAAATTTCTAATTTTCCAGCTAAACCGTACACTACAAGATGATTCTGAGAACATTTGAGGAGAGAAATAGACATTAACGTTACAGAATATTGATTCATATTTGATCAGCGCTGCCTAGTTTGACCATTTGGTCGGAGTTGGCGAGTGATTGACAGCCGGCTCTCATAGACGGCAGCTGGACAGCAGACCTCAGATCAGCTCTTACTGCTTGTTTTCCTCCGGTACTTCAGCTGTAATACGTTGTTATCGCATTAACTTTGACAGCCCTTTTACAATAACATATTTTTCTTATCACGGTCGGTTCTGCAGATTGAGAAGAAAAAATATATTTGCTGCTAAAAGCAAAAATAAATGTAGTAGTATAGTAGTACCACTTCTGAAAATGTGTACGTCCTTGACCTGTATATTTATTTATACCCACTTTAATGCTTCTACACTCATATTAACATATTCATTTAATCTGGCCCTGTGCAGTTTCAGAGCATTATTCATTGAGCCAGTGTGCGTCAGATTTACATCCAGTATCCTCGGGCTGTTATGTGTCATGCAGTCTGAACCGTAAGCGAGTGAGCTCCATATGGAAGTCTGCAGCGAAGAAAGTGAGCTGCTCTAAGGCAGACCTGAGGCCAACAGTATGTCAATCAATCTGGACACTGACCGCTCTAAACACATACATACACACACTCTAACACACATCATTTAAAGATAAGCCACTTTGTGTGTATGTAATTGTGCGTATGTCTCCACTTGGGGGCAGTGTTTTCTCTGCAGACAGTAACAACAAGGCTGCTGACACAAAGAGCAGCGTCACTGTGAAAGTGGAGGCATCTTACCCATCTGTGCTAGCACAGGCACACACACACAAACACACACACACACACACTCCGTTGTGTATGCATTTGTCTGTATGATTGTGCTTTGCTGTGACTTCTGTCTGTGGCATCACTTCTTGTGTGTCTGAGTGTACTGTTTGTCCAAGGGGCAATTTGCAATGGGACATGTGTGTGTGTGCATGTGTGTGTGTGTGTATTTGTGTGTGTTTGTGTGTGTGTGTGTTTGCACGCATAAACCCCTTCTCTCTCCCCAGCATCATCCACCAGGCAGTGAGGAGAAGTAGGCCGCTTAAAGATAGCTCCCGGCAGCCTCAATACCGGCTCCAAAAATATATCTGCTCATGAGAGTCATCATCTCTCCCTCCCCCATCTTTCTTATTCTTCTTTTGCTCCTTCCTCCTTTTGAAAATAGAGACGAGAATCAGCCTTTTGAATTTTGCAGATTGATACCCCTCGGTGAATCGATGTATGTGTGTGTGTTTCTCTTCACGATGATGAGCTCTCTATTTTTGGGGGGAGGTCTTAAAGTCTCACTTAGAGGTTATCCCCATAGAAAGGTGACCACAGCATCCATCAACATCTGACCCACTGGAGTAATGTGTACTTAAGAGCTTCTCAGAAAGTAAATGTGCATCACAATCACCTTGGGTTCCTGAAATCTAGTCTAGTTTTGTCCAAAACACCAAAAATATTAAATTTAAAAGTCATGGCTGCGTCTGAAATCGCATACTCTGCACTACATACTCAATATGTGTACTCTCGTTCAACATACGTTTGTGTGAATAAACAGCAGTAGTATGCATCTTTTCGGCGGCACTGAGCAGTAATTTACGTCGTCACTTGAGAACCAACCTTAGCGGCTGGAGATGTGTAACCATGGTAACCCGTGCCAACCTCATGTGACCCAAAACGACGGTTTGTGAGAATTAAAGTTTGTATCAAAGGGACTCTGTAAGATTCAGAAATTGCTTGTTAACAGCGACACCTGTGGCCGTTACTTCAACGAAAGTCAGCGTCCTGTTGCTCGTGCTTGTGCTCGCTCTACATAGACATGAACGAGCATCGGTCAAAACAGTGAGGCGACACACGTCAGCTAAAACCAAAGCTACGGTCTCCCCTGCGTCTTCTGGCCGCGGTCGGGAGGCTGAAGCAGGATTAGTTGACACTGTTTTGCAGGATGGGCTTCACTAGATAACTTTGCGGTTTTGGTGCTTCAGTGTAGTTTGTGTTGGAAAAGCGTAGCCACACACGAGCGCGCAAGGGACACCGACCCGCAATGATTTATAAGAGTGTAAGAAGTTACAAACAGTACCTTTAATTTAAAAAACTACATTACGCCTAGCAAAGGGAAATCTTATAGTTAAACTGAAGCATTATTGACATTACAGAGCTTCTCCGTTAGCATCTGTTATGAACGTTGTCGTCACTACTGCATTGCATTGTGGGATATTTATGCCGCCGTAGTGTCCAGCGTTGCATACTGTAATATGTCATCAAAAATAGTATGCAATTCATGTACTGTTGCTTTTCTAACATACTGTTTTAGCGTACTAAATAGCATGTTATTATGGAATTTCGGACTGAACCTCATTTAAAACAGAGAAAAGCAGCACTTAAACGGTGCATTGATTAATTAATTAATTTATTAATTAACAGCTAAAAGATGAATTGTTTCAGCACTAATTTAGCCCCGATGCTTTCTGTATTTAGTTGAGTTTGTCTCGCTCTCTTCGCACATCGGTTTCCCTTCACGATACAATAACCTGCAGGTCAGATTCATGAATGTATGTAAACTGGTGATTTGGGAGGGCTTTTTCCTGCGTTACATCCAGTTGGTGCGGAGATAATCTCCCTCCCCCCCCACACCTCCCCCACACCTCCTGTGACCCCGAAAAAAAAAATGGCTATGGAAATAAAATGAATGAATAAAAAGTGGAGTGCACCCTCTCGTATTTAGCTCAGTATTCCTCTTGCTTGCTGCCTGGATGCGCTGAGACCCAGTGTGTACTTTACCCCCCATTGGCCCACATCCACAGAGAATGAGGACAATAGTTTGGCTCAGAGACATGTGTGCCTAATGTAGTCCTTTTATGTGGGAAAGTGGAACTGCATGGAGATCGGAGAGAAAGGATCATTGTGTTCCCTTTTTTCTTGTCTCTTTTCTCTCAGGCATGTCTCATGTGTCTGTGTTTGTACTATTACCATATAGAGCTCGGTAATAATACAATATTATTATATAATGATTTTTTTTAATTGGAATTGTATCGTGGATGATGATTTTATCTTGTTACCAAAATTCTGTCGTCCAAATGATTTCAAATTTAATTCATAAATAACGGATGTTATGTTTCCATGTGTGAGGAGTTTTGTCTGATGTAACGCATGAGGCTGAGTGTCCGTATAGCATTTATTTCCTGGCAGTACGCTGGGCAGCGCTTCATCCACAGTGACGGCACCAACGCGTTTCTGAGAAGTTCATCGATTTTCAGCTAGAAGCGCTCAGAGCGGTCGCACTAAAAAGGTCGGAGCGCTCTGAAAAAAGACTCTATGTGCAGCACTTTTTTCTCAAGGAGGCCGCATACGCTCTCTCCTTAAAAAACGTTTGCATTGTGTTAAACATCAGTCTGAGCATTTTATATGAAATATTGTGCGATACGGATAAATTCGTTGACGATTTTCCGCGATCAGACCTTTCACACCAAGATCGTCACGAATGTTTGCGTTCTGTTGCATTCCACCGAAAACTAAAGGTTTTGTCACCCAATCATCGTTGGTTGTGTGAATATTCAACAGCAATGAATCAGCCCAGTCTCACGGCGAAGCGGACAATAGACCCGCCTGTCCATCGTGAAGAAAGCGTGTCAGTGTCACGTTTTGTGTTGCCGAGACGTGAATATTACACGCTCGCATGAAGGTGCAGTGTTCTGTAGTGATGTTTGTCACGTGTTTTCTGTACTGGCGTGACTTTTTTTCGGTATGTGTTTTACTTACTTAACGTACTTATTTTTAGCCCAACCATGATGTTTTCCCTTAACCTAACTAAGTGGTTTTGTTGTTTAATCCTAAGTGAGTGGCTGTGTGTGTATACTACCTCTCATGGCAACCCATCCAATAGTTTTTGAAAAACTTTGTGGTGGTACTACGGGGAAAAGTCAGGGGATCACCAAAGTCAGCAGGACTCATCCTCTGGAGACAACGAAATGTCTGGAATATTTCATAGCAATCAATCCAATAGTTGTTGAGATATTTCAGTGGTGGACCGACCGACTGTCTGACAAACCGACATTGCCTCGAGCTATAATAATAATAACCAGATAAGAGTGTCTGGTTTTGGTTTACCTAGAGAATTAAATACCTGACAAAACAAGACACTGGTGGTCCGACAGCAAATCTAATACAGCCATAAAGCAGCCATGCCTATTAATGTGCATCATTGCTTGCAATGACCTAAAAACACATACAGTATTAAAGGGATAGCTACCTCACTAAAATCTCTACTGGTAGAGTCTTACAGTATATATATCGCCCGGTTTTGACTCCTTCTATTTATCTGTATGCCTTTGCTGATTTAAAAGTCTTGTGCACATCACGTCACTGACTACTGCTCGTATACTAATCACAGGAATAATCACTGATTTTAGAGTAAACACTTGTACTGTATGTGCTCCACGTGTACACTCCCTGTACGACTAGTCAGTAACATTAACCTCAGGATGCCCTTTCAACCCCTGCTGTGCATTCTCACACACACACACACACACACACACACACACACACACACACACACACATATATACATATAGATGGACGCACATACATATACATCCGCACACTAATATTGAGGTCAGATGAGAGATGGAGACAGACCCCCCATCATGGCACGCCCTCCGGCGATCTGTTCACTCATGTAGAAGAAGATCCATCTGCCCAGAGAGATGATGGCGAGAAAATAGAGACGGACGGGGATGGAGGCAGAAAACACACACACACACACACACACACACACACACACACACACACGTAAACAGTATCCAAAAAACACAGAGGTGGAAATGGGGTTTAGAGAAAAAGGAGGGAGGATGCCAGATAGAGGGGGGTGAAGCAAGGCAGATCTGTGCGGCGTTGCCCTGAGATACAGGATGTCGTAATAAGGCAATTGGGAGAGAGAGAGAGAGAGAAAGAGACAGAGAGAGAGAGACTGAGAGAGAGAGGGAGAGACTAATCATAGGGGAAAAAGGTGGAGGAGAGTGCGCCTCAAGGAGAAAGACATTAATTTTCCTGTTGCTGTGACAAGCCAACACCCCTCTGCCTGCGCAGAAAGTGGACTGTTCCAGCTCGCTCTGGGCTCTGTTGTTGTGCAGAGCTGCAGAAGGCCTGATAGAGCCAGCTAGACGGAGAGAGAGAGAGAAAGAGAGAGAGGGAAAGAGAGAGAGAGAGAAGGAAGGGAGGGATACATAGACTGAGACAGACACACACACACACACACTGTGGATCTAGAGCTTCACTTCATCACCCAGTCCAACCAGAGACACCAGAGAGAGGAAGGAGACAAAGGGAAGAGGAGGACAAATAGGAGCTTCAGGGAAAGTGAAAGCGAGGCAAGGTGAAAGAGGAGAAGGAAGGAAGGAAGGAAGGAAGGAAAGGGAGGGAGGAAGGAGGCTGGGGCATGAGGAGGGGCGCCTGACTGACATTGCTGCTCTCGCTATCAGCTCACACACACACCGATGTAGGCAGACACACACACACACACACACACACACACACACACACTAAGCCAGATTGTTGCTGCTCTTTTTTTTGTATCCCTTCTTGGAGCCTTGTCCTCCATCCTTTCTTCTCCTCTGAGTGAGAGGACAAGGGAGGAAGAGGAGGAGGAGGAGGAGGGAAAAGGACAAGCAGGAGGAGGAGGGGAGGCAGTAACCCTCTCCTCTCCTTTTACTCAGACACACAGCACAGAGAGAGAGAGATAGGCTGAGAAGAGTGAAAAAGGAGCTTTCTGTTCTATTTCGCCGTCTCCTGTGGTCCCTCTCGGCCAGCGAGCGGCTAACAGGCACCGCTCATGTCCGTGAACTCGGAGAAATCCTCGTCCCCCGAAAGGTAACACCTCCTCCTCCTCCTCCTCCTTCCATATGTCCTTATCTATCATTTCATCCCCATACGTCTGCGTGCATGCCCTGTTATTCCACATTCTTCCTCTGCCCTCCAACCCCCTCTACCATGTTTCAGTCTGTCTCCTATAAGCTGGTTTCTTCTATTGTCTGGGTCACAGCAGTCTGACTGTATAGCGAGGAGAGGAAAAAAAAACGCAGTAGTTCATTGTTGCATGGTGCTGTGATGTTTCAGTTGGCATCCTTACATACATACATACATACATACATACATACATACATACATACATACATACATACAGTACACACACACATCCCAAAATATAATCTCTCTCTACACACACTTCTACACAGATACACACTCTGAGCTGCTGCCGCCTTCTGTGGCCACAACATCTCTGACAACAATAACAAGAACACACTCTCACACACACACACACACACACACACACACACAGTCTCTTTATGGTGCACAGAGCTTACACAGCAAGAGTGTCAACACACGTCAACATTAGCAGCAGCCAACAGCAGCAGCAGCAGCAGCAGCAGCAGCAGCAGCAGTGCATCTCAGCAGCGATGCAAGACAACAGCTCGCCACATGACGCACCTCAGTGCATAGCGTTACTGAACAATGGCACCTCCAAAACGCCACACAACTTTCTATGCGGCACAAGCAGGCAGTTTCATCATATTTTAAAGACATTGTAGTTTGGCATATTGTGAAACATTCAGTAACGGTGTTACGCATGAATAGCAAAGTCACAAGGCATCATCGCTCACATGGCACGCTGTAGCTAATTGACAAAATGTCCAGACCCACCAAGCCGACATCAAAGAACGAGCAGCGATGAAGGCCGCCTGTTGCGTCGCCTCATGTGGCCTTTGTTTTGGCCGACAAGTTGCACTTGAGCGGACCGCAAAGACGACGGCCGGTTAGCACATCCGTTCTGCGCCTGCGTGAGATGAAATATCTCTCCACACCAGCAGGCGGCGGCAGTCTCTATTCATCATTCAAAATGGGAAACTGAAAGACCCAGGACGGCGGATATGCAAGTCGTTGTTATGGTTCGTACATGAAATAAAGCAGTGTTTGCCACTTAGCTTCATTCCAGACGGCCATGTCGTTGTGAAAATATCCGTGTGTTGGAATAATCCGATGAGATGAAGATGAACTATGAGAAGAGCCTTCTGTGTTTGCCATCTTGACTTTACTCGTTGGCTTGCTTTCCTCACTTCCGTTTTAGCTGGACAGCCAATCGGAGTGATTTCTCTCACCGACGGGCACCGCCGGTGATTCAACATGCTGAATCAGCCAAAAAAACTCTGACACGGGCAGACTAGAGCCAACGGTGCGGGATACACCGAAAAAAACTAGGCGGACAGACGCTCACCGACGGCCCCAAACTGTTCAACGGCCAACCGTCAGCTTAGTGTGTCAGAGCCTTAAAGACACACACGCATCATTTCAGATGGTCTTGGTGTTACACGGTGGTCGGGCACCGATTACATTACGTACCCAACGCCCCCGTTGTTGTTTTGCATTTTTTTTACAGAAATAAATCCCATTTAGTTCATTTTGGCGTATCAGCTCCGTGTTATCAATAGATAGTCGGATGACGGACGCTACAAACTGACAGTGAATGCATCATACATAGTCTCAGCTCAGAGCAGCAGGAGTCATATTTCAGACACACGGGATGAGAGAGAGTTGACAGACAAGAAGATGCAAATCGAAAAAAAGCAAAAGCGCCTATTTGAGATTCAGATTTAAACCCAATACTACAACGGATCCATTAAGTTAATAATTAGGCCATCGCTGTGTGGAGGACGTAGCGGTCACAGCCGGCTGGACCGGAGAGGCCAGACACACCGCCACGCCACCTGACGGTAAAGATCAAAGTAAGCGTGCTACACATACTGACCGTCATCTTTTCTTTTAAAATGTCAGGTGTAATTGGTAACACCGGTGTTGTAACAAGTTTATTAACCGGTGGGAAAATTTCCTCACTAACACACCGCGCGCGTTCTCGCTGTCTCGCTCCACCTCCAGACGTGCATGCGCGCAGACTACACACTGCAGGAGAGTTAGTTTAGCTCTGAGAATATCTAGTGAATGTACAGTGGACGTTTGTGCAGAAATAACTGCTGCAGCTCCTCCAGACCAACAGAGGTTCTCCGTGTCTTGTGAAGTGACGGGGCTCCGCAGAGAGAAACGATATCGTCTCCGACCGGGTGCCGGTGTCTCCCTGCGGGCGCAGTCGGGAAACAATAACATTTCTCTTCCTGCTTCAGCCCCGGCACCGACCCGGAAAAGCCAACACTAGCCAACACTAGGATCAGCATTGATTCATGGAGAGACCTTCGTCTGGTCAGCTAACATTACTGCCAAGCAGCTGAAATATAGAGTGATATTGTGGTTTTAGCTGACGCATGTCGCCTCACTGTTTTGAGCGATGCTCATTCATGTCTATTTAGAGCGAGCAAGCGCGAGCCCGATGCTGACTTTCTTTGACTTAACGGCCACAGGTGTCGCTGTTAACAAGCATTTCTGAAAGTTACAAATAATCCCTTTTAAAATTGTCATGTTGTCGGTAGTTTCCATCTCTGTTCCGAGCAGTGAATCGGTCAAAGTCTCGCTGTGTGTCCGAACCACTTTACTTGCACAGCGTAAAGAAAATCCGTATCCATTCAGATTTAATCGGGCCAAGCCCACATTCCTCTTTCAGTGTGCAAATGCGGAAAGAGCTCGATTTGACGGGTGCTGGAGGGTGAGGAGCAAGCAGACTGGATGACTCAGGTAGCCACTGATGCCGTGCCAAGTACGATCAGGCAGAGCCGCTGCCATCCACACAAACCCTAGCGCCAGCCAGGCCCCCAGACTGGCACACTCAAACACGGCGCAGTGGGCACACAGATAGGCAGAAGTAAACGGGCACTAACAATATCAGGCATTATTACACGGGCAGTTGGGCACAGAGGAGAGCTCTTGCCTTTTGGATGGACATGAAGTGAAGAGCAGGCAGTGGAAATAGATATACTGTAGAAAGAAGGCATCTAAGAGTGAATGGATGAAATGATGTCTAACATGTATAAAAAGTGTGTCCTGACCTTAGACACATAAATATAGAGTATCGTCCGGCAGCCCTGGTGTGGTGAGGTTTGTGGATTTCATCACCTCTATTGTTTGGGTCACAGCCGTCTGACTGTAATTAAGAGTAATGCAGCGGTCCCTTTTTGCGTGGCAGGTAACAACAAAGAGCTGCTACTCATACAGCGGCCCTCGTTCACCATATCACATGACAACAGCAACAATGCATGCAACTCAAGTCTTAGAATAGCATCTATAGTCATTAGGTTTTAATCACCTTCAACCTCTGAATTAACTCCTAAATACCTGATAACGCTATCAGTTATGAACCCCAGGAATAGACTAGCATGCTCATAGCTGTATTTGAATGCCACAGGCTGAACTGCGCGCCACGGATCAGAGAGGAATCTGCAGCTTTGTGAGTGTTAACATGGACAGCTGGGTGGCTTTTTGAGCTGGAGACATGCACATAACCAAACACAGCAGGTCTTGCTTTAAATAAAAAGAAGTGTGTACTTGTTCATTTGCAATGAGTTGGCAGCTCAGTAAAGAGGCTGATATGGCGAAGGATATGTGGGAAAGATCAAACTCGTTGAGATGCAAGCACAGCGTTGTATGCCACCGCCAATATAAACTTATGGTAAAGATAGAATTCTGCTGAACTCACTTGTGGATTAATGAAATAGTAAATCAGCGGTAAATGACTCATCAACTGATTTATTGATTAATCGCTGATAAATTGTAGTAATTTATCAAACAAAAAATGCCAAATAATTGCTGCTTTCAGCTTCTCAGATGTGAGGATTTGCTGCATTTCTGTTTTATTTTTTATTTTTTTATTTACACTGTAAATTGAATACCAAGCAACTTGGAGAGGTCACCTCTTGTGATGGTTATTTTTCATGATTTTATTTTACATTTCATAATTGATTCAAGAGGACCTATTATACTGTTTCCTTTAGTTTTTTGTGCATGTAAAAGGTCTGCAAAGTTGCAAAGTCCACGCCAAAGGGAGTTATTCTTCCCCACAGAAACATTGCTCCTGAACTGCCTGAAATGCCTTGCTTGAAGTCCCGCCTTTTCTTCCGTAACATGGTGATGTCACCAAGTAACACATTTGCATAATTCCCGACAGGGTTTAATTCACAACAATGACGCGCTAGCTGCACATTATCCTGCTTATTACACGGCTACTTAATGAAGAAATCAATAATTTGACACAAAAATGGTCCTCCAGAGTCCGACATCAGAACTGCGTCCATAGCAACGGTCTGTTATAAAGAAATAACGGACTGTAGAACGCCGGGATTGACCAATCAGAATCGAGTATTCAACCAAGCCATGTAGTAAATTTGCATAATACCTGCCTAGCGGCTAGTTTGGCGCGCCCTTAAACAAAGCTAGTTATAGCGGAGCTACGGGATGCTCCATGACGCAAAGACGCACTACACAAGATAAAATGATCGATTGTCGCACACGACACTCATTTATCATTCCCAATCCCCTACGACGGCTGTGTCGGGCTATAATTGGGCTATTGTGTAGTCTGAACCGGGCAGATGTAAATTTTTTGAACATTGAAGCATGTCAACATGTTCTAGTAGAAACCCAAAAAATGATGCACTTGAAAATGAGCACCATAGGTCCTCTTTAATGGGGAAAAAAGGATACATTCATCGATAATTTATATAATAATAATAGTTGCATCCATAATACAGATTATATTAACTGACTACAGACATTATTTGTTTGTCGCACATAAAGCAGCATGAACTGATTTGGAAGATTTTTTTTTTTTTAGTGGTAGAGTCTATATTGGGCCGGTGTTTTGGGACATATCAGCACAATTTTTCTGTCTACAACACCATTTGGGCCCCGGGCGCCATGCACACACATACACCCCCATCTCCACCCCCCCACAACACACACACACACACACAGATCTGGAGCGCTTCATTTGGGATCTGCAGTAACGTGTTTGTCAACAATAAGGCCGAATGGACTGGATAACGTACGTGCGTTAAACCAAATGGGATGGATGGAGTTGAGCCTGAAAAAGAGCAAGAGGCGGCACTGTGACAAATTTCTCTTGGAGCACTCGCATTAGGAAGACGATCTCCGTTGTGTAACTTGGCACTTGAGGCATGTCGAAGATGGAGATGGATGGAGGACAAGGACTGTGTGTGTGTGAGTGTGTGTGTAAGGATGTGTAAGTGTTTTGACATCCCTGTTTGCGTGTGAGCAGCTTAAAGCTTCTTTCTGAGGGGTGATGGCACGTTGGTTTAGGTCATAACCGACGCTGTTGGGCGGAGGGCTTACGTCCTTTGAAGAGACGCTCTTTAAGGATTAAACAAAAGTTTGATAAATAAACACCCAAAGGTCAAGAAGAGTTCAACCGGCTTTGTAGAGCTGATGAGTGGAAGGAGTGCTGAGAGGTGGTTGAGTAAACCTCACCGTCTTTGATGCCGATTGTCTCGCCTTCAGTCTCGGTGTGTATTCTGGGCTCTGGTTGTGTTTGAACTAAGTGTAAGAAAATGTCGCGTCCACTTCAAACTGTGCATGTACTGTAGTAGATCAAAGATGACAGGTTGGTTTATTGTCTGAAATTATCATGTAATCCATATGCATGATTGGAGCGCTGTTGTTCTGTGGGTGTGAGTGCGCATCTGTAGCTGGTAGGTGTGATCGGATGATGCATGATTTTTACTGTGATTACCGAAACTGTCACTCTTCAAGGACACGGAAAAGGAAGAAGAGAGGGAGGAGGAGCAAAGAGACGGAAGAGGATAGAAAAGGGGGAAAGAAATAAGACATTTGGGAGGTAAAAGAAATATAACAGGTAGAGTCATAAATCCAGATTGGTGAGCTAAATGCTGTCTCACTTGATCTGATATTAGATATTAAGAGTTCAGAAGGAGCAGTATAGACACTCACCTCCACCTCCGGCCATTTCCAACACTACCTAAACATTTCCATCTCATCTCCTCTTTCATCTACTTGACACCGGTTGAAACACAAGTTACAGGATACATCCAAATACTGCTGTGCAGCCTCCTCCCTGCCTCCCTTTTTCTTCTCCTTATGTACGACTAATTGCTCCGTGACACTAAATAGGGCTGCAACCATCGATCATTTTCATTATCAATTAATCTGACAATTATTTTCTTGATCACAAGTTTCCAGAGCTCAAGGTGATGTCTTAAAAATTGCTTGTTTTGTGTGACCAACAACACAACAATAATCAATTAGAACCGACTATTCAATTTAAAAAAAAAATAATCAGCATTTATATTGTAAGATATTTTTGATTCGTTGCTGCTGTTATAGATCATGATTTACAGTCTTCAATGCACATTTTTGCACATTTCTAGATCATAATTTACAGTTTTTTGAAATGCACATTTTTGCACATTTCTAAACTATAATTTACAGTCTTTAATATACGTGTTTGCACATTTCCAGATTATAATTTACAGTCTTTAATACACGTTTGCACATTTCCAGATTATAATTTACAGTCTTTAATACACATTTTCGCACATTTCTAGATCATAATTTACAGTCTTTAATGCATATTTTTGTACATTTATAGATTATAATTTAAAGTCTTTAATGCACATTTTTGCTATTTCTAGATCATAATTTACAGTCTTTAATGCACATTTTTGCACATTTCTAAACTATAATTTAGTCTTTAATGCACATTGTTTTGTAATATATACACACATCATCTGTGACAAGTTGTAATATGTACATACCTGTCACTGTAAATACAAATCCTGCTCACTGTACATACAGTATAAAGACATCTTCACATGTACATACTGTACATAATCACCCAGTCCATGTTCAGTATATCCTTTTATTTGCACTATATGTGTTGTTTACAACTTCCAGAACGCTTGACTTGACATTTCATTTTTTTCTTTTATTATTGTATTCTTATTTTATTATTAGTCATTGTTGTTCCTAGCTGTTATTTCTATTCTGTGTAAGTACATTGAGAGAGCTGCATAAAAAACAGAGTCAAATTCCATGTATGAACAGTATATATGTGGCAAAATAAACCTGACTCTGATTCTGATAATTAATTATTTCAGTCATCTTTCAAACAAAAATACCAAACATTTACTAGTTGCAGCTTGTCAAATGTGAGGATTTGTTGCTTTTCTTGAAGTATCTTTAGGTTTGGGACTGTTGGGCGGACAAAACAAACAATTTGAACATTCTGATGAGCATTTTTCTTTCTTTTATAGACTATATGATAAATCGAGAAAATAATCGGATAAATGGATAATGAAAATAATTGTTAATTGCTGACTTAATTCAGTTTACTATCTTGGAAAAAAGCAAATATTCACGTTTCAAAAGCAAAACCCAGGAGAGATTTTATATATGAAATGACTTGAACAAAGAATTGGTCAAAATTATTGGCAATTAATTTTCTGACATTCACTAATCAATTAATCGACTACTTGTCTGAGCTTTCAAAGTAATCCATATTATTAAAAAGGTGGAAAGTGATTAAACGTAAGCAAAAGATGAAAGGGAGGAGAAAATGGCAGACAGAGCAGCAGCAGCAGAGGATGCTGTGTGAAGTGTTGGAATGCGTCCAGGCGGCCGATGCAGCAGACAACATCACATCCAGCTCTGGAAGCTCGTGTGATGGCAGCTATCACATCCAGCTTCGACTGGCCTGTATGGCCTCCACCATCTTCTCTGGTTTGACCCTCGCCGCTACACACACACACGCAGTGCACACAAACACACACACAGGCATGAGCAGCCCCGGCCATGCAGCGACATGACAATAGCTAATGAAGCGTGGCAGGGAGCTAGCTAGCAAACTAGCCGGCCTGTCTGGCTTCCTGGCCTCCATTATCCTCACCATCCCACCATCCCCCCTCTTATGTCTGGAAAGAAGCACTTGATTACTTCCACTTTCTCTCCGGCCACCTCTTTTTTTGCCTGCAATCTCCATTTGGGACGGAGACATCCTCATGCATGATATGTTTTCCATCCCTCCGAGGCCTTTTAGAGATGTAGCAATGGTAAATATAAGTGCATGTGGGTGCATGTGTAGTTGAAACTGTTCTGAAATGTTCAGGCCTCGCAAACAGGTCTAACCTGACCGCATAGCACAACGTAGTCTCCACATAATAACGCTGGGAATTTCCACCCTGCTCTGCTCGTTGAAATCCTCTGTGGTTAATCAGTGATAGGAATCACTGACTCAAGCCGCGAACAAGACACCTCACGAGTAGTGTGTCGAACGCCATCGCCATGGTGATACCCTCCAAGGAGTGGGTCATGTGATCCGGACCCAGGCACCTGATCTTGGTGCGACGGTTGTGATGTGTCAGCAAGTGTAGTTTAGGGTCAAAGGTCACACCGTGGCTGATAAATCTATACACTACTGCAGGGTGATTATGTTAATGTGACGGGGTGAAACTGAAATTTAATTACTAAAGAATAACTTATTTTTCAGTAATGTAGCAGCCTCATATCATCGTGAAAATAACGCCCACTGACCAAACTGAAGAAGATGCAAAAATAAGAAATCAGTTTATTACAGTACAGGTGCAAATGCGACAGAATGTGAAATAACTAAGAGTCTACAACCAGCAGCTCTGTGAGGCTGTGCCATAAACTATAGATGGACGACGCATCATAGCTTCCTCCCACTGTACAAAAGTGAAGCCAAATTATCCCGGATACGGGAGCTGCCATATTGAGTCATTTAGAGTCCGAGTCGGCACAGTAAGTAGTAATCGGGGGTCTGGAGCTGCAGTATCGAGGTCCCGCCCACACACCCATATTATTATCATGTTAACCATCTTAGTTTAGCATGCTAACATTTGCTAAAAACACAGCCGGGGCTGATGGGAATGTAATTAGTTTTGCAGGGATTCGGTCACAAACCAAAGTGAAGGGGGGGAAATCAACCAAAGAAATTCTTAGCCGACTAATTGATTAGTTGATTTAATCATCAGATCTGTGAAACTGAGTTTCTCTACAAAGAATCACACCAAACCTCCACTTTAAATCTTGTGTTAACCAGAGATGTGCTCATTGTAAAATAAGTCATTGAGCATAAAAAAACGAATCAACTAAAGAAATCTTAGTCGACTATGACGAAAACGACCGATTAGTAATCGACTAAGAGGGGGGGCATTAGGTTTCATCCTCTGTGCGTCATGAATGTCTGTACAAAATACCATGACAATCCATCAAATTGTTGTTTAGATATTTCAGTCTGGACTAAAGTGGTGGACAGACGGTCCGACGTTGCCATCCATAGAGCTAATGTCGCCAGCTCGTCTAAAAACATGAACATTAAGGTCACAGAGCATCACCAGCACAATATGTTTTTTAATCTGAAGACCCTTTTCTAGTTTTTATGTCGGTATGCGTGCAGTTTTACTCATGATATCGGACTGTTTACCTTTGAACACGTACCTACACTACTGCGACTCTTGAAAAGCATGGATTCAAAAGCACAAACCCTTTCACATGTGTTTGTCTTAACTAGTAATGTAACAGCACACTTTGTCCCTACAGTATATCAACACTGTACTCCACTCCACTCTGAAGATATTCAGTTGGTTTGGGCAAAAACTTTGAGCAGATTACCACTAAAATGATCTTACGTTGTAAACCACAAGTAGGAATTTTGCGTTTTCTGCTGCGTTGGACTGTTGTGTGTTTGTGTCCAGTGCTCCCAGTCCGTCCCTGCTGACTCAGTATGTTTACATTTACAGCATTCCAGTGTTTCCTGTTCGGCTCCGTCCATGTCCGATCGCTCACTCTCTCCCCTTTCTATCTTTTCATGTGTTCACTATCTCCTTCTCCTTCTGTCTTTATTCTCTCTTCTTATCCAGCCCTTATGTTTTTTAACTTCTACTGTATCTCTCCCTCTGTCGTCTGGTGCTGCTTCCGTTGGGGAGGTTTTTTAGTTTCTCTGTTGGAACCACATCTCATGCAGTATGTGTCTTATAACTAGTGGTGGCTGTTGTTGTGACTGTTGCTGTAAAAGAGTTGATAAAAAAATGTGCACCACTTGCTGCATTTGTGCAACACTGAAACGGATCAAAAAAGGAGATTTTAATCCAGTATGAATTTATGAATTAGTAATCTGAGCTAATTTTCCTTTTTCAGGGGCGTTTTTAGACTCTTTCTAGGGATGCTCAAGCACACCTAAAAAATAACTATCAAACCCTCTGAGACCGCTGACATTACTGTCTTTAAGAGACTGTAGCGGTCTTAACAGTAGAGTGAAGATATACTAGTGTCACATGAAACTAGACAATCTAAGGAATCCATTGGTACCAACCATGGAGGCTAAATAACGCTCAAAATTACACTAAATTCAAACGGGTCCCTTGACCTCTGACCTCCTGATATGTGAATGTAAATGGGTTCTATGGGTTTCCCACGAGTGTCTCCTTTACAGACATGCCCACTTTATGATAATCACATGCAGTTCTATGCATGTAGTATAAATCTGTTATTTTTGCCTATTCTAAAACGACATATTTTGAATATTTCTGCAAACTGGGGTCCCTAAACCGTCTTGGAATTGCATAAATTGGGTATCACTGTAAAGCTGAGACTCTTGTGGATTCAATGAGCCCAACTGTATTCATCTGTGATGATGTTAGTCCCCATAGTAGCCGTTTTTGAAATTTGAAAATGACCTAAAAAGCAATACAGGATGACTGAGAGCCTTACTGCTTTACATTGCATTATATTCATGTTAATATTTTGAATTGTGACCTGGTGAATTTTGACATTTTCACCATAACTTGATGCAGAAGAGGCAGAAATTGGTGCATAAAAAATAACCAGAATGCAGGAAATGAAGTGTTTGATTTCCTGGGAGAGGACCCCCAGACCCCACACTTAATGTGTCCCCCCAATGTTGAAACAAAACCTGCACCCTTGACTGTACACATGGTACATCATCATTGGGGGCTAAAGGTCTGATCCTAGAATCGCCCCTGCTCTGGGTACATAAAGTGGCATGCTTGCATTATTAGTGTATTTGTTAGCCACCAACTGTGCACCAAGAGGAACTCATTGGTTTTAATAAGCAATTCCAACAATGCTAATAATAGACTGTAAATTCCCGTTATGCAAAAAGAGCTTGTTGAAGACGAAAATGGAGGAAAAACATTCTCCTTTAGTTCCCCCATCTTACTGTGTAATGCCTTTAGCTGCAGTGTGGATAGTTAGCATGCAGCCGGGGCCTTTCTCTCATTATTTTACAGCTATCTGCCATCAGCGTATTAGTCTTCCTGGAGTCGACTTTACTGCTACCACACTGTGTAAGTTATACTCAGCAGAAACAGGGAGATGGAGGAAGAGTGAGAGAAGGGGGAGAAAGAAAGAGGGAGGAAAATTCTAGTTTTTTTTTAGAGGGATGTGGTACGAGGATAGCCCAAGGAGACGGACTGAGAGAGAGACGATAAAGCCTAAGGAAGAATGTGGGAGAGAGAAAGACCAAGATAGAGACATAGAGAGCAGAGAACAGGAAAGGACAGCAGAAACCTCAGGAGAGAGGCGATGGAGACGGCTGGGGAGCCTCAGATAGACGAAGATAAAAAAGCAGAGGAAGGGGTGGGGAGGAGAGGAGGGGAAAGTGAGGGAAGATGGAGGGAGAAGATAGATGGCTCTCTGCAGACTTGCGCAGTGTGCTGGGTAATGCTAGGTCACCGAGGGACTAATCTCTACTGATGCTGCAGCGTCGAAGCAGTGGAATGATAATGGCCTGTTTGTGTTTGTGTGTGTGTTTGTGGCTTTGCATATGGATGTGTGTGAAGAAGATAACACGTTTACATTTGGAGGTACCGCTTTTTTGCCTCCTTTTTCTCTCACACACAAACACACGTAACCCCTCATCAACGCCTTCTGCCCCGTAGGACTGAGTCACTCGTCTGCTGCATAACTGAGAACAATATTCATCTGTTGTGTCTGCGAACACTGTTCAACTGTAGTTTCCTCCTGCCAGCGTGGTCACGGGTGGTGTTGTTGTTTGGTCGACCCACATCAGGCCTTAGCAGGGGGGGGGTTTCAAGAGCTCTGGACCCTTGAAACACTTCCAGATTGTCAACATGCCAACTCTGCACGCTCAGCTCACACCCGGGGCCTCTAGTTCAATATCGGTAAAGTGGCAATAACGTCCAATAACGCCACGGTGGTGTGTGTCTTCCTGTTGATGCTGGCACGCGCTCACGGGCTGGGTGTGGTGATCCTGATGTCAGAGAGTCTAGATCTGTCGTATTGGCACATTCCCTATAATATTATACGAATACTCTGGCTAATATGAGATACAAATATAATAAACTGTGTCTTCGGTACCAAGTCGATGTCAAAATTGTTAAAAACCTGTCTTGTACTTGTTGTTCTACAGTACTGAAGGTACCGGGGATCAGAGATCAGGACTCGAGTCTAACGGTGTCTCGTCGTCCCGGGGACAATAGAAACTCTCCCTGATAACGCTACCTGGTGAACAACAAATCTGTGTTGCAATTGGCGGAAGCAGAGCTGGTTCTAACGTTAGCTGTTAGCAGCCGGTTGGCAGCGCAGTCTTGCTTGGCTAAATAACCATGGATGAATTAAGAGAACTGGATACAGCGTTGGAGGCGGGGCCCCGTTCATTCCTGTGAAGCCTAAATGGCTCAACTTCTGTCTGGAAAAGTACTCGGTCACAGGATCCCAACGTCACGCCGTCGTCACGGCATCAAGAATTATTAGAGTGTTCATACTGGGATGTTGATTCACCAAAAAAAAAAAAGATCCTCTGAGTTACAGATGTCTCTTTCCAAATGTAAGTCTATGGGAAAAAGTCTTTTTGGGCCCAATGCATCACGTGACGGACACGGAAGTTGTAGTACCGCCGTTTGGCCACTACGAAAGTTGCGCTCTTCCTGGGGGCTTGTAAATAACGGAGCTAAGAGCTAACGAATGGAGATCACATTGATTTACATTATGATGCGTTCAAGCTCTACTCAGTAAAAATAAATATTAATACGCAAAGGTAAATCCAAACGTTACCATGATGTGTAATCTTGTAAAATTTAGTTTTTGGCGAGATACTTGAGGCGGATCTTTAGGGATTAATAATAAATACACAAAAACAGTAATGAAAGGGTATAAGGGTGTATTTTGAAGTACATTTTGTTCTTTGTTTTTTTACCGCGGTATCGAGAATTGTGGAATTTCACTGGTATTGGTATAGACTACTAACTTTCTGGTATTGACATCCCTTTACTAAATGACTAATAAAGATACATGTGGACAAAGTCACGAGGTATAAATACAACAATAGAGCTGAAATGGTTTGTTAATTTATCAGTTAGTTGAACGACAGAAAATTATGTTGATCATCAATTAATTGTTTAAGTCATTTTGCTGGCTGGTTATAGCTTCAAATGTGAATATTTGCTGGTTTTCGCAGTTATCTATAACTACTTAATAATAAAATTAACGCCAACTGTAAATATTATACGTATAATAATAAATTAACTAAGTGAACTAATGCTCCAGTTTGTTTCTAGTTCTTGTTGATAGCATTTCCCAACTACAGCATTCATTTTTCATGCAAACCTGCTGAATACGATGACACATATCCTGCTGCCTTCATGAAGTCTATTAGACATAATCAATAAGGAATTTTCTCGTGTTCTTTTTATCCACACAGGATTGGAATTAAGTTAATTACGCCACTTAGTAGAATAAAATACTGAGATGGTGAACAGGAGGAGGTACGTTTACTTTTATTGAAGTGTTTCTATTCACATGTTTGTCAGAAGTTTGTCTAAAAGCTGACGTATTTAAGTAGTGAGTAAAGTTTTACATATCCAGTTCTGGGAGCCGAGCTGGCCGGTACGGGGTTGTTATTATTTTTAATTGCCTCCACCTTTTACAACTGGAAACTAGAAAAGCCCCCGTCTCTACTCTGTCCTAACAGCGATACGTAACGCTTTGTCTCCAGACACACTGGTATGATAATGAGCTGACATTCAAATCATATTATAAAGTATTTTTAGGAACAGCGTCTGGGAGGTTAATTATCACTGGAAGTCTTTTCCGAGCGCTCACGGTGTATTTTAAGGTAACACGTTTGTTGTAACGGTCATGCAGATGGATGGAGGGGTTGCTAATGTGTCGCTGGTGTTGCATTTCAGATCTGTACGCGAGATATCGTGTCTGTTTGAGTATAAAATAGATGCATCTGGGCCTCTGTTATAGTATGTGTGTGCCTATGATGCTCACATTGAGAAAGAAGGATCCTTCCTTCACAGGTGGGTGTCACAGTCCCGTGTGACTTCTGCTGGTATTCAAGGCTGGGCTCGTCTTGTCCCTCCGCTGTTAGTCTACAGCAGAGAGCGGGAGCTGCAGCGTCTGTCCGTCCGTCCCTCTCTCCTTCCCTATGGAGTTAAACTCGGGTCTGACCGCTAAGAAGAAATGGGGTCTCTCTTTGAGTGCGCTCCGCCTGCGCCACAGGGCCCTCCGGAACAGGTAGAGGGGGAAAAATGAGGGTAAATAAATTGTCGAAGGAGTGCTGGATAGACTAATAGGCAAGGTTCAAGGTGTGAGTTCTCGCTTTCTGGTAAAGCTACGTTTTAACACTTTGTTGTGTGTTTTGTCTTTATCATTGTATTTAACGAGGTATCCCCTTGTTTACTCCTCTGCAGGACTCCTGTAGAGGAGAAAGAATGAGCGAGAGAAGGTGGGAAAGGGTCACCGGGCTGACAGGACTAATAGGCTAAATAATGATTTTTATATGTGCACTGCAGGGCTGTGGTAGTTTTGTTTTGGTTGTACCTTTTCTTAGTTTCACCTCTCAGGCTATACCCTTCCTTATTGGTGGAGGTTGTTGGGGTGTACAGGAATACCTGCAGACACTACTCAGTGTGTTTTATAGCTGCAACGATTAGTCGAGTCATTGATTGTTTCAGTGATTTATAAAAAACACTTTCTAATTTCAGCTTCTCAAACGTGAGGACTTGCTCCTTTTCTCTTCTTTTATATACACATTAAACCAGCGGGCAACTGAGAGGTCTGAGAAGTGAAGCCGATACTGAAGTGCCTTAAACTTGCATTCTTTCTACTAGCCAGCAGGGGGCGACTCCTCTGGTTGCTAAAAGAAGTCTGATTTTATAGAAGTCTATGAGAAAATGAGCCTACTTCTCTCTTGATTTATTACCTCAGTAAACATCATAAACATGAGTTTATGGTCTCATTCACTAGTTTCAAGTCTTCTTCAATACAGCATGAAGTTCATTTAGTAAATTATGGTCCCATTTAGAGTCAGATAGACCATAAAGCAGGGGATGCTTTGCCACGGCGTTGTCCATGTTTTCGTCTTACAATTTTAACCCTTTCACTGTGTGTTTTCACTTCATGAAAGTTAATTGTAACATTTTTGTCGCGCTAAAAAGTCTTATGTACTTTGCTCCACCCTCTCGTGTCACTTCTGGTTGCAAATAACCAAGATGGGGACGGCCAAAATGACGAACTCGAGGCTTCAAAACAAGCAGTCCACAAACCAACGGGTGACGTCACGTTGACTACGTCCACTTCTTATATATAGTCCAAACATTAAACAGAATATTATTGGGTTTTGGACCTTTGGTCGGACAAAACGAGACATTTTAAGACATCATCTTGGATTTTTTCACTGTCAATTAATCATGAAAATAAAACGCAGATTAATTGATAATGAAAATAATTGTTCCCTGCAGCCCTTAAAGTGTTTTGAGTATTTTTTAAGAAAGTATGTGTCTTAATCTTGATCTGTTTATAACTGAAAGACAACAAGAAAAGACACCAGTAGGGAAACTGTGTGTCGAGTGTATGTGCTGAGTTTCTTTCCAGAATGAGATAAACATTGTTTAAAAAGAGTGATAATCAGTTCTACCACTCTTCAAACATGTTAATGTTTCTCAAGCATTCAAAGCTTTTTGCTTTTTTTGTGTTGCTGTTGACACATTTAACTTCCTTACTTTTTGGAGTAGACCACACTCATTATGGCATCGCGGTTTAAATCACGTTTTCTATTTTCATTCCTGCAGCGGACGAAGCTGAAAACAGCAAGTTAAATTCAACAACCTTATTTTTTTTGTCCTTCTATATGGATTGTGCAGAGAATACGCTCAAAAATAAGAGGAATTTAATCCAGTGGATACATCTGCAATGTTCCCATTTTGTGGAAATTAAAGTTGGACAACATGAATGTGGTTTTGGACACGTACATGGAAAAAACTTCAGTCCACACTAACGCATGAAAACAAGCCCTCCATTTTCCCCTTTTCTCTTTGGATTGACGGGTCTATATTACATCTTATTGTAGTTCTGAGGCACAGTTATATACATACTGTATATATATATATAGATCTCATTAAGGCTGATTGGCAGTGATTAATAGAGATGATTTAGAGCCTGCTTCAGAAAACTAATAACGTTATGTTACTTTTCAGGCGGATTATTGTTACCTAGCTGGAGACGGGGCCTTTGCTATCAATGAAGCCCCTCGGGGAGTGGTGAGCAGGCTGCAGCAGCAGAGCTAATAATAAACAGTCTCAAACCAGCAAGTACATGACTCCTCTGTGTCGCTTGTAATGACTTTGGCAGATTAAGATATATATATAAAAAGAAAGAAATTCCACCTCAACAAGATATTTACATGGTTTTAATTACTGCAGGCCATTTGTGGAGCACAGTCAATATAAAGTTAAGTCATTTATTAATACACAGGATTCATGTTGCTGTTATTTTTTAGCCACAATCCAAGTAGAGCATTCATATAAGACAAAGAATAGTGAGGCATGATTGTGCAGGCTGTTCTCATACACCGTTCGTAGCTATACCCACAAAAAGTAATGTATTGTAATTCATATAAATATCCAACAAAATCAATTTGTATGTGTATAAAAAGCTGTATTCCAACCCTCATAATATACTAGTAGAACCTCATACTATACTAGTAGTACAACCTCATACTAGTAGTACAACCTCATACTATACTAGTAATGCAACTTCATACTATAGTACAACCTCATACTATACTAGTAGTACAACCTCATACTTTACTAGTAGTACGTACTGATTTGGCCATATTGTAGCATGTAGAATGTAGTATTCGAACAAAAGCAAGATCTCCAGTATGCCAAAAAATACCCGGATGTCGTACTGATTCAGTAAAAATCTCCAGTAATCTACCTCGCCTACTGTATCTCACAATGCAAAGCGCTGGAACGGTCACTTTCGGTCAGTTTTGTAATGTAAAGTAGCGGAGGTTTGCTATTGTCCGTGCCGTTTACTTCCGCTTTCCAAAACCGGAAACCTGAGAAACCCGGCCTAGCGTACAACAAAGTAAAACGATTTACGTTGCATACTACATACTACTGACGAACGCAGAATACATGCAGTACATGCTGCATACTGCGTTCGTCAGTAGTATGTAGTAGGCGGTTTCGGATACAGTCATTCTGACTAATAATTAATAACATTAACGATAAGCTCCACTCCATAACAACCTACCGTCAAAATTGTTGACTTCTGGACTGGTTTGTTTGAACTCATGTTTAAATCTCACTTGTTGTTGTTGCTATTCTCAGTTTTAATTATATAGGGTTCACAAAAAGTCTCGCAGCGTGAGTTAATTAAGTTACATAATGGCAATAAAATGGCAGTAAAATTAGGTTTATTGTCCAGCCTAACAAAAGTATATGTTGGGTTCTGAGTCCTTATCTGGGGCCATGATGAGCACCACAGGTGATAGATGAAGATACTCGAGAGAAGACAGTTTGTGTATTTACAGTATGTGTGCCTACAGCATGTTTGTGTTAGCGTTTAACATACAGTACATGCGCACAGGGCTTCTTGTGACGCTCTCGCCTGCTGTAAGTGAGCGTGGGCGGATGTAACCTCCATAATACCAGGCTTTGTGGCCGGCGGCTAACGTCATCGGAATGTATAAATACAGAACGCAGAGAATGAGTGCACTATATTGAAAAGAGTGCAGAGGGTGAAATGCACCACACAATGGAAGATACAGCAGATATACCCGTCGGCTCTGAGTCTGTAAGATGTGTTGTTAGATGTTTCTATAGTGAGCAGAAGAACCCATAGAAGCCCAGACTAATGGCTTTTTTACACAGCAGAGCACAGAAAACACATGATTTTCTTGGTGTGCATGCATGTGTGTGTGTGTGTGTGTGTGTGTGTGTGTGTGTGTGTGTGTTTGGGGGATGTTGGTCTTTGTGTTTAGGAGATAGAAATGTTCTTGTCCCACTCGGTCTGCAGTCATTTTAAGTCACTTGACTTCCACTGCCTCAAGGCGCTGCTGTGTCTGTGTGTGTTTTGTGTGTATGCACACATACGCCACCCCGGCAGCCATGTAGAGCAACGCTCCTGTTTTCCATTTCAAATTTTAATCCAAGTCAACTGGTTTTATCACAAGAGGTTTCTCCATGCCTGCTGCAGGTTTATTTTGGTGCATCTCTATATTTGTGCGTGCTATAGGGGGATTGCATAGATTTAGCTCGTTAACCTTTTGTTGCCTGTCATCTCTTTTGAGCGTGTTTGCATTTGTGCCCCTGTGTATACGTGTACGTCATGCATTATACATCTACTGTAGAGTTCAGTCAATGCAGCGTAGCGTGTGGTCTTGTATCCGCCGTCTGCCCGTGGGGGAATTTCAACGACAGTCGATTCAGCCTCTATAGATCGGTGTGGCCTGAACCCTGTGGCACAAAGCCGTATGCTTTTCTGTGTCTATTAACTGGACGCTACAGTATTTAGCTTAATCACGGAGAACTGCTCAAAACACTGCAACCCCATTAAGATTGTTGTAACTAAATTATGGCTTACAATCCAGATTTCTTTTAGCCATTTAGCTGATGCTTTCATTCAGAGTGACATACAGTACAGTGTGTGCGAGGGGGAAGCAGGTCATTGACTTGTGTAACAACAGCTCTGCAGGGTGCACGGCTATTCATGAAACACACATTTATTGCTGTAAAATGCATAGATTCATTTAGCTGCATTGTGTATATTTGTGTATTTTGGTCAGAGCTAGCTGAAGTGCGTCGGTTATGAAGCTACTTTATTGATCCCCGTGAAGGAAATTCAATTGTTACAGCAGCAGCTTTGGGAACGAGAGGTAGATGCAGACAGGCGATCCAAATCTCAACATGAAGAATAACTAGGACATATAAATTAAAAGAAAAGATGAAAAATAAATCAAGTTTTGTGCTGCCAAAGTGCTGCGTAATGAATAAGTAAGCTGTGTTATTATCTTATCTAATAAATGATAATGCTTTTCTATTGATTTGTGCTCTGAGGAACCAGTGAGATTCAACCATCTCTACTGCCTCCTCCTTGACGGTAAAGTAGATCAGATAATCATTGAGAAAACCTCTAGCTCCGTAGTGTTGCTAGAGTTGCGAGTTAATCTTCATCTTCCTATAAGACGTTGATGCATCTGGTGATAGAGGAGTCATCAGAGGACACAACGCATTCAAAACACACAATATTCCAGAACAACATGACTGCTCATTTTGTGGTGTACCTGCATCGTTGAGAGCTTCTCGCCAAGCTTGATGGGCTGGATGGTTATGAAAGCACTGCAGAGGTCAAAGGGTCAAAGCGCCTCTCTTTAAGTGACAGTAACACAGATGTTACTTACCAGAGGCCTCAGGTCAGGTTAGTCTCTTCATGCTTTGTGAGGTCAGGGGTTACTGGTCTTTTGTCTGGGACGTTCCTTCTTTGACAGAACGTTCCTACAGGAGTACACATACTGTACCAAACATTTTAGTCACTCATAAGATTTACAGGAAGCGTGTTGAAACTCACCAGAGGGAAGGAAATCTTCTCAGCAACTTACCAGGTGAACAAAAAGATGTTAAGTTAAAAAAAATATTATTAAATATGATGGAAAGGTTATGATTTCTATTAAAAGTGGCTGAAGGCTATTATAACAGTATGTGCCATTTCAAAAGTATTACACTTTTTTTTTTTATAACTGCATAAGCGTCTGAAATGTTCAGGTTTCCCCCTGATAGCCATTTTGGACTGTGACTGTAGACTGTATATATAGATGGACGACGCGTCTCCACTAAAGTGAAGCCAAAATATGCCTGATACGGGAGCCGCCCTCTTGAGATGTTGACGTCATTTGGAGTCTGCGCAGAAGTGATCGGGGGAAAAGAACGTACATATTGTATAAGAAGTGAAAGTCAGCTCCCAGGATGACAAAGTTCCGCCATTTTGGACTGAAAGCGACGACCGGGCGCCAGTAAAGCGTTTCAACTCCAAAAAGGCAGATAAACACAGGTTCCTGTTAAATTATAATGGACATTTGTGTTGTGATATTTAAACAAACTATCCGTCAACAAGGAAATAAAAGCCTCTCGTCTACAGACCGGTCTCTAGAGAGCTCCAGCCAGCTCATAGCGGTCTCTGAGCGTGACCGCCCAACTGGCTGGAGAGGCAGCGACCCCGGCAGGCACTATAGCTAGCTGTGATGGCAGTTTGTGGAGCTTCTAAACTCTGAAAACGGTGGAGCAAATGATCGATTTGCCATCTAATATCGTAAAACTGTCAATATTCTAAATCTACACAGCTGATTTCTCACCTCAAACATTTTCAGAAGTGAATTTAGTGATGAAATAGCTACGATAAAAACCAAGACGTTTTTAGCTGTTGTTGTTGTAACCGTAGCCTGCAGCGGTCGAGAACTTTGCATTGTGGGATACAGTAGGCGAGATAGACTGGTCCGATGCGTACTGGAGATTTCTCCCGAATCAGTATGACATCCGGGTAGTTTTGAAATACTGTAGATTTTGCTCGCATACTACATACTACATTTTGGCCAAATCAGTAATACTAGTATAGTATGCGGTTTGGAATACAGCCGATATCTCTGGTTTTGCTTCATCGATTTAGTATTTGTGAGTCGGACCGTGTTTCAGGATTGCAGTGCTAAATCAGGCTGATGTTGTCTGGTCCCGTCTCGCCTTGTGGATTCACCATTCACCACCAAATCCCTCTGAAGCCAAAATAAACGTTCAAAGATTATAGCAGCAGCCTGTTTTTTTTTTTTCCACACTCATAGTGCTTACTGTATGGGAATCTAGCACTGCACCTTGTGATAATGTACTGAATTGATGGCTGGTGGTATGAAACAGGATCCTGCTGAGCCATAATGTGCAGCGAGAGGTTATGTGGGGGCAGTGACGCCAGGCTGCATCCTGAAAATAGCGGTGAGATCTCAGCTCTCTCTCCACACAGACACTCTCACTCCGGAGGAGAGGAGAGAATGAGTCAGCTGTCCGACCGGGGGCCCCAAGATGGAGAGACGGAGAGAGAGAGAGAGAATGAAAGATTAACGATGAATCAATCAGAGGTAGAGACCGTTGGAATGGGTAAGCAGAGCTGAAGGACACCCGCGGTCTGAAAACCCACGCCTTAACATTGAGAGTGGAGGATGATGCTCTTGTTGCTAAGGAATACCTGTTACCCTGGTGATAACGAGACATGTTTAAGGATGAGTCATCAAGTTTGAACTCCAGAGCGGTCAAATGTCAACTGTACGGCTTCTCGGCGGTCGGAGATGTGTCGGCAGCGCTCTGTGGTTTTCCTTTGTCATTAACAGCAGGACACATCGCTGATGTCAAGTCTCAGAAGGCATGCGGATATAATTATTAGTTAAGGGGGAGAATATAGACAACTAAACGATTCAGGGAACAAAATAATAGAAGAAAATGAATCATTAAATTGTAAAGAAGATATGCAATGAGACAATATGTACAAGATGCATTTTAGTCTTAAGAATATGCTTATGGAAATAATGTATTTTTGTAATTATTTATTGTAAAACCACATGTATTTTAGCCTCGCTACGGCAGGAAGAACAAGACTTGACACAATTTCAAAGCATAGTAACTCGTTATCACACGAATAAAAAAAATATGCTTTTCTTTTCTTTTTTTTCATGCTTGGTAGAAATGCGTCATTAAATGGGACAAACACAACGAGACCCAGATTCCTCACAGGCGAACAGGAATAAACGAGCAATTGTGGAATTCTTTTAACTGGTTCAGTTACTGATTTTGCTGTGGATGGATGGATGGATGGATGGATGGATGGATGGATGGATGGATGGATGGATGAATGGATGGATGGATTGATTGAAGAGTCGCCGCAAAAACAAGCCAAAACACGACAACAAACACATGTGTATGGATGGACTGTATGTTGGACTGTGTGTTGACAGGAGACTCAAACTTATTAATGCATTTAAAGACCCAGTTTCATAGTGATGGGATTTAACATGAGAACAGCATATGAGCCATGTTGATTTATACCTTTCATGTCCGTAACTTTAGCTGTAGACAAAGCCTGAATTAGCTCATTCTTCTTTGTTGTAGTTGTTAAAGTCAGTGAGCCACACGGTTGTATCAGGTGACATGTTTTGTCCATTTCAATGAACATGGACACTTTGGTTTATTTTGAGTCCACATACACCATCCTGCTGCTGTAAATACTCACTGGAGGAAAAACAAAATCATGGCTGGAAATATTCCCCAACAAAAACAGCATTTACTCCTGATTGAGTAACGTTTGATATTTTAAAATGAAAATGAAAGAGTACAGTATATTCATGACCCATTTTTAAATATTTATGGATTTCTTTTATGAAAAGGGCTTGGGGGGTGAGAGCCAGGGATGGAGAAGAACTAACACATTGTTGTGTTTTTGGTCTTTTCTTGGGATTCGTTGACATTAAAGAGGACCTATTCTGATTATTTTCAGGTTGTATTTTGGGTTTTCTACTAGAACATGTTTACATGCTTTAATGTTCAGAAAACTTTTTTACTTCTCCGCTCCAGCTCCGCTCTAACTAGCTTTGTTAGAGGGGCGTGCCAAACTAGCACGTTCTGCAAATGTGTTACTTGGTGACATCACGATGTTACGGAATAAAAGGCGGGACTTTCAGAAAGGCGTTTCAGGAAGTTCAGGAGCAGTGTTTCTGTGGGGGGGAGTAACTCGCTTTGGTGTGGACTTTGTAACTTTGCAGACCTTTTAAATGCACGCCATGTTGGTTTCAGTTTGAAAGCTGAAAACGTTCATCCAATCAGGTGCCTTATGTCTAGTGAAAGCCCATCAAGCGTCCAATGCTGGGAAGCGACGCGACCCCTTACGTCCAAAAATGCCCCTGGACACGAAGCATAAGTCTGAAACTTTAACTTAATTCTCATGACGACAGTGGATTCTTGTAATTGTGGATGCAGAGCTGTACTTATATCTAAATGAATGTTTGTTTTGAGGGTAAATCTAGAAGTTGTTTACTTCTACTCTGTTGATATTTTCTGTGCCCTGCCCTGTCAAGTCAACAATTTACAGCAACAGAGCTGCTCAGACACGATTACACAGTGTATGATGAGGAATTCACTGGTAGGAAAAAAATTACTTTACTATTAGTGTTGAATCCGGTCCTCAGTGGCGTCTCCGTTTCCATCTCTTCCCTGTGGATTTGGTCAAATGAAATCATTTTACATCTCTTTTTTCAATATTCTCCACATCCCTCGGCAGCAGAACGCAGCATTTCCACTGCAGTCATGATGAGCTTCTGCAGATGACTGAGCTGCTTTTCAGGTGTGAATGATGGAGCTCGGACATTGTCCTCCGCTGAGTAGCGTTAGTGCTTCTTTTGTATGCTGCTAATTTTCAGATAAAGCACGCTGGATGCGGTCAAACGTGCAGGGCTGTTGAAAATTGTAACACCGAGGCTACAGATGCCATTGAGAGGCGTGAGAGTGGAAAGGCTGACACTGAAAACGGGCAGCGTGTGTGTGTGTGTGTGTGTGTGTGTGTGTGTGTGTGTGCGTTCTCACATTTGTCCCCGCACTTACACTTGTTTTAGGGTGTAAGAAGCAGCCTGGGCATGTCCACACACATAACGAGATGTTGAAGGATGGGAGACACATTCTGCAGTCATTCACAGTAAAAGGTTATAGGCTGAGAGACGCCTGTCTCAACCTGTGCTCCGTCTGCAGTCACATGTACTGCAACAGCGCTTCAAAATAGTGTCATACCAAATTAGTTTGAAGAAAATCATTGAAATGTAGATTCAGATATGCATTTAATGTCCTATATTAAACATGCATTACTGCAGGAGTGGACAATGTCTGTTACATGAACATGAAAATACTTTTACTGTAGACGACGTAGGACATTCCTGATGGTTCATATTTGTCCCAACGGGATCACACACGTGCACAAACAGTTGTCAAACTGAATCACTACTGTCTTTATGCCATCCTGGTAATCATCACAGCTCCTCCGTTATACCCACCTTAAGTTAGGGCTGGGTTCATTTCAGTGACTGGTATGCCTGTGATGAGGAAATTGACAGCTTGTTAGAGTTGTGGTCGTAAAACCTTTATGGTTACTGTGGCACACATATGCACAAAAAATAAAAGGCACCTGGATCAGAAAGACTTTGTTCAATATAGGGATGCTCATTTTGAAACATTTTCTTAACCGATAACCGACCCTCGATTATTAACTGTTAACCGACAAGATTTATGCCTCGTACCAGCTGCAGGAGCACAACAGATATTGGTTGACGGGAGTCCTCAGTTCACCGTCCGGGAGCGTTAACTTAGCAGCTACGATGCTGCGTGTATTGTCGCGGACATGCAGCCACTTTCCCAGTAAAAGTCTCCACCGCACATTTAGTTTAGTTTAGCAGGTTGCCAGCTGTGTGTCTGCCCGGCGTAACTTTAGCGAGTGGCCAACAAACAGTGTGTCTATGTGCTACGTTAGCAGCTCTACGCGCTACGCAGCCCCATACGCAACAAACTGCTCCTCACTGTGTGTTCTGACACCTTTCTATTGGAACCAGCATTAACGTTTTCAGCAGTTTGAGCTCCAGTAGCTCTTCTTTTGGATCGGACAACACGGGCCAGCCTTCGCTCCCTACGTGCATCAATGAGCCTCGGGTCTGACCCAGTCGCCGGTTCACCGGATTTCCTTCCTTGGACCACTTTTGGTAGATCCTGACCACTGCAGACTGGGAACATCCCACAAGAGCTGCAGTTCTGGAGATGCTCTGACCCAGTCGTCTAGACAGCACTATCTGGCCCTCGTTGTCAAAGTCACTCACATTCTTACGCTGGCCCATTTTTACTGTTTCCAAACACAAAGTTCAAAATGTTCACTTGCTGCCTAATATATCCCCCCCACTGCCAGGTGCCATGGTAACCAGATAATCCATGTTATTCACTTCACCTGTCAGTGGTCTGAATGTTATGGCTGATCGGTGTATAGTCACAAAATAAGCTTTGTAAACAAACCAGTAATAAAATGAAGTGAAATGTAGAGGGGTAAACATACGGTAGCTACTGTGCATAGACGATGTGGAAGTGTCCCCTTTGGTTAAGGGAGCAAATTGATGCTGCTTGTGTGCAAATTAGAGCCAATAAGTGGAGGAAATTGATTATTACACCTTTAACCAGAGGAGGGGGATGGTTAGCATGAAACCCGGCATACTGCTGAAGCTCAGTGACAGTTTTTACAATCACTAATTTAAAATACTGATTATGGTGCTTTTGTTTACAACAGTTGTACAGATTTTTTGCTGAGAGAGATCATAGAAATCATCGGTTTTTGTAGAGGATATTAAACAGGGACACGTGTTACAGATCTGTTCTGGTCCAGCAGGATGTCTGTAGACTCTGGCAGCCATTAACAGCCTCTGGAGGGTCACATTGGCATGTTTCTGAGTGAATGAATGAATGAATGAAAGAATGAGGGGTCAGCAACCTTTACTATCAAAAGAGCCATTTCAGGCAAAGAAAAAAAGAAAAATCTGTCTGGCGCCTTAAAACATTTGATCATTGTGATGAATGTAACACAGTTTATAGTCTAAGTATATAGTATATAAGTCTAATGCAGTGAGGGCCAAAGAGACAATGTACTACGGAGCATTAGGGCCACATTGAGGGAAAAACATCTGAGATTTCCAGAATAAAGTCATAATATTCAGAGAAAAAAAAAGGCGTAATATACTTTACGAGAAAAAAAGAAAATAACACGTAGAATTACTACTTTATAATATTATGACTTTATTTTCTTGTAAACTTCTAACTTTATTCTTGAAATCTCAGATTTTTTTTTTTCTCAATGTGGCCCTAATACTCCGTCATACCATCGTACGTTAGACCTAAAGCAGTGATAAATAAAAAATTGTATGTAAATATTTTTATAAATCCACAGGGAGCCACTTGAGAGGGGCTAAAGAGATACACGTGTCTCCGGAGCCGCAGATTGCAGACCCCATCCCTTAGCTAAATAAAATAACAAACATCGCCCCCCCCCAAAAAAACAACCAGCGATGTACTCAGCCATTCGCCTCTTAGCGATATATTCGTCCAACACTTAACAAAGCTGGCAGCTGGCTGGAGGGAGATTGCCTGAAAGTAATTTTCAGTAAATATCACAATACACTGTAAAACGTGTGTTTTCTGTTTAAAAAGTTCACACGTCAGAAGATAGCAAGTACTACTCACCCATCTTTTAAGGGGTTACGTCTCCAGACTGATAAGTACGTGGTTTGTTTACATGACGTACAGTAACTCTTGCTGTCAGGACACGTGTCGTCTCTCTGCGGTCGACTTCTCTGCGGCCGACTTCTCTGCCATCATTACGGTTGTTGTTAAATTATTCCTCGTTCACCTCAACCAAACGTCACATTTCATTTTCAATGAATCAAAGTGACGTTGAGTGACTCTCCCGTCATGCGGTTCATTCAGTGCGCCGAGGCAGGCAGCTGCGGTTTTTCCACTCTCGAATATAATTTTAATATTCGAATATCTGTTTTTTTTTACTAGCCCTAGTAACATCTTACCTTTATACCAAAAAAAAGCTGATAAAAACAGATCCATCTTCATTTCTAATTACACAAATGTCGCACAATACAGCAGGTAATGACCTCAGTTCACTCAAGATGAGCTTGTTTTTAGCCTCCTGTTTGTGTTTTCCACTTGCTCAGCACTGATGCTTTCTCCTCCTCCACCTGGAACGATGTACAGTATACACAGACACCCACATACGAGGCTTTGTTGTTGTCCGTGCTGTCTCTCTCCTTTCTCTCTATCTCTGTCTCTGTTTTGGTTTCTGTCTGCTGCCTCTGTTTTGTTCTGACTGGTCTCCTCTGCTTCTCAGCCTACACTTCTCTCTTTTTTACCTCTCTATTTTTCTCCGTCTCTGCTTGTGTCTGTCTCTCTCTCTGTATGTACTGTATTTGTCTCTTTCTTGTCTGTCTGTCTAATTCTGCCTACATATTTTCCTCTACCTCTTTCTGTTTATGTCTTTCGGGTTGTTGGTTTTCGTCTGATATGCTTCTCTCTCCTTCTTTCTCTTTCTTGTTTTCTGCCCACCTCTCTGACTCTTCCTCTTCCTCGTCATCTCTCTACCTTCTCTGTGTCGTCGATTGTCTCTTCACCCACTCGATTCGTCTCTATCCCGTCACCTGTCTGTCTCTCTCAGGCTGTGGCGTCTTCGCTATATCTAAATGTGTTTTTTTCGCTGCTCGGCTCGGGGCCAGGAAGTTATGGGAGGCTAAGTGTTCGCACAGCCAATGGCGAGATGAGCCTTATAAAAGCGCTGAGCTTATAGACGTGATGTATGACACCCTACGCTACGTGACTGCTTTGGTAAAGAAGCAGCTTCCTGCTGCAAGGACACAGCCCTCCGCTGCGTGTGTGTGTGTGTGTGTGTGTGTGTGTGTGTGTGTGTGTGTGTGTGTGTATCTCAATGCCAAGTTATCTGCTGTCCTTCGCTGCTGCATTGGAAGAACCATCGCCGTTGTGTATGTGTGTGTGTTGGCCTTGCCACCACGTTAACGCTTTGAGTCCTGGATTTTTAGCCCCCCCCAACCACTCCCCCTCTTCCCCTCCTCGCTCTGCAGTTGCCATGGCAACGCACCAAGAGGCTCCATCATGTGTCTGAGCCTGTGACCGCAATTTTATAACAGCTCACAAAGCGCTGGCTGTGTGTGTGTGTTTATATATATATATATATATTTATTTATTTTTTTCCCCTATCTCTTAATTTAGCATTTGATCATGTTGCCGGTGCCGTGAGGTGACGTTGAATAAGAAGTGTTTGTGAGACTTGGTTTTCTAATTCAAGTCTCACCGAGACATCATTGAAAAAACAGCACGTTTGTGAATTCAATTGAGTCATGATGAGGAAATGTTGGATTGATTGAAAATGTCAGCCCCCCCCGGTGTTGATGGATGTGAGAGCTCTGTTCTCTCATCACACGTTGTTTTACAGAAGTTCATGTATTACAAGATTGTGAAAGGAGAACTCATCTGACGAAAACACAATGAAACGTGGAAGTAGCTCTATTCCCCCAATCACAATCAATGTGGACACATTTGCTGGATGGCGTTCATACATTCACACTGTGGGTACTGCAGGTACAGCATGCAGTGGTGGTGTTCAGCAGAGGTTCCCAACATTTGTGTGCCTACAGCTTGCATCATGTCGAGGATAAGATCAACGAAAGAGTGAACTTTCCCCTGTTTTTATTTCAATGATTTTCAGAAGCCATAAGAGGTAAAGTTATCCAGTAGTTCGCAAGACAAAAAAAAGCAAAGAACTAGGGCTGTCCTCGACAGAAAAGAAAGAACTAACACTCATACAATTTTGGCGACTAATCGATTAGTTGATTTAATCAACAGATCACACAAAAGCACCACTTTAAAGGTCCCATATTGTAAAAAGTGAGATTTTCATGTCTTTTATACTATAAAGCAGGTGTAAGTGCTTTATAAATACTGTTAAACTATCAAAACGCTCAACATAGGGAGAAATACACACAGCTAGTATTCAGAAATTGTGCCTTTGAAACAAGCCGTTAGGATTTCTGTCTATTTGTGATGTCACAAATATACAATATTTAGACCATTACGCGGTTTTAAACGTAAACATTTTAAATGTGTCCCAGTTTATGTCCTGTTGCAGTGTATGTGAATAAAATCAGCTGACAGGGAGTAAACATGGACCCAAACTGTTGCCTAGCAACGCAATTCCGTTGCAATTCCGTTGGAATGTGCTAAAACGGAGCGTTTCAGACAGAGGGTGAATACAGGTATATTCAGACAGACAGTATGAGGAAAATAAAGTGTTTTTTGAGCATTACAGCATGTAAACATGTTCTATTAGAAACACAAAATACAAGTATGAACCTGAAAATGAACACGATATGGGACCTTTAAATCTTTTGTTTACCAGAGATGTGTTCATCAGTTTCTTGTAAATAAGTCATCTAGCATGAAAAAAAGCATTAAAAAAAACTAATCGATTAAAGAAATCTTAGTGGACTAAGACCAAAACGACAGATTAGTCGACTAAATCGACTAAGAGGGGGGGCAGCCCTACAAAGAGCAGAGGAACGTGTGAAATAATAAATGTAATGTGCATAGCGTAAATGTCTTTTCTGACCCCTCAGATTGAGCTTGGCGACCCCTTCGGGTGTGCCGACCTTCAAGTTGGGAACCACTGCTCTAATGGATCCATGAACAGTAATGAACAGTAATGAATAGTAATGAACAGTGGGCTAATTAGACCAAAATAGATTACATGCATGAAATTTCGTAGGACTGATCAGGTAGTATTCAAAGGTAACTTTGGTATTTTTCAACCTGGACATCTGACTAATGGGGACAACAATTTCTGAAATTGGTCCAGTATTGAGGGAGAGCGCTGTAACCGGCAGCCGTGAAAAAGCTGCGACGGCAAGTGTGCAGCGTCACTTTAACGTTACGTTCACTAAAAGTGCTTGTTTTAGCCACTGACAGGCTCAGATTGTTATTAAAGGACCCTACAGAGAATTAAAATGTTTTTCTTACCTTTCACTTGATCCGGTCTGTTTGTTATTGTGTCCAAGTAGCTCAAGGAGAAGATGTGAAATCTGAATATCCGTATACTCAAACAAATACGGCCTTCGAATTCAAAGACCTCATCCACATCGTTGAAATCATCTAAATATTCAGCCATGACATTGTAAATCTTTTAGATAACACTGAGCTACGCTTTCTGTCCTCCAACACAACAAACTCTGCCCGGCTGGCTCGCACGTTTCCACCATGGATGCATTCCACTATTCCACTGTTATCTCTCGACAACACGTCACCTCGCTAGATTTCAGAGCGAGACTTCTCCTTTAGTGAGACTTTCCATTATGTCAGACACTTATAATAACAATCAGAGGCTGTTATGGCAAAAACAAGCACTTTTAGTGGACGTAAATGACGGCGCCAGCTTGCCCCAATAGCACCATATTGCAGCTTGTGCGTAGCTGCCGTCCGCAGCGCTCTCCCTCAATACTTGACCAACTTCAGATATTGTTGTCCCTGTTAGTCAGTTAGACACATGGGAAAATACCGGAAAAATACTGAAGTTACCCTTTAACATAACAAATCTGAAAAGCACCAGAGCTTGCAGAGCTTGCAGTGTCCTGACACAAGTAGTACAGTTCCAAATAGCCATGTGTGCCGTCATGGCAGCGACCTAACGCGAGATGCTGAACCCCCCCCCACTGCCTGATCAATCATGGTATACGTCGGCCTGGATAAACGCTCAGAAAGCAGCCAGGTCGGGAGGAAGAAGCAGCCTGCGCTTCTCTCTCATAGGCTCAGTTCCATTTTAGACGAGCAAAAGGAAGCTCTGTTAACCGAGAGATGATCTGTTATTATATTCTATCAATGTCATTAATCATGTAATACATTTTAAGAATACCTGCTACCGTAACACTACATTCTTCCAGGATTAAAAAACATTTTTTTTTCTGTCTGATTTTGGATGGTATCCATGTTTCTAGTGATTCATGTCTGAGGTGTTGGGTGGGTGTCGATCGGTTCGACCTGACTGTCTGAGAGCTACGAGATTTCTCCGAAAATCTGAATTGATAAGAATTCTGCGTCTGGGAATACCCCAAACTACTGCCGTCATCTGATTTCTCCGTATTTGTGTGCATGCATGTAAACATAATAAGTGTATAACTGGAAATATGTTTTTAATTTTTTCTCTATAATTTATCTTGGAACTGAAAGTTTTTAATCAAATGAGAAAATCGACTTTTTATTTGTCAAGTTTTTAATTAACACAAACAGGCTTTACCATGTGGTTATTTCATGAAGAATATTTATTTATTGCATTACCAGAAAACATGTTATCTCGTGTTATATATCGTTATTAAGATATGAAATGAACTATATCAGGATAGAAGATTTTGACCGTAGTTTAGATATTTTGGCTTGAAATCTTTCATAGCATTATTATTCTTAAACTCTTGAGAACATATAAATCTTTTTAGATAAAAACACAATATAACAATTGAAATCAATGTGATTTTTTTTTTTTGCTTTGACTATTTGATTTTGAATACTTAAAGCTTCAGTAGGCAGTATATATTGTTGGCATCATTGGGCAAAAATTCCATAATAACCTTTCAGCATATTGTAATTCAAGTGTTCTGAGAGATAACTAGACTTCTGCTCCTCCTCATGGCTCTGTTTTCAGGCTTTAAAACCAATCACAGGTCATTTCAGTGAGAGAGCGTTCCTATTGGCTGTGCTCCGGACTTGGCGTTCCTTCACCAGATTTCACAATGGCGGCGGCGTTCCTTCACCTCTCATTTTACAGCTAAACCGTGCACTACAAGATGATTCTGAACACATCTGAGGAGAGAAATAGGCATTAACGTAACAGAATATTCATTCATATTTGATCAGCGCTGCCTAGTTTGACCGTTTGGTCGGAGTTCGCGAGTGATTGACAGCCGGCTCTCATAGACGGCAGCTGGACAGCAGACCTCAGATCAGCTCTGACTGCTTGTTTTCCTCCGGTCTGTGAAATCTTGCAGATGCCGTTAGGAGCACCGGAGGACACAGAGGATGATTTTTTTTCAGGTTACCTGTTTCATGTTCTACTGTCACGATATAGCTACCGTTTTATAAAAATAACTTTTTTTAATCATATTTGCTCCAATCTCGCCTACTTCAGCTTTAAGAATGTGAATTGATATTAAGATGATCCTGTGGTTATACTATCACAGTATTAATGTTGTCTGCATCAACTATGCCAAGTCATGATCTTGGAGAAGACCTCTTGTGTTTTGCTCTAGTGTCAATCTGAGAGTTCAGGAATATCCATTGTGTTTGGGTTTGACTCTACAGAAGTGGTTGTACAAGTAATAAGTTCCCTAAGCACCTTTTAGACATGAATTGTTGGTGCGGCTGTGGCTCATGAGATAGAGCGGGTCGTCCACCAATTGGAAGATCGGTGGTTCGACCCCCGACTCCTCCAGCCCGCATGTCGAAGTGTCATTGAGCAAGATACTGAATCCCAAATTGCTCTCGAAGGCTGAGCCATCGGTGTTTGAATGAGCATCTAAATTAGACCCTGATGGGCTGGTTAGCAGTCTCTGCCATCAGTGTATGAATGTGTGAATGCTGACATGTAGTGTAAAGCGCTTTGAGTGGTCAGATCATTAGAAAGGAGCTATATAAATGCAAATCCATTTAACCTCAATTGTTGATTTTATTGTGTCAAAAAAAACAACAACTCTCCAACTTAAAACTGATAAATATGTATCTAAGCATGTTCTGCACGTAGGCTCTCGCTTCTACCTGCAGAAAATGCTTGAATAAATATCAGTTAGCTGGGTTTTATTTGTTTTAACTGTTTTAT